>NC_135239.1:202914756-203249756 GCF_051348905.1 Ranitomeya variabilis
CAGTGCACGGACTAAACCCGAGCGT
This sequence comes from Ranitomeya variabilis, assembly GCF_051348905.1. Classification (NCBI taxonomy): domain Eukaryota; kingdom Metazoa; phylum Chordata; class Amphibia; order Anura; family Dendrobatidae; genus Ranitomeya; species Ranitomeya variabilis. The sequence continues at coordinate 202,914,782 of NC_135239.1, forward strand.
GACAGTTCATGTATTTCTATGCAGCCATCACGCTCGGGTCGGCAGGTAGCTTTCCATAGACTTTGCTAGTAACGTGCACGTTTGCTTTGACCAGGCGTTCATGTCAATCTACTATATAATTGTCTAAGGGTCACTTCCGTCTTTCTGTCCTTCTGTCTGTCACGGATATTCATTGGTCGCGGCCTCTGTCTGTCATGTAATCCAAGTCGCTGATTGGTCGTGGCAAAACAGCCACGACCAATCAGCGACGGGCACAGTCCGGCAGAAAAATGGCCGCTCCTTCCTCCCCGCAGTCAGTGCCCGCTCCGTACTCCCCTCCAGTCTGCCCTCACACAGAGTTAATGGCAGTGGTAACGGACCGCGTTATGCCGTGGTGTAATGCAGTCCGTTACCGCCAGTGATGTGTCGTTCGCGAACGAGCCGACACAAAGAGCCGGCTCCCTGCTGTGAACGATGGGAGCCGCCACGCCAGTGAGAGCCACTAAAATTCCTGAATGGCTCTCACTGGGCGTAAAATCCCGGGCTTCGGCATGTGTAACTCCGCCCACCTGAGCAAAACTCCACCCACTCTTCAATCTAAGAAGTGGGCGGAGTTTCTGCGGTAGGTGGGCGGAGTTTCAGACGCCTGAACAGATATTCCATAGGGATCCATTTAGGATCCACGGTTTTGTGAGCCGAAAGAGCCGGCTCTTTTTGGTGAGCGGAGCCATGAGAGCCGGATCACCAAAAAGAGCCGGACTGCCCATCACTAGTTACCGCTGCTATTAACCCTGTGTGACCAACTTTTTGCCTATGCAGCATGAATAGTAAAACGATCTAATGTTAAAAATAATAAAAAAAAATAAAAAATCGTTATATACTCACCATCCGTCGGCCCCCAGATCGACAACAGGCCTTTCCCGCTCGCGACGCTCCGGTAACCGGTCCATGCTGCGATCTCGCGAGACCGCTATGTCATCATCTAGCGAGACCGCAATGCACTCTTGAGACCGTAGCGCACGAGCAGCGTCGGTAACCGCTTCGCTTGGATCCGGGGGCTCCGGAAGGTGAGTATATAACTATTTTTTATTTTATTTCTTTTTTTTAACAGGGATATGATGCCCACATTGCAATATACTACGTGACTGGACAATATACTACATGGGCTGTGCAATATACTACGTGGGCTGTGCAATATACTACGTGGGCTGCGCAATATACTACATGGGCTGTGCAATATACTACGTGACTGGGCAATATACTACGTGGCTGGGCAATATACTACATGGGCTGTGCTATATAATACGTGGCTGGGCAATATACTACGTGGGCTGGGCTATATACTACGTGGGCTGCGCAATATACAACGTGGGCTGCGCAATGTACTACGTGGGCTGCGCAATGTACTGCGTGGGCTGCGCAATGTACTGCGTGGGCTGCGCAATGTACTGCGTGGGCTGCGCAATGTACTGCGTGGGCTGCGCAATGTACTGCGTGGGCTGCGCAATGTACTGCGTGGGCTGCGCAATGTACTGCGTGGGCTGCGCAATGTACTACGTGGGCTGCGCAATGTACTACGTGGGCTGCGCAATGTACTACGGTGTTAGAATCGGGCCACCATCTAGTTCCATAATAAAGGTGCTGATCGGCATCCGCCATAACCTTCCAATGTTGCTTATCTAAGATGAAGATTGTTGCTTTGCCCAAAGGGTAAAATATATATATTTTTTCATCCAGAAACAACACTACCCTTATCTACAGGCCGCCTCTGGGATTGCAGTAAACAAAAATGGCGCCCTCTCTAAAAAAAAAAGGATTTTTCAGTGTGATCCTGAGAAAACATGACATAAGAGCAAATCACGGGTGTGTTACTGCTGTATTCTTCGTGTCGTTGCAGTTTACCAGCCACGGTAAATGTCGTTCCGCCAGTAAAGCACCCTCTGGACTAAGCGGACAGGTCTGTCCAGGCGACCTACAATTTTTTCTAAAAATGTTAACACTTCATGTGAAAATTGACACAAAAATGCACTTATAAACACAAAGGGGCCATTCTTCTACACATCTAAATAGCACCAACATATTCCACAGCGCTGCAGAAGAGTATAACCCACATGCTGCCCATAGGGGTACAGCCACAGCCGAAAAGGACAGCCGTCAGATTATTAAAGGGATATTCTCACAACGTTTACAGCATAGCTGTCTGGGACCTGCGCCTTTCTCAGGAATGTGGGTCTCCCCCCCCCAGGGGCGGCTCCAGGTTTATGCAGGCGACAGAAACCCAATAGACTCATCTTTGCTTTCTGTTATTCTTTCTCACCTTCCAATAACTTTTTTTTCTCTTTTCGGTCGAGTTGTATGGGACTTTTTTTTTTGTAGGGTGTTTTTTTTTAACATTACCATTTTGGAGGCCATATGTCTTTCTGGGGAGTCAAAACGACAAATCTGCATGTCCTGGGTACCCAATGTTAAAGATAGGTACGCAGGACGCACGCAGAAGTATGCAGGACTAAGGCTACGTTCACATTTGCGTTGGGCGCAGCCGCGGCGACGCATGCATCATGCACCCCTATATTTAACATGGGGGGCGCATGGACATGCGTTGTGTTGCGTTTTGTGACGCATGCGTTTTTTTTGGCGCAGGCATCAGGGCGCAGAGGACGCAGCATGTTGCATTTTTTTTGCGCTAAAAAAATGAACGCATGCATCACAAAACGCTGCGTTTTGCGTGCGTTGCATCGCCGACGCAGCACACAACGCAAATGTGAACGTAGCCTTAAGAGGACGTACACAGCCCTCCGCAAAGCCACCGAACGCTTATGTGCAGCGCCACTAATGCCACCGACTGGATGCAGCGCTGCTAATGTGACTTCAGCATGGCAAACATTATCAGACACTGGCAGCAGCGCTGGAGGCCCACTAATAATTAGCTAAAAGCCACTGATTTTTTTTTTTTTTTTACCAGTATTCTTGCAAAACCCACTTTCCCTCCTGCACTCAGCGCAGTAAGGGTTAACTGGTATTTTATAAGCAGCGCTCGCAGGCTGCTGATTACAGGGCAGGTAGGGACTAAGCCCTGCAGCACAGCCGAGGCTTGGCCGCCTATTTCTGGAAGCTTCTCCCCGGCTCAGCCCTCACACGACCTCTGAGGCGGCTACAAAGTTACTCACTCGTCACAAAGCGGAAGTACTTTTTTTTTTTTTCTCCTCCGGGCATGCGCAGAATGTTCTGAGCGGATAACGCATGCGTGGTAGAAGCCCAGCTCCTGCAGCGACAGAGGCAAGTAGACCCAGCGGTGGTGCGCATGCGCTTGTGTGCAACACAAGAAACCACGTGATAAAATGTTTTTTTTCTTGCAATTTCACAGTAATTTTTATTTAATTACAATAATTATTATTCTGTTTTTATATTGCAATTTAGGATTTGGTTGATTTAGAAGAGAACCAGTGAACTTTACACTATAATTATCTGTGCAAAAGGGGCTTTCTTCGACTATAACTTTATTAACATATGCAAATGTGGTGGTAATGAGACATGTTACATTTAATCCAGTAAATTCTAATTGGAAAAAAATAAAATAGATACTATATATATATATACACACTTCTTCCCCATCACTGTTACCAGCTGCATAATAAGCCAGTTTTACCCCAAAGAAAGATTATTTTTAGGGTGCAGAGAAGATACGATCAGACGAAAATTAAAGGGACGATCTTAGTCCAGTCCGGCTGTATGGATCATAGTACGATGAGAAAAATGACGCCTGTCCCGTAGGAATCCGATGTGTCGGCGCTGAGAAATCCAGCTTTGAAGCCACATGCAAACTAGCCTGATGATACATTGGGGGCGTGTCGATATCATAGACACGCCCCCGAGCTTATAGACACACCCACAGGGCACTTCCAGGCAACTTTGCACGTGATTTCTCTGCGCTGACACATCGGATTCCTACGAGACAGGCGTCATTTTATTCAGATTTTTTTTATTCTCATCGTTCGTGTGCTTAAAAATTAAAAAAAAAAATAATTGTAAAATAAAGCAAATGCCATTTATTTCACATTTATTCTGCGCTACTTTCATTTTTTTTTATTATCTCATCTGTGTCTTTAAAGCCAATAACCGCACTGATGAGTGATGTGACTAATGCATTCCTGCTGCAACAATGGATCATCGTCCAGGGGGTGAAGTGTTCCCAGGTATGTGCTCACGGCGATCTACAGGCACATCCTGGAAATGAGTAATAAGCCCATGACATCAGCAGCCTCAGTATGTCGCCATCATCCGCAGCGCTCGCAGGCGAAGCATAGTGCCCGGCCGCAGATCCATGCAGTCGCCAAATAACCAAAGCCTTGTGCAGAGAAGACACGAGTGACTAGGGGATGGATGCTTCTGTCCCATAAGGGTTGGCCAAGATTAGAAAAACTTATTTCAGAAACAGCGCCACCTCTGACCATGGGTTGTGTCTGGCATTGCAGCTCAGCTCCATACTTTTCAATGAGGCTTTGTTGCAATACCGGACACAACCCATGGTCAGAGGTGGCGCTATTTCTAATATTAGGGACATCCAAGAAAAACCAAATTATTCTGATCAGGGTGGCATCCGTTTTTTTTATATGGAATGAGAACAATAAAAAAAAACAAGTTTCTCCATTCTGTGAAAATCTGAGTGTGGTCCTATTTTTTATGGCCCCATTAAGGCTATGTGCACACTTTGCGGATTCTACTGCGGATTTTTCCGCAGCGGAATTCCAAAATCTGCAGTGAAAACCCGTCGTGGTTTTTACTGCGGATTTATCGCGGTTTTTAATGCGGATTCTTCTGCGGTTTTTCATCTGCATTTTCCTATTGGAGCAGGTGAAAATCCGCAGAAAAGAAGTGACATGCTGCGGAATGTAGTCCGCTGCGTTTCTGCGCTGTTTTTTCCGCAGCATGTGCACAGCGTTTTTTGTTTCCCATAGGTTTACATTGTACTGTAAACTCATGGGAAACTGCTGCGGATCCGCAGCAAAATCCGCAAAGTGTGCACATAGCCTTACAATTTTTTATCTGATACTGGGATCAAAATTGGATGTTTCCATTTTTTTTCTGGGAAAAGAAACGGACATGTACACAGCCCCATAAAATATCAGTTTGTTTACTTGCTTAACTGCATGTATTTGGGGCTAAAAATCAGTTTTGTAGTTAAACCTCATTCCCAATGTTGCACCGTTTGCCTCCTGTAGCCGCTGTGTGTCGCACTGTATTATGGAGGCTGCAGAACGAGTCAACTAAGAATCTGTTAGTGAGCTCGTTTTCATAGTTTAATGGTGACGGTTTTAACTCTTATTTGTTTGTATTTTTCTGAGCTCCTCTCAGATGATTTAAACACTTATGGCCCAGGGGAACAAAGAGCCTGTAAAAAAAAAATAAAAAAAAAAAAAATGGTGTGGCATTTTTAAATGAAACCCAATTGAAAAAAATAAATAATCTAATCCGATGCAAAATATAAGGCCCATATAATGTGACACGTGGAGCCCTGCGCTGTGGACAGATTTCACCCTACAGATCCAGAGCTTTTCCAAACACAAGAATGCTGCAAAGCTGAAAATCCGACCATTGGAAATCTGCTGCATCTGAACTTGTCCTTACAGTCATCATATTCTCATTTCCTATGGAAAACTCCCATGTAAGGTGACACTTTGCGATATAAAATGTCGCGTAATTAAACCGCGGAGAAGCCGTTGGTCGCGCGGTGACAGGGTTTCTGTATTTGCTTCTACGAAGCGGCAACCTCGACCCTGACATAGACTGCGGCGGCTTCTAGCTGTAACCCCAGCGCCTGCGATCAAATATTCATGAGAGCAGAATCTGCTGTTCCTTATCTCGCCTCTCACAGACAACGGAAGTGTAAAGCCCCACATATATAGCCCCACATATAAAGCCCCACATATAAAGCCCCACACATATAGCCCCACACATATAGCCCCACACATATAGCCCCACACATATAGCCCCACATATATAGCCCCACATATATAGCCCCACATATATAGCCCCACATATAAAGCCCCACATATAAAGCCCCACATATATAGCCCCATATATAAAGCCCCACATATAAAGCCCCACACATATAGCCCCACACATATAGCCCCACACATATAGCCCCACACATATAGCCCCACACATATAGCCCCACACATATAGCCCCACATATATAGCCCCACATATATAGCCCCACATATATAGCCCCACATATAAAGCCCCACATATATAGCCCCATATATAAAGCCCCACATATAAAGCCCCAAATATAAAGCCCCATATAAAAAACCCCACATATATGACCCACATATATAAAGCCCCACATGTATAGCCCCACATATATAAAGCTCCATATACAGCCCCACATATATAGCCCCACATTTATAGCCCCACCTATATAGCTCCATATAAAAAGCCCCACATATATAGCCTCACATATATGGCCCACATATATAGCCCATATATAAAGCCCAACATATATAGCTCCATATATATAGCCCAACATATAACGCCCCACATATATAGCCCCACATATATAGCCCCCGCTGCAAGGACAATATATATGACACCAGCAACATTATGGGCTGTGTATATGACATCATCATGGTGATCCGTGATGTCATCACTGACACTTGGAGACTTATTTGTGTTCGTTCTATTTAGATAACACGATGTCGATCAGATCATTATGGGTATGTGCACACGTTGCGGATTCTCTGCGGATCCGCAGCGTTTTTTGCAGTGCAGAAACGCTGCAGATCCGCAATTGATTTACAGTACAATGTAAATCAATGAGAAAAAAAAATGCTGTGCTAATGGTGCGGAAAATCCACTGCGGAAACGCTGCGGTTTAAAAGAAGTAGCATGTCACTTCTTTTTTGTGAATCTGCAGCGTTTTTGTACCCATTCCATTATAGAAAACCGCAGGGGTAAAAAACGCAGCAAATCCGCAAGAAAACCGCAGCAAAAACGCACAAAAAAACGCTAAGGAAACCGCACAAAAAAACGCAGGTGCGTTTTCTGCCAGGAGAGACAGAATCCACACCAGAAATTCCTAAGCCTAATCCGCAACATGTGCACATAGCCATATATTACTGACTTCCGCACCCAGCTTTCCTATGATCCTGAAGGTCAAAGCAATTATTGGACTGTCACTTTAAGCCTTGTATGTAATTCTGCCTTGCGCTATATGTTATGTGCGTGACACAGAGATCAATGATCTTTAAATGTGCTGAGCTTTCACTGCCTCGTGGCGCTGAGAAGAATGGAATTCTCAAGGATAAAGGGATATCCGACCAATCGGATCATGGGGAGAACAGCGACATCACCGGGATGTGATATTCTCCTGTCTATGTGATCAGCATACTTATATATCATGGGATACAGGATCTGCAGCCGGGCAGAAACCCGCACAACTACTGCTACTCTCAATATCGAAAACTATCACCCCCAAGTGACCTCCCCGGCTATGAACGGTATGCAAAGTGGCCGGATAGAGGCCAAAAAGTCACTAATGAATTGGGACAATTAAATCATTAAAATGCACATCAGGTCTATACATTTGGTGAAATGGTCAGACGCAGGGTGCACCCAGTCCAACCTTGTATACAATAGGTCTGAAAGGGTCGCAGACGCTGTATGGTAGGGGTGGGCAATTAATTTTCCCGAGGGGCCACATGAGAGACCGTGACTGTTGAGGAGGGCCGAACCAATAGGCTGAAATTAATTCTGCTCAGTATTAATATTAACATATGACACTTATTGCGGGAACGTAGCTTTAAGTATAATAGTAGATAAATCAGTACAAAATGGGCCTATAGCCGTCTATAAGGACCTACAGGTCCATACTACAGGTGTGAGCAGGAGACCAAAGTGTGAGCTGATATTAATAGCCGGGGAAGCTCCATGTTTATTGCCCCCTCCTCATACTATTAAGACAAGCTCTCAGCTGTCAGCTTTCCCTCAGCTGGTTATTAAAAATAAGGGGAACCCTACGTCTTTTTTTATTATTACCGTATTTATTAGCTAAATACATGCACAGAAAAATACACACGCAAAGATTACAGACCCATATAAAAGCGACCTTAGGAGGATCGTCGGAGGGATCGGTAATTATCATTACGAGGATCTTCATTGCTAAATCTAAAATGAGAATTTCTGAGGCCACTTGTACACTTGAATCCTCGGCGGTTTCCTCAGGCGATCTAATAATTAATATCTGCCAATTCTTAAATGTCAGCCCTGATGTCATCACATATTACGGTCGTAGTCTGAAGTACAGTAAGAGCTTTTTAAAGGGGCGCTAAACCTAAAAGTTGGCAGCTTGTAAAACAGCTGCTAATAAAACTCACACCTATGTCTGTAAATGTATCTGGAGGTCCTCGTGGCTGGGGATACGGGAGATAAAACAGGGATTGTCCCTGGCTATAATGTCAGGCATCCCACAGACAGAAATGGCTGATAACAGAGAATACTCACATCTGTAAACGTACAGTAGGTAGTGAGTGGGGGGAATAGAAGTATGTTTAAGACCCTCGTACACATTAGCTGAAAGTCATCCGAATTGGGCAAAGATTTTAGCAGGATCGGCCGACCATCTGATGTGCCTGGGGCCTCAAGAGAGATGATGAATGGACAGATATGTCTGACGATCGCTTACTCCCCTCTCCCCATTGAAATCACATAAAACCTCGAGAGAGACGGCTATATAGAGTATATGGCCATTCGTCTGCCTTCCCCATACACATGAATTGTCAGAGTTTCCACGTGTTCTGTATGAGGGGAGAGGAGTAAATAGGTGCTAGACACCTTTGATGGCAATAAAAGGATTGGGCATGTAAAAATCCATCTGCCCGATCTCATAGGTGGGAGTTAGGAGACCCTCATTAGGATGGTTCGATCACTCTATAACATTATATACAGGTTTCTCTAGAACAGTTTATTGCCATTTGATACATTTTATGCATCCTCTATTGTTCTCTGGTATCAGACATTTCAGGATGAGAAAAATCTGATGTTAGTCTTCTTCAATACAAACCACCTATAAGTCCAGAAAACAACCATCCTCCCCCCGTGACCATTTTATCTCACATATTTCGTTTTTTGACCCTCTTAGAACATTTCCATGCCCATGTGTCAGATATGGCGGTGTTAGGAGCCGAGCGTTTGTAGCTGGCCCTTTAAAAGCTGTACATGAAATCAGGTCAATAAACCTCAAGCTTTGCTGGGATTCTTATATATCTGCTGATCAGGGATTTCTTTTTAACCCTCTCTCTGCCATCCCCGTCCCATTACAGCTGCTCGATCCTATCCGCTGTATAGATTGTGCTCTGCGACTGCATCCGCTGGCGGTGAATTAATTGGCGGTGCAGCGTTCAGCCTTATTTTCGCGAGGTGTTATTCTAAAAAAAGGATCTGGAGCAGACTGTTAATTACATGGTGTCACCAGTACTCCATGGTGAGGAGGGTGGGGGTCTGCACTAATAAGGGACGGAGGGGGGGGGACTAATTCATTTTTATCTTAGACGAGATGGTAAGATTTGTTGTGGAACTACAACTCCCAACATGCCTTCGTAGCCCGGGGCTGTCAAGGCATGCTTGGAGTTGTAGTTTGACACCAGCCTCCTCTGCGTTATATCCAATAAATGTGATTCTGAGTTCATCTAAAATCTATATTCCCAATTATACGGGCGGGTTTATACTCTGCAAGTCGTCCCCTGTCAGACTGACGTCTGGATGATTAATTATCGGCCTGAGCACCACATTTATATGCAGAGATATTTCGCCAAGATGTTCCCAGAATGAAGCCCTCCATGATCCTCCCCCTCCCCCACCAACCAGTGATCATACGCTACCATAGCAAAAACAGCAACTGGACTGGTGAAGCTACAAGCACATTATTATTTATTTTTTCCACCTATATAGCGCCATCATATTCCGCAGCGCTTTACAGACGTTTTCATCACTGTCCCCATTGCGGCTCACAATCTAGAATCCCCATCAGTATGTCTTTGGAGTGTGGGAGGAAAATGGAAAACCCATGCAAACAAAACTCCCTGCAGATATTGTCCTTGGTGGGATTTGAACCCAGGACCCCAACGCTGCAAAGCAACAGTGCTAACCACTGAGCCACTGATTAGATTATATGATCCTATGTACAGGGGCGTAATAAGTGCAGGGTTAGCAATTGCACCCGGGCTCTGGAGACTAGAGGGGCCCCAAAGGAAAAGACTGTTACTATTAAAGACCTGTGTTAGTTGGGGGCCCCCTTTGGAGATTTTGCATTGGAGCCCACAAGCTTCAAGTTAGGCCATCGCCCATATATCATAGCCAATTCGATCCTTCTAGAACATAAGCCCTAAATCCAGGTTCACACAGTGCATATGTAATATGACACGGAAGCATGCATGGGCCTGTGAGTCTAGGGATCCATTAAATCAGGCTGCGTGTATAAAACAAGAAAAAAAAAGTGTAAAGCAACTAAACTATATATATTAGTCTAATGCACACATCCTTGATGTTCAGAGTCTATAGGATGCTGCGAGTCCATGCTGAACCTCTGACATGGTTTTTCTCATGGATTCAGTCATGTTTTACCACATTTTACAAGTATTCTCGTCTAGAGGCACTAAATTGCAATATGGTATAGTAGCACTTTGCATGCCACCATATAGTCTCCACGCACAAGTCATTGCTGTGTGCATGATTCTAAAAACAAAGTGCAAAGGATCAATAGATCAACATATACTCCCAGGACTGATCGGGATATATATGGTTTCCTATGAAATCACTCTTTGTGCTTGTATGTGTTATAAGGAAATTACATTGTAAGTACCACTGCAGACAGGGACCGATTATATACATTGACATGGAATATGATGGCACTATATGACTAGCAGTACTAAACAAAAAAAAATGTATTTATATCAGCGGTGCATGAATTAGTTTAATAAAAAAGAAAATAAAAATTCAATCTGCAGTAGATTTATCCAGCTCTATCCATTTTCCTATGCATTCACGAATGATACCTTTTCAGTGTGACCATCGGGGGAGGGTACAAAGGGTGCTGTTATCTTGCTGAGTCCCTGCAAAGCAGAGTAGGAAACCCCTTGCAATAAAAAAAAAAAAAAAAAGCTGTGACATCTGCTCTGGACTCTGCAGAATCAAAGGGAGACTGAAACCTTATGGCATTTGCAATGTAAAAATCTCTATATATCCATGGAAAAAAAAGGGTGAAAACTTATAGTTATATATAAAGGAAGGGGTCTGTAACAATCTATTGCTACAACTGGATAGATACATAGATAGATAGATAGATAGATAGATAGATAGATAGATAGACCATAGTGAATATTAGGAGTAGTGTGTAGATTTCATCATGGAGGAATATGACCAAAAAGAAGGAAAAACAAAAATACACTGCACTATTAGTTACATAGTAAGCAGAACGTAATGTACCATTTGTTATAAATCAGGCAATATCTACAATAAGTCTCCAAAATGCAGCAGGATTTTTAGATATAGCATAAAATACATAACTGTGTGCAGATCTATAAGTCAATGAATGACATCTTGCTAAAGGGAACGAATAAAAGGTGACACAATGTGAAAATATTAAACATTTTATTTACAACAGTTGCAAAATAAAATAAATAACCTTATTGCATATTGATACAGGAAAGATATATATCTTGGTACCGTGTTAGCCAGTAGATAGAAAAATATGTTTTCAGTTAAGCTATTAAAAGATATCAACCACTGAGGACTCTCAATTCTAAATATTTTTCTTATTGCATATTGTCACTTTTACAAGGAGAATATAGTTTAGAGATCAGAACATATAGATTGGAGATATGGAGGGGGGAATAATAATAATAGGACATTAGATGATGACCCAGTACTAGCTATGGGAAGGAAAGATCTGGACACTGCAGGTCAAACCGGGGAGGTGGTAGGGTGGGGGTTAACGGTGCCTCACCCGGTGGAAGCCATGCCTCTTCCTGCCACGTAGACCTTCTTGTGTCACCAAAAACCGGATTTCCAAACCCCGGTATATAGGTGAAATATACGTAAAAGAATCTAAAAAAATGATACGTGGAAAGCAGAAGCGCAAGGAAAGCAAAATCCAAAAGTGATATAAGAGGGGACGGCGGTATTCCAGCGCACAAAGGAGGAACGTTGGCCATCTATCGGTCCGTCCGTCCGTCTATCACCACCCTGGGGGAGGGGGAGGCTCGGTGCCAAGCACGTCCTCATGAGGATGTAAGGCGAGGTTCTATAAAACGCTACATTGTCGCAATCGCACTCGTGCCACAAGGTTACAGCTGCAGCAACCATGCGTGACGCAGTAATGCAATAATGCAGTTACCCCCTAATAAAACCGAACAACCTCCCGACCCCGGCACCCAACGTCGTCGATGGAAGCTGCAGGTTTCAAAGCAACCTGTAATAAAATCCATAAAGGTGACCGGGCACAGTGCCACCATCCTCAATAGATGAAGGTGGTCACTGACCCCATGCAGAACCCCATTTTGTCCTCCTCCTCCTCATCATATAGATGTTGCTGCGGGTTCCCTTTCAGAGCCCCCCACTCCTGCGTCCAACAGGGGAGGGGGAGCTGTGAGGAAGTGTGAGAAAAACACAGCAGTGGAGAAGGAGGAGGCGTTACAGGAGACCATCCCTCTAAGGTCCCCCACCTCCTCCCTCCCAGGAAATAAAGGAGGGGTGATGGCTGAGAGCTTGCAGTTTACAATCCCAGTCTGGGGGCTTATGATAAGATCCATGACTGTCAAGCCTCATGGTATTTTTTTTTTAGTGCAGGGTAGAGATTGCAGTATTTGCTGCTGCTGTGGAAGAGAATTGGGTTTGATAATGGTAGGAGTGTCAACATAATATGTAGCATTAAATAATGCAGCAATGTTGTTACAATGATTGTTACTTTTAACAAATATTTACAATTAAAATATTTACAATTGAGAGTCCTCAGTGGTTGATACCTTGTAATGGCCAACTGAAAAGATGGTAACAAATCTATCTACTTAAACTGTAAAGCGCTGCGGAATATGTTGGTGCTATATAAATAAAGATTATTATTATTAAGATATTTATCTTTTCTGTACAATTAACAAGACTTTTTCAATGTTTTAGACAAATTTAATCAAACAAGAAAACAACGGTGTCGGTGATACTTACATAAATAGAGATCAGCGGATCCAAGTCCAATCTGGGGGTCCAGGTTCTGAATGTCTGCAATATACAAGACCACCCAGGACGACTATTGCATAAAACGAATATTCTCAGTGTGTAAATTCATTGCAGCCAACAGGCCGCCATGTCTGCGGACATTCCTTCTTCCGGAAGGTTCTCTACACTTTCATGAAGACCATAAGGCGGCACAGAGTCCCAGTGGGAATATACCGTGACCCTGAAGCCTCTGTGTGAAATGGGGGGTCTTACAGTCAGAAGCATTTATCCACTTGATGGTTGAAAAATGCTAAATTGATGGGGGTCTGAGCACTGTGACACCGATGAGGGTCTGAGCACTGTGACACCGATGGGGGTCTGACCACTGCGACACCGATGGGGGTCTGACCACTGCGACACCGATGGGGGTCTGACCACTGTGACACCGATGGGGGTCTGACCACTGCGACACCGATGGGGGTCTGACCACTGTGACACCGATGGGGGTCTGACCACTGTGACACCGATGGGGGTCTGAGCACTGTGACACCGATGGGGGTCTGACCACTGTGACACCGATGGGTGTCTGACCACTGTGACACCGATGGGGGGTCTGACCACTATGACACCAATGGGGGTCTGACCACTGCGACACCGATGGGGGGTCTGAGCACTGCGACACCGATGGGGGGGTCTGACCACTATGACACCGATGGGGGTCTGACCACTGTGACACCGATGGGGGTCTGACCACTGTGACGCCGATGGGGGTCTGACCACTATGACACCGATGGGGGTCTGACCACTATGACGCCGATGGGGGTCTGACCACTGTGACGCCGATGGGGGTCTGACCACTGTGACGCCGATGGGGGTCTGACCACTGTGACGCCGATGGGGGTCTGACCACTGTGACGCCGATGGGGGTCTGACCACTGTGACGCCGATGGGGGTCTGACCACTGTGACGCCGATGGGGGTCTGACCACTGTGACGCCGATGGGGGTCTGACCACTGTGACGCCGATGGGGGTCTGACCACTGTGACACCGATGGTCTCCAGCTTGGCCCTTTTTAGTCAATACAATCATCTCTGAATGGAGCAGCAGTGGGGGGGGGGCATGGTCCATCATCTAAGGGTTGGGGTGGAGGGACACGCTCAGCTGGGGGGGTCAAGCTCCATCGGCAGCCTGTTCTCACCCCTCCAAGAAACAGTCTTGGGATGGAAAGAATAGGATTTCCCATCCTGGAGACTGGCAGCGGTCCGATCCCCACTGACCAAGCATTTATCACTCACCCTCATAATATTTATTTTCATACATTCCCTATGAAATTAAAGGGGGTGTACGGCGTGGCCATAAAGAAGGTGGACACGTGATGGCGCCTCCGTCGATCTCTCCATTCACCCTTATAGGAATTTTGAATAATCAATGGAGAGAGATGGCACCAGCAACCTTCACTGGCGGTCTGCTGCGGGAACCATCCCTTTAATAAGGAAACTCATTTCATAAACCAGAGTCTCTGATAATCTACCACTTGTCGGCTGACACCGACACTTAAACGGGTTGTCCAGTGAAAACAAGTTATCCCCTATGTGCCGGATACGGATCGGTGGGGTCTGCTGGTACCTGTACCGATCCCAGTTACACTATATGGCCACCTTCATTCTATATGTGGCTGCCAGAAAGGCTGAGCAGTGACTGGAGCGTTGGTCAGACGTGTGCGGTACTGGTCCATTCTAATTAATCATGAACAACAAGTTATCGTTTATCCTATAGATAACCCCTTTAATTAAAGGAGTAAGCTAAAAAAAGGATAATTCTATCCCCCGTGGCGTATTTTGGCCCATTTACATGTACACACACATAGTCACACGTCTACAGACACCCAGGTCTTCAGCGGCTACGTGCGCTCTCCTCCCCGCCTCTCCTCCTACTGTGGGAAAACAGCTCTCGGCGCGGGTAGGCACTGCATCGCGTGACAGCCCTGTGATGATTGACATCATCCACCGCCCAGTAGGCGGCGAGCTGGGCTCTGTCCAACCAATAGAACGCACGCAGGTAGGCGTGTTCGTAAGCTCCACCCCCTGTTCCCGCCGCCCCTGCCGCCGGAGCCGGGGATCCCCGTGTGGTCAGTCGCGTTTCCGCCCGTGGAGGTAGCGAGTCGGCGGGGGGAGGGGAGGCCGTGTGGAGCCGCTGTCGATGCGGACTGAAGGGGGTTGGGGAGAACAGCGGAGTCCCGACCCGGGCACCAAGGAAGGAGAAGGGGAGCGAGCTCTGACCGGGCGCTCTGCACCCGCAACGGATATACAAAGTCTGGAAGTCGCCAATTGCTTGTTGCTGCCGGAGTTTGTGTCAGGAGTTCGGCAGCGCCGCTCAGGAAACACCGCTGCTCCACTTGAGGCCTAGTCGGTTTTGCGGCTTTGGGGTGTGGACGCGCTCTTGGCCCCGCTTTGGCTTCTCTCAGTGGGGCAGGCCTGGTCCTGCCAAGACGGGTAAGTGCAGCAGTGAGGGGATTTCACTCCACTTTTTGTGTTTCTTGCGCTATCTTCGTGGCCGGTCCTGAGGCTGCCCTGGAGAGTGCGGCGATGTGCGGCTGCTCGGGCGCCTCTGGCTGCTGGTTCTGTGGAAGCTTTTTTCAGTGTTTTTATTTTTTTTTCTCTTGGATAAGTGGCTTGTGTTGGACATGGCTACCTGGAGGGAGGTGGGTGGAGGGGCTTCCTGTGCTGTGGAGACCGACTTGTGAGTCCTGCACCGGCCCCATCGTGTGTAACAGTCCGGAGCAGAGGGAGAGCTCGGAACTGATGGTAGGGGGAGATCAGACACCGGCCAGGGGCCCAGAACTGACCAAGGGAGGGAGATCAGACACCGGCCAGGGGCCCAGAACTGACCAAGGGGGGAAGATCAGACACCGGCCAGGGGCCCAGAACTGACCAAGGGGGGAAGATCAGACACCGGCCAGGGGCCCAGAACTGACCAAGGGGGGAAGATCAGACACCGGCCAGGGGCCCAGAACTGACCAAGGGGGGAAGATCAGACACCGGCCAGGGGCCCAGAACTGACCAAGGGAGGGAGATCAGACACCGGCCAGGGGCCCAGAACTGATGGTAGGGGGAGATCAGACACCGGCCAGGGGCCCAGAACTGATGGTAGGGGGAGATCAGACACCGGCCAGGGGCCCAGAACTGATGGTAGGGGGAGGTCAGACTCCGGCCAGGGGCCCAGAACTGACCAAGGGGGGAAGATCAGACACCAGCCAGGGGCCCAGAACTGACCAAGGGGGAAGATCAGACACCGGCCAGGGGCCCAGAACTGACCAAGGGGGGAAGATCAGACACCGGCCAGGGGCCCAGAACTGACCAAGGGGGGAAGATCAGACACCGGCCAGGGGCCCAGAACTGACCAAGGGGGGAAGATCAGACACCGGCCAGGGGCCCAGAACTGACCAAGGGGGGAAGATCAGACACCGGCCAGGGGCCCAGAACTGACCAAGGGAGGGAGATCAGACACCGGCCAGGGGCCCAGAACTGATGGTAGGGGGAGATCAGACACCGGCCAGGGGCCCAGAACTGATGGTAGGGGGAGATCAGACACCGGCCAGGGGCCCAGAACTGATGGTAGGGGGAGGTCAGACTCCGGCCAGGGGCCCAGAACTGACCAAGGGGGGAAGATCAGACACCAGCCAGGGGCCCAGAACTGACCAAGGGGGAAGATCAGACACCGGCCAGGGGCCCAGAACTGACCAAGGGGGGAAGATCAGACACCGGCCAGGGGCCCAGAACTGACCAAGGGGGGAAGATCAGACACCGGCCAGGGGCCCAGAACTGACCAAGGGGGGAAGATCAGACACCGGCCAGGGGCCCAGAACTGACCAAGGGGGGAAGATCAGACACCGGCCAGGGGCCCAGAACTGACCAAGGGGGGAAGATCAGACACCGGCCAGGGGCCCAGAACTGACCAAGGGGGGAAGATCAGACACCGGCCAGGGGCCCAGAACTGACCAAGGGGGGAAGATCAGACACCGGCCAGGGGCCCAGAACTGACCAAGGGGGGAAGATCAGACACCGGCCAGGGGCCCAGAACTGACCAAGGGGGGAAGATCAGACACCGGCCAGGGGCCCAGAACTGACCAAGGGGGGAAGATCAGACACCGGCCAGGGGCCCAGAACTGACCAAGGGGGAAGATCAGACACCGGCCAGGGGCCCAGAACTGACCAAGGGGGGAAGATCAGACACCGGCCAGGGGCCCAGAACTGACCAAGGGGGGAAGATCAGACACCGGCCAGGGGCCCAGAACTGACCAAGGGGGGAAGATCAGACACCGGCCAGGGGCCCAGAACTGACCAAGGGGGGAAGATCAGACACCGGCCAGGGGCCCAGAACTGACCAAGGGGGGAAGATCAGACACCGGCCAGGGGCCCAGAACTGACCAAGGGGGAAGATGAGACACCGGCCAGGGGCCCAGAACTGACCAAGGGGGGAAGATGAGACACCGGCCAGGGGCCCAGAACTGACCAAGGGGGGAAGATGAGACACCGGCCAGGGGCCCAGAACTGACCAAGGGGGGAAGATGAGACACCGGCCAGGGGCCCAGAACTGATGGTAGGGGGAGATGAGACACCGGCCAGGGGCCCAGAACTGATGGTAGGGGGAGATGAGACACCGGCCAGGGGCCCAGAACTGATGGTAGGGGGAGATGAGACACCGGCCAGGGGCCCAGAACTGACCAAGGGGGGAAGATGAGACACCGGCCAGGGGCCCAGAACTGATGGTAGGGGGAGATGAGACACCGGCCAGGGGCCCAGAACTGACCAAGGGGGGAAGATCAGACACCGGCCAGGGGCCCAAAACTGATGGTAGGGGGAGATCAGACGCCGGCCAGGGGCCCAGAACTGATGGTAGGGGGAGATCAGACACCGGCCAGGGGCCCAGAACTGATGGTAGGGGGAGATCAGATACCGACCAGGGGCCCAGAACTGACAGTAGGGGGAGATCAGACACCGACCAGGGGCCCAGAACTGACCGAAGGGGGAGATCAGACACCGACCAGGGGCCCAGAACTAACCAAGGGGAAAGATCAGACACCGACCAGGAGCCCAGGACTGACCAAAGGGGGAAGATCAGACACCGGCCAGGGGCCCAGAACTGATGGTAGGGGGAGATCAGACACCGGCCAGGGGCCCAGAACTGATGGTAGGGGGAGATCAGACACCGGCCAGGGGCCCAGAACTGATGGTAGGGGGAGATCAGACACCGGCCAGGGGCCCAGAACTGATGGTAGGGGGAGATCAGACACCGGCCAGGGGCCCAGAACTGATGGTAGGGGGAGATCAGACACCGGCCAGGGGCCCAGAACTGATGGTAGGGGGAGATCAGACACCGGCCAGGGGCCCAGAACTGATCAAAGGGGAAATCGGATACCTACCAGGGGCCCAGAACTGACCATAGGGGGGGAGATTGTAAACCGTCCAGGGGCCCAGAGCTGACCATAGAGGGAGATGGGACATCGGCCAGGGGCCAAAAGCTGACCATAGGGTAGATCGCACACCGGCCAGTGGCCCAAAGCTGACCATAGGGGGTGATTGGACAGGGGCCCAGAACTGACCATAGGAAGTGATTGGACACTGACCAGGGGCCCAGAACTGACCATAGGGAGTGATTGGACACTGACCAGGGGCCCAGAACTGACCATAGGGAGTGATTGGACACCGCCCAGGGGCCCAGAGCTGACCGCAGGGGGTGATCGGACACCGACCAGGGGCCCAGAGCTGACCGCAGGGGGTGATCGGACACCGGCCAGGGGCCCAGAGCTGGCCGTAGGGGGAGATCGAACACCTGCCCAGCACTAATCGTAGGGGGGAGATCAGACACGGGACATAGGCCCAGCGACTCGTACAATCCCCTGTAGCCCCACACCATCCCTGACTGCTACTCACTCTCACTGCTACCCCATAGACCAAAGAGACTATCCCTCCATCTAATACTCCCATCATAGAATGTAATACCACCCCCACGCCATGGAACCTAATACAACCGTCATAGAGTACGGTAATACTCCTCCACGGAGCCTTAGGGTATGTGTCCACGTTCAGGATTGCATCAGGATTTGGTCAGGATTTTTCATCAGTATTTGTAAGCCAAAACCAGGAGTGGGTGATAAATGCGAAAGTGGTGCATATGTTTCTGTTATACTTTTCCTCTAATTGTTCCACTCCTGGTTTTGGCTTACAAATACTGATGAAAAATCCTGACCAAATCCTGATGCAATCCTGAACGTGGACACATACCCTTATACTCCCTCCATAGAAAGCAATACCCCCTCATCACTGCGCCTAATACTCTTGTCATATGTGTTTAACACCTTTACCATGGAGCTTTGTATCTTTTATAGAAGTTAATACCCCCCTCCAAATAATCCCACCATAGAGGTTTATACCTCCCACCATGTAAGTTAATGCAACCTCCACCATGAAGTTTTATACTTTGACATTAGAGATTAATATCCCCTCCAACATGGAGCCTTATACTCAAGCCATATAATTTAATACACCCTCTACAATAAAGCATAGCTTCACGGTAGGACTTTGTTCCTCCACCATAGTGGTTAATACCCTCCACTACTAAGGAGCATTATAGTCCCACCATACTGAAGCATAATACCTCCACCATATGGACCTTTACACCACCTCCTTAAAGCTTAAAACCCCTCTCTATCCTGCAGCATGGTACCTACACTATACAGCTTTATGCCCCCCCCCCCCTTAAAGTTTAATTCAACCTTGAAGGTTAATGAAGGGGGATATTAAACATGGAAGTTAGTAGCCCCCATCTCTCATAGAGCAAGGTTTCTCCGCCCTATAGGATATTAGTCTACTCTGGTAGTTTATACTTCCACCATAAGGTATGATACACCCCTTCCACCATGGATCTTGATACTCAGTGTAAGGCAATGCCTTATAGAGTAATAATAATAATAATCTTTATTTATATAGCGCCAACATATTCCGCAGCGCTTTACAGTTTAACAGTTTCAAACACAACAGTCATAGGTAACAATGTTAACAATACAGTAATAAAGCAGAATAAAACAAAATAAGACGACCCTGCTCGTGAGAGCTTACAATCTACCCTATGAAGGCAGCCACATATCTCACTGTATACCATTATTTGTACCAGATGTGACCTAACTACTACCCTCAGTGTAGCAATGCAAATCCTAAACCATCTCTTTCATAGGAGATGTTATCCTAAATGTGCATCTATTGCTCGGACCATCGGGCAATGCAGAGGGTAGATTCCAGCGCAGATTCAATGAGGGTGTCCAGTTAATTCACTTTGTATGCTCTCACAGACCATAGAGCAGGGCTCATTGGGGTCCCAGACATGATCATTCCCTGTTATACACAGTATTATCAACCCCCTCACACACTTTCTAAGATATATATAGAGTACCCCATAAGAGCAGACATATATTATTCTTTACCATTGCTTTTAGTAGGTATTTTAGCAGTGCAAAACCTGGCAGATCTATTACATAGCAGTCCATGCCTATAAAGCCCTTGCACCCCCGGCCATCATGTGTGTGGACCTAGAGTCTGTTATATTCAGCAGTCCCCCTCCCCCTTTGTCTCCGTGTTCCCCCTGTAATACTGAGTATATAGTATCTGGAGACCTTCAGATTATACGTTCCCTGACTTTCTAAGCTTCCTGTGTAGTTGATGATCTTCTATCCTCTTAGGGTTTGTGTTATGGGAAAGTTGGTCTTGTTTGTGTGGGATAATATTTCATATAGACCCACATAATCGTAAAGCAGCTGGCAGTTCTACATAGGCGATGTGCACTGTGTATGTGATAGCACTGTTGGATGGAGCAGCCTGGGGATGTGGATTTGGGTTTCAGCACTTGATGGGCTCCTTGATTCCCAGGGTTTAGTATACTGGAGGCATTAGAACAAGCGCTGAGTAATACTTATAACATTGGGATCTCTGTTCATAAAGCAGCTGCTTTTTCACATTGGGGTATTTTATTCTGTTGGAGAGTGGCATTTTGTATGACTGTCCTGTGTATATCTGACACCTTGTCCTGGAATTTTTTTTTCTTTAATTTTAAGATCCTGGAGTAATAAATTTGCATTGGGAGCTAGCAAGCAAATAGCTTTTCACTACAGCAGGTCTTGTTTGCTGGAAGTCCTATATAGTCGGTACACTGTTCTACTGTCCTGCCGATTTTTATTTATTTTTCATTAATCAGAATTGAAATATTTAGAAAGGATATACATTGATATTTTCCCTAGCATTATTCTTGAAAATTAGTGTTTGCTTTGCCCCATGTGGGAACCAATTGTCCTTCTGTTGTGTGATGTAACCATAATTATACTAACTCCGAAAATTTCTCAAATGTGTCCGCAGAAAACGAATAGTTTGCAAGCAATAAACACATATATTGGGGCGAGGGATGTTTATCATTGTATCTGCAAGATTTATTAGCACCTCCAGAGATAAAAATACTGGATTTGCTCTTTTTAGTTTAGAGGTTAAGATTATGATCAGCCCTCTTGGGGTACTTTTGAGACCTGTAGTCCTCTTTTAGCTATCAAACGTGTCCTTGGATGTAGATACAGTTGTATGGAGCTCACCCTGTTATGGATAATGCAGGTAGAGTGCCTAAGGGTAATATCCAAGGGGATCCTTTGGTACTGTTGTATACATTGGTCTCTAATCTCCATCTTTCCCTATTATGATCCTGCCTCTCCTCCCAGTCTGTACCTGGAGGCTGTTGGAAATTCACACCTCTTCCCCTCCCCCTCCTTCGTTAGCACAAGTATGTAAGAGCTTATTTTAACCACCATTTCTATTGTAATACCAGCAGGTTTGTAGGGGAGGAGTTCAAGCCTTGCAGTTGGTTTTCTATATTGTTTAAGAAATGATTTGCATAGTTTAAAAGCATTGGGATGAGTGAAGAATGAACCCATTGTTTCTCCTCTGCCTTTGGCAACACCAAAATCACAAATCACCTGTAAAGTTGCTCATTGTTGGTCACTAGAAGTCACTGAGTTTTGAAGGTTTTTGATTTGCATCTGGTAATTTAGGCCACTGAGGCATCAGTGGATGTATTTTTTTTTTCCTTTATTCTGTTCGATCCTTGCCATTTTAATCTCTGTACTCTTCCCCCCCTTGAACTACCCTCCCAGCCAGTTCTCAAGCCTCGGAATTCCTTTCATGCTCTCTCTCCCTGTTCCTTCTCAGTTTACATGCTACAGTCTGTGCTAATTTTTTTTCCGAAACTCAGCATTACTGTGTTTGAATCTGTAAACTTGTAGAAGTTAAGGAATTCTCTGTCTTCTCTCATCTACACCCCTGGTTTCCACCCTCTGTAGCATTGCAGATTCCACACACACTACAAGCCTAAATATTGGAAGATTCCAGGTTCAGCTCTTGAGTATGGGATCCTTGCATTATGTATAATCAGGAATTGTGTGCCATGCTGGGGTATGTCTGAAAGCCGTTTGAGGAATAATGAGATATCCAGATCTCCAATCTTACCCAAAGGGGGCTTGGGGGGGTAAATGTGCTTTACTAGTCCATCAGAATAACTTGTCTTGATAGATCAGGAAAGCCTTTCCTTGAAATAGTGTTGGATCCTTCAGCCACAATTCTCTGTTTAGGCTGCAGTGGCCCCTCCCCACCTGGTTTGATGTGCCTTGGCCTCTGAGATAAGTCTTTGCCATGCAGAGGTTAATGTGTGGAAAGTAGACTCTTGCAGCCAGGTGTTTTTCATTGCTGGTGGATTAGAAAGAAGGGGACGCATGAGAGGTATCCAGGGTTTAACCATTTACGTTCCAGAATGGTTTTTATCAGAGCTCTAGGTCTCCTTTCTGGTGGTTTGCACCTGTTATATATATATTTTTTTAATCTATTTGGACAGATGTATTTCCTTTTCCAAGGTCCTGTAAAGCAGAGAAAGTTACATTGGTTGATTATCTAAAGAACTACTAGGTTAACTCTATAATTCTCAGGGTTTAGGTTATCTCCCGTGTAAATGGATCCCACTCCTGGTTTCTGTACCTATTACTGCTTATCATGGTTGTTTGCTCAGCTGGTTTGTGATCTATGTGGTGCTTTTAGCTCAGTAGTACAATTTCATGACTAGATTTTGGGTTTGTAGTTGATTGTGTTTTCCCTTGTTACATATTATTACACGTAATCTTATCATTGAAACATATGTATTTGTAGGTTACATTTGTCATGACTTTATTGACATTGGTTTCTTTTGAGGGTCAGTTTTAGGGTCTGTTCTGTTTGCCCATTATGATTATGTTAAAGGATCATTGCACCTAAGGAATGAATTGTGTGGAGCTCTGGTTCTTAAGTTTTATTTTGCTCTCCCTCAACAGATGTGTTGCAGTAATCTAATGCATTGCTCCTGGAATATTTTTCTCCTGCAGTAGTGTGGAGGCACATTTAATGTCATAATCATCTCTCTGTTGAATGATCATTGTTTCTTTTCATGGGATGTGAGTAGAATATGGGATCAGTTCTATGAAGTGCGCATTATTATCCATAAGGTGCATCTCCGGGAGAGGGGAGTTCCTGATAAATGATGAGCAGAAGGCTTAGTGCACAGCCCTGAAGCTGCTGTTGCTATGTGAGACTCTCAAGTGGTGTTGTCCATCTCCAGGGATTGACACCACATCCATTAGCAAAGACTGCTTGATCCTTGGAGAAAGGCAGTGGCTCAGCCCTTGTTATGAGATGGCTGACTTATTTTTTTTTTTTGCCATCTGTTTTTTATTTTAAACCATATTTACTGTCAATTTCATGTTTTTAATGAAAATTTGCTGTAGTCAAACTTAGTGTCTCATAATTTATATAGCTTCTAGAATGCATTGATAGTTCACTTTATTACATTCTTGTCTCAAAATGCTCTGCTGGTTTTTGCAGAATTTGTTTTGGGACAAGCTCACGTTTAAAATAGGATACAAATCTGTTAGATTGCCAATGCAGGGTACATCAAGCGAGATGATCTAACGTGTTACATTTGGGATGATGTCAATTCAGTTTGCCGATTCCCCAACACATAACGCCAAAGCATAGCCACAGTGAGGTATACATATAATGTTTATTAGAAAAATTACAATGCAATCATACACATAGTACATACAAACGGAGGAGACATGAAGGTAGACATGGGATGGGTTAGGGGTCAAAATTGGAACCTGGGAGAGCTGGGTAGATAAATGTTGGAAATGCAAACAGGTAGCACCAGATAAAAGCCTAAATGGCTGCTGGTAAGGTGTACCTGTGTGTCAGTAACATGAAATGCCATAGCACATATCCAGCTGCTTACCCATAGTAGGTCCTGACCGCTCCAGACCCCCTTTTGTGGCTTGTTTTTACTCCTTTTAGTTTCTGGTTTTGACATTATATTTGGAGTACTCCACTTTTGTACCTATATTCTGGTTATACTTTGGGAGAGCTTGATCTGAATATGCTCTCAGCCCCATTACATATATTGTGTCTTTTGATCACTGTTTTAGACTGTGAGGTATGTTGCCCATAGGCTCCAGTGTAAAAAAAAATAATAAAAAAAAAAAAAATTCATACTCCTACAGTGTATATTTTTTTTGCTGCAGGATGTCCCTGTATGGAATACAAAAGCAAACCAGCCCATCAAAATAAAATGAAAGCAAACCAGCCCATCAACAGAAAATGAAAGTATCACACTGCAAACAATTGCAGTTTGAATGTAGCTTTACATAGAGATTTAGGGAATATTGGGGTAAAGAGTCTTAGGCTGTGTGCACACGATGCGGATTTGCTGCGGATCCGCAGCGGATTTTTCCGCGCAGAAACGCTGCAGATCTGCACTGTGATTTACAGTACCATCTAAATCAATGTAAAAAAAAAAAAGTTGTGCAGATGGTGCAGAAAAATCAGTGCGGAATTGCTGCGGATTTAAAAGAAGTGCATGTCACTTCTTTTGTGCGGATCTGCAGCGTTTCTGCACCCCTCCATGATAGAAATCCGCAGTGGCAAAAACTGCATAAATTCCGTGGCAAATCCGCATAAAAACCGTGGCAAATCCGCAGCTGGTTGGATTAAGCCAAGCAAGCTTCATTTGTCCCTCCATCCTCCCTTGAGCAGCTGGGTCCAGTGCTGTGTACTTGCTCTCTTTAGGGGAATGCTTTTGTGCTTTCATTCCTGAGATCCAATCTTTCTTTTGGAGATAAATATACAACTCCCAGGAGAAGAAAAAGTAACCTGGATTCACACTTGCAGATTTTTTTTTAAGCCAAATCCAAGGTTGTGTTAATAAAAAAGGAAAAATGTAAAGAAAAGATTTGGGATGTGTTTCCTCTGTTTTGGATCTAGTCCTATCAAAAATGGTGCCAGTGTTATTCTAGCCATACCCACTGTAGTAAAGTCTTTCCAAAGTATTAGGCACCTGTGGTTGAATGTGATATTACAATTGCACTGTGTGTGTCAGAGGAATTCAGTACCTTACTGCACACTTACCGTAAGTTGGAAAATCTGTATCTGACCTGATCCTTCCCTTTTCTCATAAGGCTATGTGCACACGTCAGGATTTCTGGCAGAAATTTTCCTGGCAAAAACTGGACATTTCTGCCAGAAATCCGCATGCGATTTTACAGCGATTTTACCGTGTTTTTACACGTTTTTTGTGCTATTCAGCGGCCCCTGGGAGCACCCTACACGGCGCCACTGACCTGGTATTTCAAGCGCCATCCATAGCGGCGTACATACGCTTTTTCTCTAGCGCTCCCCCTCAAGTTGTTGATCCAGGATCTCTGAGTTTTGTAAAGGATATTTCTGATGAAGGTCTTGTGATTTGACCGAAAACGTTTAATCTTTGAACTGGATGCACAAATAAATGGGATGTTCACCTTTCATCTTGACAAAAAAAACCTCTGAGTGCCAAGTGATTTATTATTATTGAAGCGAAATGTGCAGTCGGACAAAAGATTTATTCTCTTTATTTGTATAGTGTCAAAATATTACACAGCCTTGACTGGAGCTCGCTAAATTCTATGTTGGATGAAAGACATACAAACGTCTAGCAGATGTTGTCCTTGGGATTTGACTAGAGATGAGCGAATCTGTTTGGGTCCCTCCTTATTCAGCAAGCTATAGCGCTTACCGAATAAGCTGCAGAGGGAACATGTCTACCTGGGCAGCACGGTGGCTCAGTGGATAACACTGCTGCCTTACAGCGCTGGAGTCCTGGGTTCAAATCCCACCCAGGACATCTGCAAGGAGTTTGTATGTTCTCCCCGTGTTTGCGTGGGTTTCTTCTGGGTGCTCCGGTTTCCTCCCACACTCCAAAGACATACTGATAGGGAATTTAGATTGTGAGCCCCATCGCGGACAACGACGATAATGTGTGCCACTTGTAAAGCGCTGCAGAATGTTAGCGCTATGTAAAAATAAAGATTACGGTATTATTATTATTCATTACCTTGATCGCTCCTCTTGATCTGCTGTCCGGCGCTGTTTCACTGTCACAACACATGGATGGAGAGCCTGTTTGTTGCTTATCCTCACATATTTCAGTGGTTGGCATCCCATATGGAGATTTTCTCTCTTAGAATCTTTACTTTTGACTTCTAGTATGATTGTGGCTCCATTTACTGGCCCTCCAGGCTGTAGTGTGGACCTCTGTGATCTGTATGTGCCATTGTTCACATTTTGTACATGTGGCTTTGTCCTTAAGAGCACGTCCTGTGTGATTCATCCTGATTTTACATAAAAGCAAATTACTAAGCCAAACTGGATTCCTGTCTCTTAGAACCTCTCTAAGGATGCTCATACACATAGAATAACTTTTTGAATGTTGTTTTCTGGTATTTTCTTTTTCACTGTATTGAATAATAAATACAAAGATAGCTGTTTTTTTTTTTTTTAAGCAAAAACAATGGCAAAACACTCCAAAAGACTTTTAGGCACCTTTTTAGCTTTCCCATGTTCTTCTTTATGGTAAAAAGTATCTCTCCAGCAGACCCACCTGAGGAATGGTCACGTCACTTCTTTTAACCGCTTGGTGTTTTTAGAAACTTGAAGCAATTGAAACACTTTCAAAAGCCTGAACATATGAGCAGCTAGTTATTTGTACTTATAAGTGGTTATGTTCCTTATTTTGAAGGATTTTCTGATGGGATTTTCAGGCACTTTCCATGGTGGAATCTGCCTTCTGGGCACATATTCTATGGCTATGTGCACACGTTGCAGATTTGACTGTGGAATTTTCTGTGCAGATTCTGCATTTCTTGGCAGAAAGCGCAGGTCAGAATTTGAGCCTTTTTTTTTGGTATGTGCACACGTTGCAGGTTTTTGTGCAGATTACTTCCTTTTTTTTGCCCCTGCAGATTTTATGGAATGGGTGCAGAAAAGCAGCTGATCTGCACAAGTAATAATAATAATAATTTTTATTTATATAGCGCCAACATATTCCGCAGCACTTTACAATTAAGCGGGGACATGTACAGACAAATTCAATACAAGTTAAGACAATTTAAACAGTGACATTAGGAGTGAGGTCCCTGCTCGCAAGCTTACAATCTACAAGGAAATGGGGGGGACACAATAGATGAAAGAAAAGAATTGACATGGTCCTTTTTTGAATCTGCTGCGTTATCCTTGCAGATTTTTCTGCACCATTAGCACAGCATTTTTTTTTTCTTGCCATTGATTTACATTGTACTGTAAATCACTTGCAGATCTGCAGCGTTTCTGCGCAGAAAAAAAAGCTGCAGTTCTGCAGGAAATCTGCAACGTGTGCACATACCCTTAAAGGGCAGATTATCACGGTTTGCTTTCAGCAGACCTCTCTAATGAAACTTGAGAATTTTGTTGATCATGTTAAGATTTATTGTATTTCCCCTTCATACTAATATTTGACTGATGTCTAGTTTGAGCTCTAGTCTGCTTCGATGTCTTTTATAGAGTTTACCTATTGTTTTATGAAATGGGTGTGTGTGGGCTCGGTCCATGTTGTGGCTTCATGTGTGACCATTTATTCCTCCTGTAGCTTACATTGTGCGCAATTAAGTGTGATACTGTACATAATTTACAACTCGATAAATCTTTGAAATTAACCAGTGTTCACGACCCAAACCGGGAGCAGTTTTTGGTGATTTACTCAAATAGTGGGAAGTTAGATTTTCAGAAACAACCAATTGTCTGGATGCAAAATTAATACCAAAGTGGGAGTGATGCAACAAGCGTCTGAATTTTTTTTTTTTGGGGGGAGGGGTGTGTGACCTCTGCTGAAGGTGTCACTTAAAGAACATCTGCAATGCTGTACCATTCTGTCAGCTGTTATGTGCACTTAGTCAAGAAGAAGCAACTGTATAAAGCTTTATTACTGAGCTCTGCTCCTTCATTGCAGAGAAATTCAGGATGTTGGTTCTTGATGCAGACACCAATCCAGAGCTGTTGGAGCTGCATAGAGAGAGAGGATGGCTTACAGGTTTTACTTTATTAATCTCCTTTCTTTTAATGTTTCACAATGTTGCAAACACCTTATACACTGCAGTGCCCAGAAGACATGTGATGGACAAAGTGACCTGTTTTGTTTGCAGTCTTGTTCTATGTCTAGCTAGATCTGCGTCTGCCATGTTTTGCTGTTGCATCATCTGCTGTTTTTCTCTCACGCTCCCCTCCCAGAGCAGGACTGTACTTTCTATCCTGTGTATTGAACTCTCTTGTAATTGATGCCACTCCCCTCCTCCTGGCTTGTTCTGTGTCACTCTACCCCCCACCACCACCCAGATTCATAGCAAGAGCAGTCTGATGAGATCACTGGTGCTGGCTCCTCAGAGAGGACCTGCTGGCTGGGTGAAGGGGGAGGGTGTAGAACTTGTCTCACTTTTCTTGGCCCTTTGTTGCTGCAGGAGGACAATGTACTTCAGCACAACATGGTGTTCAGGCCTGTGCATGTGCTTATGGAACTGGTTGAGAGTTCCCTTCATGCTTTTTTTAGTAATGATAAAAATAAAAGATTTTAAACTAAGATAAGAGAGCCTTGCTGGACTGAACACTTCTTATTGTATCCTTATAAAATAAGACTTTTGTTAAAAACCTTCATCTTCGAGGCGTAGAATGACTCAGCATTGTAATACGTAGTTTCCATGCTGTACATGTGGGGTTGGGTGTATTTTTTTTTTTTCATTTTTAATGCATTACATAAATGTTAAATGTGTTCACAAGGTATATTTTTGTGCATTTTTTAAAACTAAAGTCATGTTAAATCCAAAACAGAAGTTTAAGGCTATATGCACACGTTGCAGATTTGACACTGGAATTTTCTGTGCAGATTCTGCATTTCATGGCAGAAAACGCAAGTCAGAATCTGCGCCTTTTTTTGGTATGTGCACGCATTGCAGATTTTTGTGTGGATTTCTTCCTTTACCCCTGCGGATTTCTATTATGGAATGGGTGCAGAAACGCAGCAGATCTGCAAAAAGAATTGACATGGTCCTTTTTTGAATCTGCTGCGTTTTCCGTGCGGATTTTTCTGCACCATTAGCACAGCATTTTTTATTTTTTTTTGCCATTGATTTACATTGCACTGTAAATCACTTGCGGATCTGCAGCTTTTCTGCGCTGAAAAAAACGCTGGAAATCTGCAACTTGTGCACATACCCATAACTTTTTTTTAAAAAGGCATATTAAGGGCATGTTCACACTTTGCAGATTTTGCTGCGGATTTTTCCGCAGCGGATTTGTAAAAACCGCATGGAAAAACTGCAGTGGTTTTCCCTGCGGATTTTCCTGCGGTTTCTTCTGCGGATTCCTCTGCGGGTTTTCAACAGCACTTTCCTATTGGTGCATGTTGAAAACCGCTGCGGAATCCGCAGAAAGAAGTGACATGCTCCTTTTTTTCCGCAGCAATTCCGCGCGGTTTTTAAAGGGATTTTCCGCAAAGTGGGGACAGCGGTTTTTGTTTTCCATAGGGTAACATTGTACTGTACCCTGCATGGAAAACTGCTGCGGATCCGCAGCGTCAAATCCGCAGCGGATCCGCAGCAAAAACCGCAATGTGTGAACATAGCCTTACACTGCAGTATTACAGACCCTCTTGTAAGTTTTGTAATTTTGCTTTTTTGTAGTTATAATTATTTTCTGAAGTAAGCCATTGCAGTTTCATTGCCATGTTCTGGCCTATTAAAGTAGCACCATAGGTATATGTTGACATCTATGGGTTTACCTGTGTTTGCTATTTTCTTTTCCTGCAAATGAAACTGGGGCAAGTGATGTCAGTGGCAACTTGCAAAGAAAAGGGGGGGGTGGTTGTGGTATGATCTTTGTCAGCTCCTATGGGTCTTAGCACAACATGCCACATGCTTACTGTGCTTAGCTTGGATGAATAAGTGGGATATAAATATCTCAAAGGATCCTTCCAACTGTCTCTTGCTTGTTCCATTATTTCTCTGCATATCTGCAGCTAAATATAATGGCGATGCCTGTTGACATGTTTGGTTGCAATGATGAGCCAAATGTTACTTTGAGTCCTCCCATGTTTGTTAGTGAAAATCACATTATCGTTATTTATTACTATAGCACTATTTATTCCATGGCACTTTATATCTGAAAAGGGGTATAAATAATTAAAAACAAGTCCAATAATTTTAAACAATACAAGTCATCGACTGGTACAGAAGGAGAAAGGACCCTGCCCGCGAGGGCTCAAGTCTACAAGGGATGTGTGAGGATACAGTAGGTGAGGGCAGAACTGGTCGTGCAACGTTATGGTGAAACAATGGTTACTGCAGGTTGTAGGCTTGTCGGAAGAGGTAGGTCTTCAGTAGAGTCGAGCTAATTTTTCAAAATTCGGTTCCGATTACGATCGGCGGCGAATATTGTATTTTCAATATTTGCCGAACGTCATTGGAGTCAGTGGGAGTAGAACTGAATGAATATGTTCGGAATCGATCGTCAAACAAAAATTCTGCATGAATAGGGTACCAATATGACACGAATATGGCAAATTCAGATTCGGCGACGGATTCCGAACATATTCGCTCAACTTTAATCCTCAGGTTCCTTTTGACGTTTTCCAGAGTAGGCAAGAGGCTGCTATATTGGGGTAGAAAGTGATCGAGTGAATCACTGCTGATTTTTGTAATTTTTTTTCATTATTAAAAGATTGTTAAGCTTTGCGTAAGAGTTATGTAGCAAGAAAAACAAATCAGTAATTGAGTCTAAAGACTCTTATCACAGTAGATGGGTTCTCCCTCCTCCATGCACAGGAGCGAGAGCTTGACTTGATCGAGTGTTGCTGTGTTGTCTTTAAGAATGGTGCTCAAAGACTCCTGCGGTAGCGGCTGATCTGCCATGAAAACAAAAGGTTTGCCGTTGAAATTCAACAGGTTGGATCCTATGTCTTCCCTGATGAAACGTATCTGGGGCAATTCTGACAGTTTCATAGTCCTCATCCTACGATTCCAGAGGTAAACAGCCTTAAAAAGGTTGTCCCCTTTCAACAAACTTTTGCCCATACTCTGTTACGTATATAAAAACAAACTGAGCCCGGGTCCAGCGCTGTCTTGTCTCCTTATATGCTCCTCTCTTTGTTAATCTGCAGCAGATGTGATGTCACGTTGACAGCGCTGCAGCCAGTCATTGATTGATCTATCTCATAGCGGACACCTCTGGTGACTGAAACTCCTATGATTGAATAAATTGGAGGCCGTTTGCTTTCCATCAAGGCGTCTATGCCTTTACAGGTCAAAACTTAGATATTTTGAATGGAGTTGCCAGGGCAGTCCTGTCTCCTGTAATAGTTTAGGAGGTTGTCCAAAGGTTGAAGATAATTTTAATGAAGGAAAAGTACCTACAGGGAATGTTTTAAAAGGGGGTGGTGGAAAGAAACATTACTTATTGATTAAGTCCGCATATCCACGTGATCTCTACAGCCAATGTTTGGCTTCAGCGTTGTTGTTGGCATGTGCGTCATGTGGCTGCAGTGGTCACAACGATGTACATCACCTCATTGCTGCAGAAAAATACAGCAGTGGAGCCCATTTTGGGCAGAAAATCTTCCTTGGCCAAAGTCCACTTACACATGTGTATCGGGTGCTGACATCTGAACCTTTTTATGTCCATGTAAACGTTATGATCAACAACAAATGAGCACTTTGATCAAGCCTTGGGCAAATTTAAAATGAAATCATCGTAAATTATTACTTAGGCTAGCTATTGCCACTTTTTTGTGACATTGTATTTTATCTTTTCAAGGTGGTTGTCTTGTGTGTTTTTTTTAATTTGATGATTTTTGGGTTATAAACACCAAATGTGTAATGATATGATGCCTTAAAATTTGTACAAGGACTAGACAGACTGGGAAGTGAAGCAAAACTTTTGCCACTGGTTCCTAACTTTTTGATTGCCATCTGTTAACTCCTTTTGTAAGTTAACCAATCCCATATACGGTCCATACAGGACAAAGGAAGACATCCCACAAAATATCAATTTAAAACGTTTCCGGAAGAAGCTGGCGGGATTATGTGCGTCGGTGTGAGGGGACGCCAGGAGCACACTCTGTTCCACAGGTAATTAGTCCATCCAGGTCTTTCTACATCATTTATGCACGGTTAAGCTGATGACTCTTTAGATACATGGGAGTCAGTTATCTATAGTTCCTCATGGTCAGCCCTAGTTTTCCCATATTCAAGGGGCCTGCATGGTTTTTTTTTTTTTACAGTATCTTTAATGTATCTTGTAGCTATATTTATGCTAGATATATTTTTACTCTAACTACCCTGTGGTGTTACTATTTGTCTCATGTGAGGGGCTATTTTGCCAACAGTTCTTAATATACCTATTTGATATTGATACACACTGTGATAGTGCTCCTATTATAGGTTAACTCTGTATTTGCACTGACCCAGTGTAGTCATTCACTTTACACTATGTTCCAAATTATTATGCAGATGACATTTTTCTCTGATTTTCCTAAATGGTCGGTGCAAATGACAGTCAGTCTAATAAAAGTCATCACCCGTTAGATTATACATCGAATTTTATTGAAGAAACCTCCCAATGATAACAGTATAATCTCCAAAATGAATAAAAACTCAAAATGCACTGTTCCAAATTATTAGGCACAGTAGAATTTCTAAACATTTGATATGTTTTAAAGAACTGAAAATGCTCATTTGTGGAATTTGCAGTATTAGGAGGTCACATTCACTGAACAAAAAAGCTATTTAACTCCAAAACATCCTAACAGGCCAAGTTATATGTTAACATAGGAACCTTTCTTTGATATCACCTTCACGATTCGTGCATCCATTGAACTTGTGAGTTTATGGAGAGTTTCTGCTTGTATGTCTTTGCATGAAGTCAGAATAGCCTCCCAGAGCCGCGGTCTTGATGTGAACTGCCTCCCACCCTCATAGATGTTTTGCTTGATGATACTCCAAAGGTTCTCTATAGGGTTGAGGTCAGGGGAAGATGGTGGCCACACCATGAGTTTATCTTCTTTTATGCCCATAGCAGACAATGAGTCTGAGGTATTCTTTGCAGCATGAGATGGGGCATTGTCATGCATGAAGATGATTTTGCTCCTGAAGGCACGTTTCTGCTTTTTAGACCATGGAAGAAAGTTGTCAGTCAGAAACACTATTTACTTTTCAGTGGTAATTTTCACATCTTCAGGAACCTTAAAGGGCCCCACCAGCTGTTTTCCCCATGATTCCGGCCCAAAACATGATTTCTCCACCGCCTTGCTGACGTCGCAGCCTTGTTGGGACATGGTGGCCATCCACCAACCATCCACTACTCCATCCATCTGGACCATCCAGGGTTGCTCGACACTCATCAGTAAACAAGACTGTTTGAAAAATAGTCTTCATGTATGTCTGGGCCCACTGCAACCGTTTCTGCTCATGAAAACTGTTTAGGGGTGGCCGAATAGTAGGTTTATGCACCACAGCAAGCCTTTGAAGGATCCTACACCTTGAGGTTCGAGGGACTCCAGAGGCACCAGCAGCTTCAGATAACTGTTTGCTGCTTTGTAATGGTATTTTGGCAGCTTAATCCAATGAATTTGTCTGGCAGAAACCTTCCTCATTATGCCTTTATCTGCAGGAACTCTGTCTGTGCTCTGTTTCAGTCACAAATCTCTTCACAGTATGATGATCACAAAGTTTTTGTGAAATATCTAATTTTTTCATACCTTGTCCAAGGCATTGCATTATTTAACGCTTTTCAGCAGCAGAGAGATCCTTTTTATTTCTCATATTGCTTGAAACCTTTGGCCTGCTTAATAATGTGGAACATCATTTTAAAGTAGTTTTCCTTTAATTAGAATCACCTGGAAAACTAATTATCACATGTGTTTAAGATTGATTTCAGTAATCTATTGAGCCCTGAGACACAATACCATCCACAAGTTTATTTGAAAAACAAAACAATTAAATCTTTATGACACTTAAATCCAATTTGCATAATAATTTGGAACACAGTGTATACTGTAGTTTACATTTCATTGCCCGTTTTTTATATACTGCTCGGCATCCCCTAAAACGGCTTTTCTGCTTTATCTTTTTTTTAACATTGATTAGAAAAATGATTGGTTTTATATTGATATTTTGTGGGATCTCTTCCTTTGTTCTGAATGTACCATATATGGGATTGGTTGTCTTATTGTTTCCGAAGTACCTATCTGATGTAGGACACATGTTGATCCTTTTGAAGTTGGCATTGTCACGTTGATAATGAGCATTTGGCTGGAAGCAATATTGGGTGTACAGCCATCTTTAATAAAGGGAAGTGGTTATATGAAGATCTATATATTTATTGGTGGGCACTTTGGTTTAATTGACCGGACCACCTTTTCTCCATTGCATGGGTTTATATTGTTTCTCTTACTGCAATTTTTTTTTTTGTTTGTGTCAAATAATTGGTTATGTAACTGATACTGAAACCTTCTCATCCTCCCCTATGGGATGTAACACCTTTAGTCCGGTCACAGAATCCTCGTGTCCATGATACACTATTGGAAATAATTGTAGCAGAAATAGATTTATGAAACATTTCCTGGGCTTGCCTGTTGTATTCACACGACCTGTCAGGTCTGTCTCCCATTTCTTCTTCTGCATTGTTACTATAGCAATATGAAGTTGAGGATCTCACTTGATAGAGTTCTTGCGCTCTGTATTCATAATGCTTTCATAACACGCGTTGCATTCATAAGACTTATTGGTTGCATGCTACTTATATGTCCATGAATGTATTTCTGGAGAAGTGGACGCTTTTGGTTCTTATGGGGACAGTGAGGTGAAATGCTGTGGCAGATATTACAAAGTATCACTTCCTCAATAACGTATTTTATTTCTAGTAGAATCTTGGGGTTTTCCATTTTATAGTAATCAGCATGCAAGGTTAATATATATAGTTATTCACAATCTACAGGAAATATAGTTACAGATTACTGCCTGGTTAGATGTCATTATTGAGACCTTTGTTTCACGTTATACTTGCAGTCAACCGCAGTGCAGAAGTGATAGCTGTTTACTAGGACTGTGTATACGCGCCTTTCATTTGTGTTTGCATTGAAAACCACCAAGCTCACAGCTGCCTGCTGCCCCCACCACCACCACCAGCATCTCCATCACATCATTAACATGCATCAAGCGAGTGAGCGAGCTTTTCCTCCAAGAACCTTGTGTGTGTACACACACACTAAATATGTGTGTGTGTGTGTGTATATATAATATATATATTTTTTATTTATTTATTTTTGCTAAAGTCTCTTAATAAAATGTTTTACCTGTAGCTCTGGCAGATGTGACTTGTGGAAAATAAGGCCACAGGTGCTACTTTGTGATATTTATGATGGTCTGTGTTACTGATATCTTTAACACCTTTTATAGAAAGACATTGTCAAAAAACATTTTGGAATATTTGCTCGGTGATGGCGTGCAGTCAGATGGCCATATAACACGGACGACGGTCACATCGTAATGCTCGGACTGGCTGGCATTTCTTCTGACTGCGTGACAGCTGCATAAAAATACATGCTGTCACGCTTGGGTTAGTAAAGCCGACAGCCAGTCCGAGCATGTCGATGTGATCACCGTCCATGTTATACGGCCTTCTGACTGCACCCAGACCACCATATAACTTGGATGAGTGCTATGTGTGGTTTTGACAGGTTGCACTAGTACCAGGGCTGTGGAGTCAGAGTTGGTGTCCATTTTGGTGCAGATGGTATAAATTGGATCAACTCAGACTCCTAAAATATCTAATAATTTGGGTATCGTTTTTGAATGCAGTATGTGCAGTAAATGTTTTTTATTAGATTTTGGAAAAGTTATGAAATGTCCTATAATGGTATGTGCACACGTTAAGTAAAATTTCTGCACCATTTCTGCATCTCTTGGCAGGAAAAAAGCAGCTGCAAAAATATTTGTTTTTGATTGATTTGAGTGAAGTCAATGATGAAAAATGCACAGAAAATTGATATGCTGCATATTATTTTCTGCCCCAAACCTGCAAGTCAAAAATACTCAGTGTGCATGACACTTGAGATTTCTCATTCAGCTTGCTGGCATCAAGTTTTGCTTCAGGTTTGGTCACAAAGCCGCTCGGGAAAAAAACGCTACAAAAATGGACTAAATTTGCAACATTTGCACACAGCCTTAATGCCTTTTTTTTATTTTTTTACTGATCTAAGGATCTAGGCTTTTAGTTGAGATGAATTTGTGCTGCAGTTTATGTACATGCTCAGTAGCGAGGTAGTCGGGAGTCAGGGAAATTGAGGATCCGGAGGTTTGGCTTTCCAACTCCACTGCCTTAAGGCTATGTGCACACGTAGGAAAAGAGGTGCAGAATTTTCTGCACAAAATCCACATCTCCTGGCAGAATCCGCAGCCGTGGATTTTGTGCGTTTTTTAGGCTACTTTCACACTAGCGTCGTGCACTGCACGTCGCTATGCGTCGTTTTGTAGAAAAAACGCATCCTACAAAATTGCTTGCAGGATGCTTTTTTTCTCCATAGACTTGCATTAACGACGCAGTGCGACACATTGCCACACGTCGCGCGACGGTTGCGTCGTGTTGCGTCGGACCGTCGGCACAAAAAAGTTACATGTAACTTTTTTGGTGCGTCGTGTCCGCCATTTCTGACCGCGCATGCGCGGCCGGAACTCCGCCCCCTCCTCCCCGCACATCACAATGGGGCAGCGGATGCGTTGTTAAACTGCATCCGCTGCCACCGTTGTGCGGCGCTTTCATAGTTTGCGTCGGTACGTCACAACGTCGCATTGCGACTTGCGTTGTACGACGCTAGTGTGAATGTAGCCTTATGTGGAATTGATGCTTATTTTCTGCGGTTTTTGCCACTGTGGAATTTTAACATGGAGGGGTGCAGAAGCGCTGCAGATCCGCACAAAGGAAGTGACATGCACTTCTTTGAAATCCACAGCAATTCCGCACTGATTTTTCCGTACCATCTGCACAGCTTTTTTTTTTCCCATCGAATAACATTATACTGTACATCACAGTGCGGATCTGCAGCATTTCTGCGCAGAAAAATCCGCTGCGGATCCGCAGCAAATCCGCATCGTGTCCACATAGCCTAAGGCTGCGTGTCCACGTTCAGGATGGCCGGCGGTATCGCCGGAGCGGCGAAGCCGCTCGGCGCTAAGCCCCGCCCCCTTCTGGGACGCGATGATGCCGGATGTGTTAACTGTACACATCCGGGATCATCGCCCCCCTCCCATAGGGCCCTGTGTTATGCCTCTATGGGGGTGTGCACACGTCATTTTTTTTTTTTTCCTTGGACCTAGTGGAAAAAATTGCAACATTTTACAATTTGCCTCTTAGAATTGCATAGCACTCTGTCTATACCTGTACCTGTCTTGTTCTCCTGCATTCCTCCTGTTAATTGTGACCACTGCAGTCTCTGAAATTTGTCTGTCTAATGTCTATGGCAGATTTGAAGGGTTGTCTCTACGGGTACTGCCATGATGATAGCCAATCACTTGTTGCATATGCAAACCTCACCAGTGATTGGCTGCAGTGGTCCCATGAATGATGTATGTGATGTCATTACTGTATGTTCAGTGGGGACCACCAGACAGTTGATGGGGGGAGTAGTGTTTCAGCCTTTCTATATTTTTCATTCAGTTTTATTTTCTTGGACAGTTTTTTCTTAAAATCCTAAACACCCCTTTGAGGCAGTCCATATCCAAAAATCTGCAGGTAGGCTTGAGTTGACCTGTGCATAAATATCTGTCATTTAGTAGACTTAATTGTTTTGTAAGTTCAAGGTTTATTTCTTCCAGGCACTGTTTTAGAAATGAGTGGGATTGTGGGGTAATGTCAAACATAGAAAAGGGGGAAGGGAAATTTTGTGGTGTCTCCTTCCTTTTTTACTTCTCCCCAAGCAATCTTAGTTGTTGTTTTTTTTTGTTTGTTTTTTATTATTTGACAGAGCATTTTCTATCATTTTGCATAACGAAGTTGGCTTTTATTTTCAGGATTTGAAAAGTTTTAGTCAAATGTTATTTCTGCGCCTAATGGGCATCCGGATGACCTCCTGTTCAGCCAATATTATATAACACACGTGAAATCAGACACTGATCCGTATTGCTGGTTTATGCTTGTAGATTATTCTTTAACTTTTTAGCTCAGCGTGTGTAATCCTTCATACGATTTCTGCCGTTATGTGTGTGAGGCTTTGTTCACATGGACAATTTGAGGTTTTGTTCAGAGCAGATACAGCAAAAAAAATACCAAAGTAACGCATCAGTCATCACTGTTTTTGTATGGTAAAATACCAGAAACCAGACTGCGACCCCATTATAGTCAATAGAGTCTAACACTGCTTGGGTTTGGCACTTCCATTATAAGTTCAGAATTAGAGTGCCGTAGTGAGAAATATATAGTTGAGCATCAACTCAGATTTTAAAAAATGGAAAACAAAAAAATCTTGCAGTTTTTACACCAGACACTGGGGTTATGTTAAACTCTAACATCCTGTAATTTCCAAAATCCACATGTTCTCTAGTAGCAATAGACTAACTCTGACCTTATCATTTTTATTAAAGCATCTGAGTGATTGTGAAGGGAGGGGTTGAAGGTGAGCTGTGACATCACCTATTCTGAATGATGGATCCTGTGTTATCTACTGTATATAGAGGTGTCATCAGTCATTGTACAGGAGGAGGAGGTGAGCTGTGACATCACCTATTGTGAATGGTGGATCCTGTGTTATCTACTGTATATAGAGGTGTTATCAGTTATTGTACAGGAGGAGGAGGTGAGCTGTGACATCACCTATTGTGAATGGTGGATCCTGTGTTGTCTACTGTATATAGAGGTGTTATCAGTCATTGTACAGGAGGAGGTGAGCTGTAACACCACCTATTGTAAATGGTGGATCATGTTATATACTGTATATAGAGGTGTTATCAGTCATTGTACAGGAGGGGGAGGAGGTGAGCTGTGACATCACCTATTGTGAATGGTGGATCTATCAGCTGCATATAGAGGTGTTACCGGTCATTGTAACCCTGCCTAGGATAACAAGGAAACCGCCGTTAACACTTCCTGAAAGGACAGGAACTAAGAATCTAAAATGGCCCCATTGGACGGTGCGAAAGACGCCCAGTTTCTGGGTTACTAATTCCATTTACTTATTTTTTACTACAGATCATGCTGAGAAGAAAAAAAATACTTTTCAATTTAATTGGGTAATTTTGTGATAATACATTCACTTAAATGTTTGGCAAGAAATGGCTTATGTGATTCTGTTATTGTTTTAGTCCCTATTGCGTAGAATATATCAGTAGTGTCATAAACACAAGGCACATGTTTCATATATTTTCACAAGCTGCAAATTAATCGAAATACAGGAGTCATTGTTCCCTGTTGCAGCTAAATGGGGGTCTACAGACAGCAGTGACCCGGGTTATCGTTTTTCAAAGTTTAGCCTTAAATTTCAAAGGTTCAGTCATGTGTGATCCCTGCATCGAAAACCGTAGTCGCTGAGAAGCGCTCGAGTTTGTAGACTATTGTGTTTTATTTATAAGTTAATGCAGACTTGAGGTCGTTAGCAGAGCGCACCTTTTTAGGGATTTCGGACATTTATTGTCATATTTCAGTTTTTGTACTAGTAGAGTAAAAGGACCCCATACACATTGGAGAAGTCAGATGAACCTACTGGTATTAGTTGGGAACAGTTAACCATTTGATATATATGGGGTCTCTGGCCTCTCCCCTGACAGGTGATAATGAGGGAGATAAGTCACCTTATCCTTTTGCTCTTCATGGAGATAAGCAGCTGCCATATATATCTGTCAGCTGCTTGTCATCTTAAAGCACAAAAAGTTCCTCTCCCCATAGCTCTCCTGACATTAATCTGAGGTGTAGGGGCAACTGTAGGCAAAGTGGTTCATGGCAGAGTTTGCTCCAGCATCATTTCATATCTAATGTTTTATGATTATCATTACTTTATGATTAAGGTTTGTCAAGGGCTTAAACTAGTTAAAAAAATGAGTAATGTTCCCTTTCACCAACGTCACCTTGCAGCTTGCAGAGTTTAACACCGTGAATAGCCAGAAATGCCAATCAATAAATCACTGGCCCCAGCGGTGAACCAGCTTTGCCAATAAGTGGCAGCAGGGACTGTGGGCTGCAGGGGATCACCGAGGGAAGAGAGTTCAACGCTGACTTTTTTTTGCTAGACTGACCTCTTTTAAGGCAGATCAGAACTTGATAGACAGATCTGTCTAGATCAGATAGGGCAGCATTACTGTGCCCTGGATGGATATTCAATAATTATTCCGCCTTGCATTCAGTCTCACAGGCCGCACAGCACACTGTGTGCCATTTGCTTCCTCCTGTCTGCAGCAGTTACGCCGCCTTGTCTCAGCTAATGCTTCCCAGACCTGTCTTGAAGCTGATGAGTCATCCTCACGCTCCAAGTCTCTGTGCGCAGCCATCTTGTAATTTCCTTCCGTGTATTCCTGCTGAAATCGTCAGCCGGGACTCTAGAAGAAAAGGAAATGGTGCCAAGGTTCATCTGTATAAGATACGCATTCACAGACTTATTTTGGTGCTCTGCATCATGTGCCAGCTGCAAAAAGTAGCAGTAAATGTAGATTTTATTGTGCCACTCTGCGCTTCCGACCGGTGG
This sequence comes from Ranitomeya variabilis, assembly GCF_051348905.1. NCBI lineage: Eukaryota > Metazoa > Chordata > Amphibia > Anura > Dendrobatidae > Ranitomeya > Ranitomeya variabilis. The sequence continues at coordinate 202,956,128 of NC_135239.1, forward strand.
TGGGTAATCATGTTTCGTTTATTTGGGTTGCTACGTTTTTGAGCTATCGTATGGACATAAGGTGGTATGAAAGATAAAATAAAAAGATAGATGTGTTGTGTGCATTTCTAACGCAGGACGTGCACATTGCTGTCTGCAGGTTTTATTGCACAGATCCAGTTATCACAATTCTAAGTAGTTTGTAATAAACGAACACAAAGTGCTTCTTGTTACTATACATCACCTCCTGGCAACTACTCTGAAACGCGTTGCAAGATGTGGCCAGGGGAGTGAGCGGAATGATTTAGAAGTTTCCACAGGAACCAAAGGCTGCTTAAAAGAGGACATCATAGTGCTATTCACATGAGGACTGTCAACATGACTGTTACCTTGGAAACAAAGCCTGTTTTCTCCCAAACAGCTCTTCCCACTGTGGCAGATCGGCATGCGATGCCTTCTGTACTATGTTCCTTTTGGCTTTGTCCTTTAACTGTAACATACTGAAACTTTATATATTATGTTGACTTTGCCTCCGAACATGTGAATGTGGAAACCTTGATTTTATTTAATCTGAAGCTAGCCGTCGGGGCTTGCTGGGAGTTGTAGTTTCCCAACAGCTGACTCTCTGCAGGTTGCAGCCTCCTTCTCTATTGGATTCAATCACCTCTTCAGTTGGTTGATAACACTAGTTCAGAGGTTGTACTGCCCTGTAATGTAATGCTGGACGGTTATTGGTGCAACCTTTGTTTAGATATGTTTTGCAGCTTGATTTATTTTGCAGCCAAAGTCTTTTTTTTTTGCATGAAGCCTGGCTCAGAAAAAAGATCGAATTATCTGTAACAGCCATGTAAAGCCTCCATATACATGATGCATGTGCACAAGCTTGACTTCTCGATTTGTAATATCATAGTTTACAGACTAAATTAAAAAAATGAACTAATTTCTCTATTACTTTTTGGAGAAAAGTGGCCAGGTGACTTTGTTTAGACCCCACTTCTCTCAGAAGTTTAATGGATTACTGGGAGATGTAGCTTCACATATTGTGAGCCACTGATTTGCACATGCAGACATTGTGTTACTAGATTATTTGTATTATGCCATAATATGAAGGGGTCATCCCTTGGGGACAGGTTCACTTTAGTGTAATAAGTAACACTCTGATGGTAGCCTGTAAATTGCTACATGGCTTGGTAATGAAATCCAGTATTGTCTGTTTCACGCTACTGGGAAGAGCGCCGCGCATTAGTGTCCATAGCTACCTTGGCACATCGATGTGAGTGCTTTACTTTGTTATTGCAACAGGTACTATGTGAAAGGTGACACTTGGCCAGTTTGACATGGTCGCTTCTGTTTTTAGTTAAATGGAGGCCTTGTGCGAGACTCTGCCTGCAACAGCCTCAAAAACCAGGTGTAGCTCGCTCAAGTCGACTCTACCCATCTGTGATCTCTACCCACCTTCCTTCCTGCTTTGCATTTTATTCCAGCCCTGACTTGCCTTTGTTACACTTTCTGTACTCTCGAAAAACGTCCGCAGTTAGAACTTGGCTGCCACTTCCCTGATATTTTATACCTGTTTTTTCTTTTATGGGTGCAAAGCATAATAACTAGTGATGAGCGAGTATACTCGTTGCTCGGGTGACCTCTGAGTATTTGTTAGTGTTTGGAGATTTAGTTTTCATTGCGGCAGCTGAATGATTTACAGCTGATAAACAGCTTGGATACATGTGGGGATTCCCTAGCATCCAAGCAACCCCCACATGTACTTAAGGTACCGTCACATTAAGCGACGCTGCAGCGATAGCGACAACGATGGCGATCGCTGCAGCGTCGCTGTTTGATCGCTGGAGAGCTGTCACACAGTCAGCTCTCCAGCGACCAACGATGCCGAGGTCCCCGGGTAACCAGGGTAAACATCGGGTTGCTAAGCGCAGGGCCGCGCTTAGTAACCCGATGTTTACCCTGGTTACCAGCGTAAAAGTAAAAAAAACAAACAGTACATACTCACCTGCGCGTTTCCCGGCGTCCGCTTCCTGACACTGACTGAGCTCCGGCCCTAACAGCAGAGCGGTGACGTCACCGCTGTGCTTTCACTTTCACTTTAGGGCCGGCGATCAGTCAGAGCAGGAAGCGGACGGCAGGGGACGCGCAGGTGAGCATGTACTGTTTGTTTTTTTTACTTTTACGCTGGTAACCAGGGTAAACATCGGGTTACTAAGCGCGGCCCTGCGCTTAGTAACCCGATGTTTACCCTGGTTACCAGTGTAAAATATCGCTGGTATCGTTGCTTTTGGTGTCAAACACAACGATACACGGCGATCGGACGACCAAATAAAGTTCTGGACTTTATTCAGCGACCAGCGACATCACAGCAGGATCCTGATCGCTGCTGCGTGTCAAACTAAACGATATCGCTAGCGAGGACGCTGCAACGTCACGGATCGCTAGCGATGTCGTTTAGTGTGACGGTACCTTTAGGCTGGCTAGTAGCTATAAATCATCCAGCTGTGGCGATGAAAACTAAATCTCCGAACACTAACAAATACTCGGAGGTCACTCGAGCATGCTAGGGAAAACCCGAGCAACGAGTCCACTCGCTCATCACTAATAATAATCCTTGAGGTTCATAGTTTGGGGAAAACTAGGAGACAACAGCTCACTGGTTAACCAATATATATTAGCTATTTTGGAGTTCAAAATAACTATAACGGTGTCCCTGATTGGCAAACCACTATCTCTCCCAACTCTCAAACTCGCCATTAGATAGCGGTCACCCGGGCGGTTGCTCAGCCATCCGACAGCTCTCTTTCCCCAAGTACCCCATTCACAGGACTGTGACACTCAGTTATCTCAGAGAACCACTGCCAAACTCCAAGCTATAGCGCTTATCGAATAAGCTGCAGAGGGAACCCAGCTTCCTGGATTACTTTGGCTGATCAACTGTTTGGCTCCGCGGCTGTGTGACAGTCACGACACATGAAGCTGCGGAGCCGAACAGCTAATCAGCCGGAGTTATCCAGGAAGTCAGGTTCCCTCTCCAGCTTATTTGGTAAGCGCTATAGCTTCCCAACACTCCTTTGGCAGCAACTTATCTCCCATAGAACAAAAGGATCGGCCTTTGGGAATGTGACTTGCCTTAGGGTACTGTCTCACAGTGGCACTTTGGTCGCTACGACGGCACGATCCGTGACGTTCCAGCGATATCGTTACGATCTCGCTGTGTCTGACACGCTACTGCGATCAGGGACCCCGCTGAGAATCGTACGTCGTAGCAGATCGTTTGAAACTTTATTTCGTCGCTGGATCACCCGCTGACATCGCTGCATCGGCGTGTGTGACGCCGATGCAGCGATGTCTTCACTGGTAACCAGGGTAAATATCGGGTTACTAAGCGCAGGGCCGCGCTTAGTAACCCGATGTTTACCCTGGTTACCATTGTAAATGTAAAAAAAACAAACACTACATACTTACATTCCGGTGCCTGTCACGTCCCCGGGCGTCCGCTTCCCTGCACTCCTGCATCCTGTGTCAGCGCCGGCCGTACATCAGAGCACAGCGGTGACGTCACCGCTCTGCTTTACGGCCGCGCTTACACAGGATGCAGGAGGAGTGCAGGGAAGTGGACGCCCGGGGACATGACAGGCACCGGAATGTGAGTATGTGTTTTTTTTTTTGTTTGTTTTTTTTTACATTTACAATGGTAACCAGGGTAAACATCGGGTTACTAAGCGCGGCCCTGCGCTTAGTAACCCGATGTTTACCCTGGTTACCCGGGGACTTCGGCATCGTTGGTCGCTGGAGAGCTGTCTGTGTGGCAGCTCTTCAGCGACCACACAACGACTTTCCAACGATCACGGCCAGGTCGTATCGCTGGTCGTGATCGTTGGAAAGTTGCAGAGTGTGACAGTACCCTTATACTTCTCTCTCCAACGTATGTGGGAGGAGAGTCAGCGCCTCCACTCCCACCCCCGTAAACATTAGACAATTGGCCAATATCTGTGGGTTTAGTAGGCTTTAGTGTAATGTGTATGGGGGGACCTTTACATGCTTGGCCAAGCATAAATGGCTTTCTTTTATGGGAAAAGGGGAGTAAACTTGGTGGCAGGTTATCACCTGGAGAAAACAAAAGTATTGGCGTTTTAATTAAACAGGTCCAATCCTTCTCTTCCCTAACATAATCTGTCGTGAGGCCCCCATATTGGTTGAATGGTCGCTCGACCCTGCCAAAATTGGCATGTTTGGTTTACTTTAATGTGTGTACTGCTCAGCACAGTACTTGGGCATGAGGATATTCCTGTAACTTATTTTTTTTAGGTTAAGGGATAACTTCATTGCTATGGCATGGCTGGTGATAATAACCAAGTACAGTGATGTGATTCTTGTGTCAGGCCCATAGACAATGGATGGAGCAGGGATGGGCATGCTCGATTTCCTCTTCATTCTGATGGGGATTTTCAAAGCTCTGTTCTTGAGACCACTAGGTAGCCATATCCAATTAATAGGGGATGTCTTACTATCTGGGTAAGACTCCTGTTATTTTAAGAGGAATGTCTATTTCATGCATCCTATTTAATACTGATAAAAGTAATATTTTGTGTGGGTGTCTGTATCAGGCAGAATTCGGCTGCTTGTATGGAGATCTCCTGTTAGTTACTGCCAAGACATAACCTGATATGTGCTGCTGCATAGCAGCTTTCTTATTTGTAAGTTTTTTCTCATTAATAATGATCCACTACATTTTTGGATGGATTATGCCTGGATGTGGTACTGCTTTGAGCCCATTGGTGTCTTAATATATATTGCTGCTGCTTATTCTCTGTGGTGGTAGATTTTGTTGTAGTATATAATGGGCAAGTTAAAGGGAATCAGTATCTAGTAATGATGAGCGATAGGATAAGGTGTTATCTGAGCATGCTCGTGTGCTGACAGTCTCTTCAGCATGCTAGAAAAATATGTTTGAGTCCCTGTGGCTGCATTTCTCTTGGCTGTTCAACAGTTGCGACACATGCAGGGATTCAAGCATATTATTCGAGCAAGCCGAAGACACTCGGCTAGCCACATGAGCATGCTCTGATAACACCTTTTTCATCACCTTTTTCATCGCTCATCACAAGTCTCTAGGTTTTGGCTACTCCATCTGATGTAGGGGCAGAGACCCTGATTCCAGCAATATATCACTTACTGGCCTGCTTTGGTGCAGTTGTGGCAAAAAAAATCATATTTCTCTGCTGCAAATTCAGCAGTCTTCTGAATGTAGAGCTCTGTATATACACACAGACGCACACACTACTGATTGGCAGCTTTTTCTGTGCACTGTACATAGGCAGAAAGCTGCCAATTGGGGGTGGGGTCATACAGAGCTCATGACTATGGAGGACTACATGGCAGCAGGTTTACTAGTCTTCTAATCTCCTGCTGATAAAACTGTCTCTCCAACATGCTGTCAGACTAGGTGGCAGATTCCCATTAACAGCATGTGCAGATATGCAATAGCGTTGTCACAGAAAGGTGCTACAGTTTCATATTGTAATAATTGCTACATGTTTGTTTTTAAAAGAAACATTTGTAGACCTGCTGCTATGGAAAACAATGTAACCACTACACAGGGCCTTTTTCAAGTGTGCTATCTAAGGTTATGATCATACATGGTATTTTTGATGCATTTTTTTTTTCTGCAGAAGTCTGCATTTACAGTACCAGCAAAGGCGATGAGATTTCAGAAAACTCATGCTCAGTTTTTTTCCTGTCTGAATTTGAGCACTGCAGTGTGTCAATTGTTTCAGCGTTTTTTTTTTTTTTTTTTGTTTTGTTTTAACTAATTGAAACATGAGAAGCAGCAGAAATGCACTGTACTGTAGACAGGTCACATGTCATACGCACCAAAATATGTAAAGACTGTGCAAACATGGTGGCTCACTGGTTTGCAGCGCTGGGGTCCTCGGTTCTAATCCCAAGGACAACATCTGCAAGGAGTTTTTACGTTCTTCCTCTATTTGCACGAGTTTCCTTTGGGTTCTCCGGTTTCCTTCCACACTCCAAACACAAACTGATAAAGAATCCAGATTGTGAGCCCCAATGGAGACAGTAATGTGTGTAAAGTGTTAAAGAATATGATGGCGCTATATAAGCAAACATATAAAAAAAATAGTACACTGGGCCTTTTACAATGATATCGAAGTTTAAAGACTGTATAGCTCTACAGATTTAGAAAGTTTACTAATCCAGATATTTAGTGTCTGTATTATGGTGGTGTCAAATGACCATGCTGGTATGGTGTCCGTTTGCAGATCTGATAGCACAAGGACGGCACACAGACCATTGTCATTGTGGTAGTTCATATAACCGGTAAGCGATATTATCAGTCCGTATTGACAATAATTTCAGCATGCACTAGCCTCATTGGTCTTGTGGATGAAAGTACCAGCTTCACACTGCTTGTCTACCTGTCTGCGTGTGGGCATGTGTACACAGCTGCACATTATGATCTACTGAACTAAACTTGGATCTAAATAGGCCCAGGGAACCCACTTGGTCCAGCAGAATCATCAGCGGAAGAATCCCATATGTAAGGTGGAACTTAGCTGCAAAATAATCTGATTCATTCTAAGAAACACCTATTCTGCCGTCTTGTCTTAGGGTACCGTCACACAGTGCCATTTTCATCGCTACGACGGCACGATTCATGACGTTGCAGCGTCGTATGATTATCGCTCCAGCGTCGTAGACTGCGGTCACACGTTGCAATACACGGCGCTGGAACGATAATTTCATGACGTATTTGCGATGTAGAAGCCGTTGGTTACTGTGCGCACATCGTATACAACCTGTGTCACACGATGCAATCATGCCGCCACAGCGGGACACTAGACGACGAAAGAAAGTTTCAAACGATCTGCTACGACGTACGATTCTCAGCCGGGTTCCGGATCGCAGTAGCTTGTCAGACACTACGATATCGTAACGATATCGCTAGAACGTCACGAATCGTGCCGTCGTAGCGATGAAAATGGCACTGTGTGACGGTACCCTTACTTGTTTCCACTGTTTTTGGTTAAAATGACCTAATGCTGATAATACGCAGGTGTTAATACAAGATCCAGTCACACATTTGCTATAATATGCAGTTTGAAAACCTCATAGAAATTGGAATTTGGTGTTTCCTACTATGCTACTATACTTTTCCATTTTGCATGCACGGTTGCATCATCCATGTAATTTTTATGACATGAGAAATGTGAATCTTGAGTTTTTGGGGAGGTTTTATGCAGCAAAGAAACAGGAAATTAATTTGGCCTACTCCTCATCCGACAAAAGACTTCTTGAAATTAGAAGAAAAGCATGTAAATCTACCACTTCAGCTTTCTGTATGTGCATATGTTATGGTCTGCTGTGGTGACGAGCACCGATGGCCCCCTTTATTGTTCTCATTGTAGCGGTTGCACTTCCTGCTGTTGAGTAGTTACATTTCTTCCCCTCAATGTCTTTCTCTACTAGTTTTCACCCTGTGTCCTTGTCCTACTATCCCATGCCCTGTAAAATTATATGAAATGCACGCCGCCATGGTTTATATCTTTGCACTGCTCACTCTCTGATTTAGGACTGCCGAAAAAATCTGAAAAGGCTTCAGATTTTGTATCATCATGTTTCTTGCGTAACATCTGTTATGCGAACACGCTTTTCCCATAAGCATAAATACACATATTGGTTGGTTATTTGCCATGCGTGCAGGTAATTCCCATCCCCCACCCTATTAGATATACGAGGATCAGCCTTTTTAATTGGCGGCAGGACAGATGCAGCGATGTCACACAAACAGGTTGAAGTGCTCCGCTCCGCAGTTATGTGAAAAGATCCAATTGATTAAAATTCCTCCCCGCCCCCCTACTCCTCATTCCCCAGGACTCCAACTGTGTCTCTCCCCGCATTTTATAGAGGTCACGTATGGCGCAGAGCCTCCATGATAAGACTGGTAATCGGAAATGCCTTCTCCTTACAGTACAGTGCACAGGAGGGAGGATGGGCTGTCAGGTGATGCTGTGAAAATGGAGGGGCTGTTTGTCTCACTGCGATTACATGTATGTTCAAGTAACCCCCTGACAAGAGCTGCCTTCAGTGTCCTGTCGCTATAGCAACACGGACCAAATCTTGGCAATCTCTTCGGCTTGCACTTTTTTTTTTTGCATTGATTTTCAGGGTAGATGAGACCCACACCACAACTCCTTGTCGCTCTGTCGACTCTGCATAATCTAGTTTTTGCATTATCGGTTGCAGTTGTAACAGGAATATTGCATTGTATTGAAATTAATTCTGCAAGCTTTAGTTAGCGCAAAGTGTCGCGTAGCTAAGAAAATGGTCAAACAGAATTTTAAGCGTGTGGGTATAAGTCATAATCTTATTTCAGTTGTAAGGTTGTATAAATGAGTTTTGGAATTTTGTTTGATTTCATATGGTTTTGGTTTTTTCCCCCTTAGAAACATTTCTCTATGTGACTGGTATTAGAAGCTGTCGGTAGCTCTTTGCACTATAGGAGTGCTCAAATAAATATAAGTTTAATGATATAGACACGTTTGACAATTAATATATGCATTTTATATTATGCAAGAAGGGAGGCTGTATGGGCTTGCACGTCGTGCTGGGCGGAGGAATGATTAGATTGAGGTCGCAGAAGGGATCACCAGAGCAGTTATCCATTATATTTCTGTACGTGTTTGGAACAGAAAGCAGCCAGTGAACCTTCTTCTGCTGCAGCCCGTGCTGCGTTTTTCCTTGAGAAATAAGATTAATGCTTTGTGCATCTCTCGGACAGAAATGGGACAGCGCAGGGAGAGGGATGATGATTCTAGAAGTTGCCTGACAGTGATTCATGAACGAAGAAGTTCACCGCGCTGAAGTATTTGGTGGATTTAAACGTAAAAGCTGGAAAAAAAATCATACACTGCTAATCTCCATTTAGAGAAATGGTCCTCACTTGGAGACCACTTATATCGGAGGTATAAGAAGTCCTCATTCATACTGCCGGTTCGCTTTTTACTCCATATGCTCTATACCTGTTATAAAAAAGATTTAAAATAATTTTCACTACAAGAATATGATTAGGAGATTGTCTGACTTTGGAAACTAGTCTTAGAGCTTGTTCACATATTGAGTTTTTACTTTGGTTTTATAGTTATCAGCAAAGTGATTGAAACTTTTAAAATCTCATGCACATGCTGCTTAATTTTTCTTTACACGTTTGAGCTTTCAAAGCATTTTTTTTTTCCAAATCTGTCATGTCAATTCATTTCAGCGTTTTTGCAGCTTTTTTCACCCATTCAGATGAATGGGAAAAAAAACCTGAAAAATTTGCGTGAAAAAAGAAACGGCTGTTTTCCTTTTCACACAAACCAGCTCTAAACGACTGAATACATACGCGCTCCTGCCTAGCCAACACAACTGTATGCAGAGAGAACGGTCGTTCATAGCATTGTTTTGTCCCCAAACATATGATGCTGGCAGCACATTCCCTGTTCATCTGGGGTGGTGTGATGTACTTGCCCATGTGACTAACTGCGACTAATCGGCAGCATATCTGCACGGGACGATGATTGGAAACAATAAAACGCTTATTTGCTAATTACTAACCAATATGTAAATGGTCATGAGATGGAAAGCTATTGATTAAATATTGGAGGGCTGCTTCCTGGAAATCTGACTTTTCAGAATGTGCTTTATGAAAATCTGCTACAAAAAAAATCACTCAAGATATTTTATCACATTTCTACATATTTTTTTTCTATTGTTTGGGCGGAATAACTGTCTCCGCCACCAGGCACAATTTGTTAACCTGACTCATCTGGTGTCATCTGACCTCTTCAGCCGCTGTTTTTATGCTGACCCTGCTTTTATCGCCAGTTAGGTTTATTTTTGTTATAAATGTTAAAACAAGCAACTATACTTTATACCTCCTGTTAAAATTTCTCTCCATTCTTAACATTGGTTCTGCTTGTTGCCTAGGTTACCGGCCACTGCTGCATTGTTACAAGTGGCCGGTCTCCTAGGCAAGGAGCGTGCTGTGCTTATAAGCTCTTTACAACGGAGATTCTAAACGCTGTACTGAACCTGGCCGGATCCAGCCAGCGTCAGTGCCTCGTGTCCCTCAGACCAAAGCTGTCTCTACTCTGGCAGCATGGGTGCCCTGCGTCACCAAGCTGCAGGTCTGTACTGTCAATCACTCAGCGAGCAAGGAGCCTGGGAAACTATGTACTCTTGCTGTTGAAGTTGAAAAAACGCCCGTTAACTAAACCATTATTTGTAGATCCACCAAGCCAATCTCAAGGTTACGGCTGGTCAGATGGGGCTCACCACTTCTGATTATTTATAGTGTTACCTGTGTTGTACTTATTTTAGGATTATTAAGGTACTGGTTCCATTAAATCCACTTGGTGATGCCAGGTGAAACCCACATCACCTTAGACATCTGGTTATGAAGTCATGCAGTCTGCTCAAAGACTGGATATAGAAAGGTTACCTAGAAAGGTAAATACACAGGGTAATGTTTAGCTGCCAGTCTGACCTTCTATCGACTGGCAAACATGCCAATACCGGCTGGAGACAGGAAAAACCTGTGTATTTTAGCATTGGGGAAAAAGCAAAATGTCCCGCAATGGAATGCATTTTGTGACTAGTAAGTTTGCTTGGCCAGCCAGCCACTCACTACTTGCTTGTCCTGCAGATCTTGTACAATTTACAGCTGGGAAATGTCTTCCAAAGGAAGTAGAACAGGAAGATGGTCATGTACCTCTGATTGACAGGCTGTGTGGGGGAAGTGCTGCCTGATGGTGGAAATGGCCTTCACACACAAGTGCTGTGCAGAGACCTGCAAATTGTCAGCTTCTTAGCGTAACTTTAAAACTTGTATAAAACAATAAATGAGCCAATATTTGCCCTATCCCATGAGCTAAATGATTATAGCCTTCCATGGTGCACATATACAACTTCGGTGTAAAAACCTTGCACATTGTACACATTTATACCCCCCTCTTATAACAGGCAAGCACAAGGTGTCTATAATCTTACACGGGATTTATATGGCTTTCAGCAGGATATCTATTCTGCATTAGGGAATCGGGGTGATGATTTATTGGTGAAGCTTTATGCAGGATAGTGCTGAATTGAGACACCAAACGTCTGAAGATAGGTCAGTAAACCATTAGACTTGTCTAACAGGCCCTCCATAATTCGTGGGCACAGAACGATTTGTAATACGATTGTTCTGTGCCCATAAGATATCATTATCGGCAGCACATCTGTTTGCACATGGCAATGTTCTGCTGATAATGATTTTTATGCTGACATAAGATCCCATCACCCAAAGAATGAGTGTTTTGCTCGTTATGTGATTACCTGCATCTTTAAACAGGCTGATAATTGGTGAAAGACCGTTCTAACGAATGCTAGTTCACTGATTATTGGCCTGTGTAAAGGGGCCTTAAAGTTACCCTCAACTCTGGCACTGAAAATTTACTATCATGTGTAGTCACTTTACCTAGTGCCCTCTGTTTGCCTCCAACACGGAGACCAGTGTTCTGGTCCCTCTGCATCCAAGATGGACACAAGTCTGAAGCACGTCTTCAGCACAGGAAAGGCAGGTAAAACATATTTCAGCTTTGCCACTGCCTTCCCCATGCCATTACGGCATCAATATGTGACGTAGACAAAAGGAGGGCACAAGTAAGGTCGGGGTCACACTTGCGTGTGCACTGCAAGAAACTCGTGCATCAATACCTGGCACTGCTGCCGGCACTCGGGGCCAGAGCGTACGGCTGCATAGAAGTACATACAGCTGAACGATCCGGTCCTGAGTGCTGGCGGCAGTGCTGGTTATTGATGCGAGAGACCCGCTCAAGTTTCTCGCATTGCACACGTAACTGTGACCCCGGCCTAAGGGTGACTATTAGGACTCGTTTGGATGTCCGCCATTCTTCACTTAAATAGAAACACACCATCTGTTGTTGATCTGTTTTGGATCCATGTTTCTTAAGTGTTTGGTACCTTTGTCTTTTTTTTTACCATCATTGTTTTGTTGGTGATTTTCACTGTTGAAAAATATACATTACTGGTAATTACAAACTTCACACTAATGCTACTCATGTGATTTCCATGATCTTCACAGACCCGTAGACCTGTACAGGTCGTTTGGATCCATGACTTGGAATAAAAACAGACATGTCGCTGTGTTTTTTTTTTTTTCTTTTTTGTAGACTAACAGATTCTCAAAAGAATAGACTACGGTATAATGGGGAGGTGTTCTAACCTTGAAAAACGCATGAGACAATGGTGATTCTCTGACGTATGAATGATTCCTTTAGGGTATGTGCACATGATCCGTAAACACTGCGGGTTGGATTCTGCGCACTTGTGCAGCGTCCAACCTGTAGCATCCAGATGTTACAGCGTAATGGTTGGGATTTAAAGATATCCTATGTCCACTGAGTCCACAGATGCCCGCGGCTCACCCGTGGAGACGGACATTTGGCGTGTCTCTCCAGACCGCAGCATGTCTATTTATCTTGTGGAGATGCGAGTGTCCACAAGATAAATTTCACCCTAACAGCATTGGAATCCACCTGCGTTCAATAGCCGGCAGCGTTTTGGATGCAGCGGACATGCGCTGCTTCCAAAGTGCTCCCAATTCCTGATCGTGTGCACATACCCTAACGGTAGGTTCACATTGCATTTGGGCGATCCGTTTAATGGATCCGTTACTTAGCGTCAGTAACACTATGTAACGGATCAGTTAACGCGCCCATAGACTTCAATTATCGTAACGCATGTCAAAATCGGCATGCGTTACTTTGTGACACACCCTCAAATGCTTTCTACCGCGTTTTCGGGTACGTTAGGTCTAACGCTCAGCGAACGGACGCATTCTCGGTGCATAGACCTCTTGCTAACGCATGCCAGCGCAATTCTACCATGCTTTAGCGCAATCGTAGAAAAAAGAGATTTGAGCATAAGCGAATCCGTTAAACGGATGGCACTAACGCGTTGTGAACCTTGCCTAAAGGTACCTTCACACTAAACGACTTTGCAGCGATAACGATAGCGATCCGTGACGTTGCAGCGTCCTGGATAGCGATATCGTTGTGTTTGACACGCAGCAGCGATCTGGATCCTGCTGTGATATCGCTGGTCGTTGCTGAAAGTTCAGAACTTTATTTGGTCGTCAGGTCGGCGTGTATCGTCGTGTTTGACAGCAAAAGCAACGATGCCAGCAATATTTTACAATGGTAACCAGGGTAAATATCGGGTTACTAAGCGCAGGGCCGCACTTAGTAACCCGATATTTACCCTGGTTACCATTGTAAAAGTAAAAAAAAACACTACATACTCACCCTCTGATGTCTGTCACATCCCCCGGCGTCCGCGCTGCTGCTCAGAGCTTCCTGCACTGAGTGTGTCAGTGCCGGCCATAAAGCAAAGCACAGCGGTGACGTCACCGGTGTGCTCTGTACTGCCGACGTTTACACAGTGCAGGGAAGCGGACGCCGGGGGACGCGAATGTAAGTATGTAGTGTTTGTTTTTTTACATTTACACTGGTAACCAGGGTAAACATCGGGTTACTAAGCGCGGCCCTGCGCTTAGTAACCCGATGTTTACCCTGGTTACCCGGGGACTTCGGCATCGTTGGTCGCTGGAGAGCTGTCTGTGTGACAGCTCTCCAGCGACCACACAGCGACGCTGCAGCATCGTTGTCGATATCGCTGCAGCGTCGTTTAGTGTGAAGGTACCTTAAGAGTTGAGTAAAAAGATAGACTTCGGTCAAGATCCCTTCATATCTCCTCTTATCCAGTATCAATCCCAAGTCCCTTTTCTGAATAATGGTAGTAGTTACGGTGACGCATACATGATGTTGTGCCGGGCCTGCTAATCAGAATAGGTGCGAGGTAATGCCAGCGGTTAAGAGGGGTTCATGCCATTGATCTGGTGGCCATAGCAGAAGGTCCTTTAAATCTTTTTGCTTAAGTACAGTTGACTACCGTATACATGATAGGTGTAGTAGCTTTTCAGAGCCAGAGTGGTGGAATGCTTTAAGGTGAAAAGAGTGATTGAAAATGTAACCCTTAGGGCATGTGCACACGTAGGAAAAGTGATGCAGAATTTTCTGCACAAAATCTGCATCTCTTGGCAGAATCCGCAGCCGTGGTTTTTGTGCGGATCTGCCGTGGATTTTGTGCAGTTTTTGCCACTGCGGATTTCTATCATGGAGGGGTGCAGAAACGCTGCAGATCTGCACCAAAGTGACATGCACTTCTTTTAAATCCGCAGCAATTCCGCACTGGTTTTTCTGCACCATCTGCACAACTTTTTTTTTTTTTTACATTGATTTACATGGTACTGTAAATCACAGTGCGGATCTGCAGCGTTTCAGCGCGGAAAAATCCGCTGCGGATCCGCAGCAAATCTGCATCTTGTGCACACAGCCTTATGGTTGCTACTCAGGTTTCCAGTCACAGGATTGTCACACTGCACCCACGGATGGGGAAAGGTTTCAGAGGAGACAAAGCTTCACTGAGGAGGCCTGGAGTCTGCAGGGTTATTGATACTGCTCTTCTGTCTGCTCTCTGCTGCTTTACACCAGGATTGCATCATCCATAATGAAGCCGCCAAATCCTCTGCTGTACAAAGGAGGAGGCAGACAAGGCCCTGACTCTCTCTTTGGGAGGCTTCTCTCCTCTTCATGCCTCTTTCTGAAACCTCGCTGAAGCCTGGCTTTTTCCTAAGAAGTCACCTTTTGTTCTGTAGTCATTTAACTTCTTGTCACCCACCCCTTCTGCTTCCTTCCAAACCATATTCCTATTCCTCACTTCCTGTTAACCCTTTGCAAGCTGCTCTAATGGACCCCGAAACGTTATTTTAACATTGAACCTAAAAATAAATCGACTGTGATGTAATCATCTGCCTTTACCTTTCTCTGTAATGTTTTTGTTTAATGGATCTGTCAGTAAAACCTACGCACCGTTTGGATCAGTCTTCTTACAGCATAGAATATTTTTTGCTTTGATTGAATAGCTAAGCCAAGGCTATCCGTTTGCTACTATTGAAAACTAGAAATCTTCTGATTAAACTTTTAATCGGTTGCCAAATATGACTATGGATTTGCCACATATGAAATCTGCAGAAAGATCGTAAACCAGATGGGTGGGTCCGATATAATGTGAACAGAATCTTAATGGGAGGCTATATTGGGCTACGTTCACATTAGCGTTGTGCGACGCAGCGTCGGGCGCCGCTGCGTCGCCGCATGCGTCATGCACCCCTATATTTAACATGGGGGCGCATGGACATGCGTTGTGCTGCGTTTTGCGACGCATGCGTTTTTTTGGCCGCAAGCGTTGGGCGCAGAAAACGCAGCATGTTGCATTTTTTTTGCGTCCAAATTTCGGCAAAAAAGGACGCATGCGTTGCAAAACGCAGCGTTTTTGCGTGCGTTTTGTTGCGTTTTTGTTTGCGTTGTGCGTTGCGTCTCCGACGCAACATCGCACAACGCAAATGTGAACGTAGCCTTAAAGGGGTTTATCGGAATTGTAGCACATATGGGCGAATGTAGTGTCTGGAAGGATGCTTCTATGCTTTGCGCAGCAGGTATTTTACCATGGATGTAGGAAATTGACTGTTTTTCTATAGTGAGATTCAACACTTGATGGGATGTGGGCAATGTTTGGTCCAGTAGAAAGTGGCCCAGCATGCCAAGTTGGTTTAGTGTGTGTGGTCATTGGCCTGGAATAGGTCAGCCGTCCTTTATGAAGGGGAATATCATAGTTTTCAAAGGTTTAAACACATGTCTATGTATAGAGCAAAACCTGATAATTCTCACCCACACGAATAACAAAAAAAAGGCATATCTTGTAACGTGGTCTAAAAATGTCTGTTGCTTGCATGTATTTTACAGTAGGAGCAGGACTGATAACAGATAATTGGGGGGAAAAAATGGAAATCTGGTGGCATAGACAGGTTCAAGCAAATTGCAAGGATTAGGATGACGCCTGTTTTCACACTTCTGCACTCACACGGATGAATAGTGTGCACCAGTTTATTATATATTGTACCCACTCTTTTGTGTTTAATGTGTAGTTTCTGGTCTTTGCCATTAACCAGACAAACCCAAATGATCCAGTAAACGTTTTACACGTCTGGTTATGCTGTTTTACTTTGTGAGGTGCTGGTGTTTCTATGTGGCCGACATATGACGAACTGGACTTTTTAGGGCATTTAGATGATCATTTGTATGTAGGTAGGGCAGAATAAACATGGCTGCACCTAGCAGAGACTATAATCTAGTAATGAGCTTTGCTTCTGCCCAAAAGGAGCCTGTTACTAGGTATATGCTGGCTCATCATTAAAGGGGTTTTGCACTTAATTAGCAATAAAGCTCCATGGTCGCAGGGAGGTATAATAAAAAAAAAACCCCACATACCCTGCTGCTTCTCCCATTTCGCCTTTGTCTCCTGATAGACTATTTGCCCCGACATCATGTGACTTCTACAGCAAATAGCTACTGTTGATCGGCTGCAGCCTTCTCATTTTATATGAGCAGGAAAAGAGCACAGGTTTCTTGTGGCCGCCGATTGGCTGCAGCCATCACGTGACTTTAAATCCCTCCGCCCCTTCCCTGGATTTTGACACAGTTTAATGGGATATAGCTGCAGTATCAGTGGAGCGCCCCCTGCCTGGTGGGGAGTATAGTGTTGTGTGTTTTTTTTTTGTTTTTTTTTTAATAAACACTCCATCTGGCACATGAAGCTTCATTGGGAATGTGGTTGAAAACCCCTTCAAGACAACTATCTACGTTGTAGATTAAACATTGATTTTCGCAAAACTACAGTAAGCGTATAGCTGTATATATAATCTAAAAAGACCAAATGCGATGCAGCACTAGCTAACCGATGTGTGGGTGCAAAGCGTCCCAGGCAAAGCCCAATCCTATAGATATGTATAAAAGAAGCAATAGCAGCACTCCAATTCTTTGCCATGTTGGGCGAATAAACACCATCATTTTTTGGTGAAATGGAGGCTTCCAAGCGGATGGCACCTGATGAATGGGACATTGATTCTCATTAATGCTCAGACATGAATTATTTGCACTGAGTCATATTGAAATTGCAATACATACGTTAATAGCATTTTTAAGTGCTTTTTCAGGTGCAATCTGCCTGAAAGTGACGTGTGCACAAACCCTACAAAAGTCCAGTAAGTGACCCACCGCTCAGAATCCGGGTCTATGTTGCTACTTTATGCTGCCCCTCATATTGAGAAGTATAAGCCTGGTGACCGAGTCCCTTTAATGTCGCTTTGACATGGCAGTTGCATAGATTCTCAGAAATGCTAACGAAGCAGCCAAAATGTTGCTATGTGTGGACTCAACATCGCTGCATTTGTGGACTCGTGCCAGGAGCTGTGGTGCCATTGTGCCTGGAAATGTGATTCTGTCACTTGGTTGTTTTCCAAATGTCAATGAAAGTTGTTGCTGCTGATCAGGTACAGAATTAGTTTTCCAGGCTCTCCATTGTCTACAACATTTATGTTTCCAATATGTCAACTCATCCAGACTTGTCTATAATCTGTTATTCTTCAAAGTTGGCGGTCCTTTCTTTGTTCCTGATCATATAACTTGTGACTTTTGTCTCTGGCACTATAGTTTATTTCATGTCTAGGTTCTTCCTTCCATAATTTGAGGGAAAACCAACCCAGGCCTAATACACAGAACTCGCTACAATTGCATCGCCTGCACTGATACAGTGGTCCGTAGTGGCCTGGATGCAATGGTAGGCCTCCTCGCAGACAGCGGTTTTCAGTCAGTGAGCGTTAAGGCACAAAATATATTGGAAAGTTGCTGGATGTTTAAAACAATGACCTCTGTGGTTGTCTCCTTTGGGAATGCCCTATTAGAGCATATGAAAGTTAGAATTAGGACTGTAGCTAAAACCAATAGGTGACTGACAATTTTTTTTTTCTAAAAATCTTTGCTGGCGGAAGCAAAGCAAACTGGAGCCAGACGTTCATATGAAAGGGTTCTTCTCATGATCGTCCTCCAGGAGCGCTCTGCTTCCTCTCTTCCTAGCATCCTGCACTCCAGAATGATTGATAGTTCGGACCAGCGGCTTTGTCGCTACTCTGGCGAAAATAGTGCGCTCTCCCATGTTGCAGGAAGAGGCAGCTTTAACTGGTCTAAGAAACAGGCCATTTCTGTTATTTTGT
Source organism: Ranitomeya variabilis (assembly GCF_051348905.1). NCBI lineage: Eukaryota > Metazoa > Chordata > Amphibia > Anura > Dendrobatidae > Ranitomeya > Ranitomeya variabilis. The sequence continues at coordinate 202,974,342 of NC_135239.1, forward strand.
AGAGGTGGCCGGGAACCTAGGCAACGAGCTGTAAACTATAAAATTAAAAATCCCTCTGTTCTTGAAAATGGGAGAGTACTTCCTGTGGACGGTATATTGCAGTGTTGCTTGTTTTTACAAATATGTTGCAACTTTTCCTTTTTAAGGATAATCCAACTCATGTGGTTTGTATCCTCTTATGTAGAATGAGCAGTTTAGTCACTTGGCTGTAGGCAAATAAAACAGTGAATTTTAACAAAATTACACTAAGTATATGTGCACGTGGCATATTAAAGACCCCAGCTGAGGTGTTGATGCTGCAGGTGCTTCTTTTGGAGTCTTTTTGGTAGTTTTTGGCAGAAATCTGCCTTTATTGTCCACATGGTAAACTTATGTCCGGCAGCAGTGGCTTCTTCCAGGTCATATCCGTTGATTGCCCGGGTCACGAGGCTGGATCCTTGGTTCTCAGCTTATTGATCTTGTGGCTGAAATGCAACTTGAAAGAGGATATGTGATTAAATGAATCCATTATGTATTTTTTCTCCTGATTGTACAGGTTCAAGTAATTTCCATTTCCCAGTTTATTCATGCGCTGGAAAAAAACAACCCAAGCAATCTCCTAATTACAGCATAATAGACACAGCGCACATGAGGCTTGTGTGCTATGAAATGTCCTATAGAGATCACAGAAAGCCTAGGTATTTCAGATAAAGGGTGATGGATGTGACAGTGCTGCGTATCACACTTTATGATATGGGGGTATGTTGTGTGTACTTGTGCCTTGCTTTCTGCACATTTTTTTCTTTTCCAGTGCATCATTTGGTATTCAGCCACAGAGGGATTTACTGACCTTTACCATCCAGGTTGATGTGAAATCGTTTTCTTCCTGGATTGGTATCTTTTAAAGCGCCAGGCTCTTTTTCTGCAGTGGGAAAATAAAGCGACAGCGCATGGTTAATGACTCCTGCATCTATATTCTGACCCGTTCTTGCACATTGTCGTATCCAGGGGTCTTTGACTAATGCAGAAGTTGCAGGAGCCCCACCTGCCGCCTTTACCATTCTCTCTTCCTCTGTTATCGGGAACCTATATACCTTTTTATCCATTTGTTATTTTATATAGGCAGACTTAAAAACACTAATGCACAGCAGTTCTTCTTTTTTTTTTTCCCCTCTCCTCTTCCTTCTTCCCCAATCCCACACACTGCTGGAGAGAACGTGTTATGATATGAAACCATTTGAGTATATCTTGGTAGTAAGAGAGCACACAAGGAAGAGAGGGTGTGACGCAGCTAGGGAGAATAATCTTTCTACGTGGTAATCCGAGGGACGCCTCTGGTAGTCATCTCACTCTGCTCTCTAATATGTCACACAAGCCATCAGAGTAAAAAATATTATTTATCTGTCATGTACTGTACATGAAGGTAAAATTAGCCATAAAGGTTATTCATAAAATCTTCCATATTAGTGCAAATGCTAAAAAAAAAGTATATGATGGCCATTTACATATTTCCCCCCTTGTGATCTGTCACTTACGGTATTTCTTTTTCTTTCTTTTTTAGCAGACTTCCAGAGAACGCTGGGAGAAGAGATTATTGGACCCTCACGGCCACGTGCCAGTCTAAAGGTAAATATTCTGTATTGTCCATTTGTGACTGGTTTGGTATCATTGTACTATAATGCGTTGCAGGCCTCTCATGGGTTAAAACAGGATCTCGTTTTCTTCTGGAATGAGATATTCCTTTTTTAATTGAGCCACATAAATGGCAGCGAATCCTCCGCGGTAAGATTTGGGGTCAATAGCATTTTCTAGCCACACCAAGGTGTCTGATAAATCACAGCGCCTCCTGGGGACAGGATGAGGGAGGCAGTCCAGCCCTGTCTGCCATTAGCACAGGCTGACAGCGGTTGCTGCAAATCTCACTATTGATTTAGGACGGGGCTGGGAGGTTAGGACGTGCTCGCCTTGTTAGTGCCGGGAGCCTTGCTGCAGAGTGCCAGCTGTGGACAGAAGCCGAGGAGGGGGAATCGATAGCGAGAGCACAAGTGATTTGGTGCATATTGCAGGAGACAGTAAAGAGATCTCTGTAATGTGCACTGCATTAAAACAAAAGTGCTCAATGGAATTTATATTTCTATTTTATGTTTCCATGTCCCATGTAAGATAAAATTACAAAATTATTTTTCAGCTCTAATATGGTCTATCTACAACTGAGGAAACCTGACCATCCAATGTTTATCTCTTTCATATGTTATATAGACCAGGGGTACCCAACTTATCGCTTTGGAACAACAACTCACAGTATGCTGGGAATTCTAGTTTTGCAACAGTTGAGAACTACAGATGTCATATTGTGGTTCCTTCTTTTTAATGAAGAGACCCAGCTGGTGTAAGGAGGCTTGTGTACAGCAATGCTAAAAGGGGGGACTGAAAATGAACTCTTCTCTATTGTTATATTAGCCAAACTAGATAATTCTGGAGAAGGTGAGACGCCCAGCGATAGAGACCAAACATTGGAGTAGGGTAAACCGGTTCATCAAACGTTTAGGCTTTCCTATACACACAAAACCACATTTCTGGAAGTCCATATTATTGCAATGCAATTTTGGACGTACCTGCTTTAGTGCAAGCTTGTGACTTAAGGATTGAAGAGGGTAGGGTGAAAAAGGGAGTACCGTATTTTTCGGACTATAAGACGCACCGGACCATAAGACGCACCCCAAATTTGGGGTGAAAATTGCAGAAAAAAAAATATTTTTTTATAAGATGGGGGTCCGTCTTATTGTCCGAATTTACAGTATCTTACCTGAGGGCTGGCGGTGGCAGAGCAGGGTCACAGGAGGCATGGTGTCGGCAGAGGTGGGGTGATGCGGTACGGCGTGCACCTGAGCAGGGTCCCGTCCTGACGCCATGGCCTGATGTGCTGGGATGAGGAGGCGCTGGGATGAGGAGGCGCTGGGATGAGGAGGTCCTGGGATGAGGAGGTCCTGGGATGAGGAGGTCCTGGGATGAGGAGGTCCTGGGATGAGGAGGTCCTGGGATGAGGAGGCGCTGGAATGAGGAGGTATAGTGTAAGAGGGGTCCCTTTCCCCGGTGAGGTGATGCAGCAGCCCGGTAATGCAGCAGAGCCGGGTGAATCCTGTTATTAATAACATCAAACTTAGATGCCGCGCTACAAGGGGATGCTACTACTTCGTAGAGCAACACAAATAATGCAATAAACAAATCCTAAGGTGAGTTACCTTGTGGCCGTCACTGATGTGTCCCCGTAAGGCAGTGGGCTACTGTGATAACTGTGTTCTCCGTGCTGATGAGAGCAACGTTCCTCAGACAACACAGACAAGGGAGCGTCCTCCCAGTCTGTAGAAACCCCTGCGCGCACGCTGCTGATAGTGCCGGCACAGTTATCACAGTAGCCCACTGCCTTACGGGGACACATCAGTGACGGCCACAAGGTAACTCACCTTAGGATTTGTTTATTGCATTATTTGTGTTGCTCTACGAAGTAGTAGCATACCCTTGTAGCGCGGCATCTAAGTTTGATGTTATTAGTCTTTATTCAGAAATAGCAGGTGTACACACACCACCTGCATAGGTGCCTGCAGCTTGGGGGGGGGGCACAGTCTCACTTTAGCGCCGGTGTTCATTCTGAGTATCTGAATCCTGTTATCACCGGTGGTGGCGGCCATCTTGCGGAGGCCGCGAGTGCGCAGATGGAGCCTCTGCTGCCCGGGGCTTCAGGAAAATGGCCGCCGTGATCCCCATCTGCGCACGCGCGGCATCCCGCGGCCATTTTCCTGAAGCCCCGGGCTGCAGAGGCTCCATCTGCGCACGCGTGGCCTCCGCAAGATGGCCGCCACCACCGGTAATAACAGGATTCACCCGGCTCTGCTGCATTACCGGGCTGCTGCATCACCTTACCGGGGAAAGGGACCCCTCTCACTGCGCCTCCTCATCTCCGCACGCCTGCCGCCGCACCTCTGCCACCGCACCTCTGCCGGAACGGGTAAGCCTGCATTTCGACTATTAGACGCACCCCCCATTTTCCCCCCTTTTTTGGGGGGGAAAAAGTGCGTCTAATAGTCCGAAAAATACGGTAATCTGTTTTACTGTATGTTCCGCAGGGTTGGGGTGGCAAACTTGACATATGCTGCAACATTGTTCTGATGTTTGAAACACTCTGATCATAACATTAACTGGTGAACGTGCGACATGGACCTGGGTATCGAAGCTCAATGATGCACGCGAGGAGCAAATATTAGCCCGCCTGGTATCATCCCACAAAGGAGCTACTGTGGGGCAAACTGTGATCAGTGGGTTTAGCTCTCCAGTGTGTAGGGCCGGTGCACTGTCCCGGCAGGTACCTTTAGGTGTGACGTCACCGGCCCTGCCCGCCTCCTGATGCAAAAGTGATTGGAGACAGAATTTCTCTTTAATGCTTCCTATGCGCACATCACAGCTCGGTGAATATGGGTCGTGTGTAATGCACTTTATTTAGCGGGTGTTTTGTGTTTTTTCCCAGCTAATGTAAATAGGCTGATATCAACTATCTGCAAGGACCATGGATGAAGAAAAGTATTTTTACTTGGAGAGCGCTGGGATGCCTCCCTGCAACTTTTGCATGTTTAGAACAAATAGTTAATGTTCATGCACATGGCAGGAGCAGATGCTGCCGTCCTCATGTACCTGATGTGCGATTGTGTGGGCTGTGGGTTTTCGTTGTGTTGCCTTGATGCCGTGTGTAGGTTGAGCAGCTTTACCTTGAACTTTTGTAATACAGCGAGTTGTTGGTGGATTGACAGCCATGTCTTTAACTATGCGGTAATACATAGCAACCAAAGATGAGCAAGCAATCAATTCTGCTGCAAATTTTCCCAATGATTTGCATGCTAACAAGCTACAGTTTTTTTTTTTCTTTAGATTTGGGTTGGTTGACTAAAATGTCATTGTGCCAACCTTCATTTTGCTGAGTCAGAAGGCCAGGAATGGGTTAAAAGCAATGTACTCTTGGGGTATGTGCACACTGCATCTTATAGAAAACACCAGCAGCAGTGTTTGTCATCTTTTTTTTTGTTTGTTTTGTTTTTTTGTTTTTGCATTCGGCTGAAGCGGTGTTAAGAATTGGTTCGGTTCCTTTTTTTTTTAAATCGGTAAATGGCTTTTGAAGCTCAAAGTGAGTAAAATAAATGAAGAACATGTGCACAGGAGTTGTTTTTAATTTGCTTTGCTTATGGTCATTATTTTTAATTTTAAGCGTTTTTTTTCTGGCGAGTTCCAGGATGAATCCACCTGAAAAAGATGCCATGTGCACATAACCTCAAATTCTCCTCTCCTTACCCACACCTGTAATGCCACCTGGTCTTCTGATCAGCCTCTTCCATCCGGAAACTTCCGTCTCGTCTTTAATCATATTGTAAAGTTATTGCTTATGGACAACGTCTTTAACCATATTTTGTTTTTCTATACAGAGGTATCCAAACAAAAAACCATTGGCAGTATATTTTCATCCAGAAGTGATATGTTGAGAAATCCTCTTGACTTGCACCTCTGATGGAAGGCTCGAATGCAATCATACCAGCGCCTTAATGATATTCATATGACCTACATAAAAATGTTCCCAATTCGCTTCTAACACCACAATAGGAGAATGTAAATGGTTGTTGAGGTTGGATCTCTTACCTGGGGTCTGGTGGTAGCCACCACCTTGACTTTTGTTTTACAGAAATCACTATTTGCAGAAGCCGCACTTATCCTGCCCATTTTCTCTAATACTTTACTAAGCATTACTACAAGGCAGAAAATCACGCACGATCTCTAAAGAAGTATTGCTCACCAAGATCCCTGTTTCTAATATTTTAATGGTGTTGTTCGGAAATTCCTTGTCTCATTTGTCTGCTTGAGAATAAGAAAAAACTTGTGGGATACTCCTTCCTCAGATACGTACAGTAAGGATGTATCTGAGGAACGCCTAATGCAATGAAAACTCTTCATGTAACTGACTTTACACATCCTTCATCCACTGGCAGCATCCGGAATATCCTGCAAGTTTTTTCTTATTCTCAGACCTTCAGTCCAGACCCATCAGTATACACATGGGAGCCAGCGGTCGGAGCTGCAGCCGTCTCTAATGGACTAACACACCCTCTCCAGTGTTGTTCCTGCTGTGCACCTTCTGGTATTAAAACTAGATCCACAGATTTACACATGGAAAACTTTCCTAATTTTGTCTCATTCATCAGCTGATTGGGTCATTCATCTGACTATTAAAGGGGTTGTCCAGTGTTAACAAGTGATTACCCATCCACATAGTTTATTGATCGTGGGGGTGTCCATGCGCTGGACCCACACTAAGTGCAGCGCACATGTTCGGCCACCGTTCCGTACATTCGCTGACTGCTGCCATGCTCTGCCCTTATTTATCCCAGCAGACCAGTGAAGAATGAATAGAGCGGCGATAGAGCATGTGCACTGCTACTTTACTGCAGGGGTGTTCAAACTGCATTCCTCGAGGGCCTCAAACCATGCGTGTTTTCAAGATTTCCTTCTCATTGCACAAGGTGCTGGAATCATTCTGTGCAGGTGATTAAATGATCACCTGTGCAATACAAGGAAATCCTGAAAACATGACCTGTTTGCAGCCCTTGAGGAATGCAGTTTGACACCCCTGCTTTACTGTATAATGAGGAGGTGGTCGGGCATGTGCACTGCTGCTTTACTATATATAATGGGGAGGTGGTCGGGCATGTGCACTGCTATTTTACTATATAATGAGGAGGTGGTCGGGCATGTGCACTGCTGCTTTACTATATATAATGGGGAGGTGGTCGGGCATGTGCACTGCTGCACTGCTGCTTTTCTATATATAATGGGGAGGTGGTCGAGCATGTGCACTGCTATTTTACTATATAATGGGGAGGTGGTCGGGCATGTGCACTGCTATTTTACTATATAATGAGGAGGTGGTCGGGCATGTGCACTGCTGCTTTACTATATATAATGGGGAGGTGGTCGGGCATGTGCACTGCTGCACTGCTGCTTTACTATATATAATGGGGAGGTGGTCGGGCATGTGCACTGCTGCTTTACTATATACAGTACAGACCAAAAGTTTGGACACACCTCATTTAAAGATTTTTCGGTATTTTTATGACTATGAAAATTGTACATTCACACTGGCATCAAAACTATGCGGAATCATATACTTAACAAAAGAGTGTGAAACAACTGAAATTATGTCCTATATTCTAGGTTCTTCAAAGTAGCCACCTTTCACTTTGATGACTGCTTTGCACACTCTTGGCATTCTCTTGATGAGCTTCAAGAGGTAGTCACCGGGAATGGTCGGGCATGTGCACTGCTGCTTTACTATATAATGGGGAGGTGGTCGGGCATGTGCACCGCTACTTTACTAAATAATGCATTATAATCTGCTCATTCTGAACATGGACTCTGAGAAATGCAGTCTTGGTCCTGATTTGAGACTGGAAACCTATAAATACTTGAGCATGTACAGCCTGTAATTTTTCCTTTTGCAATGAGGCCACTTTTTTGCAACTCCATTGTTCATGTGAACATTTCGGTGTTCCCTGAATTTCCTCCCATTGGAGGGCAAAGTATTGTCCCAGTCAATGACGTCTGCAGTTATCGACAGAGGAAATGACGCACTGAACACCACAATTAGATCAGTTCTCCCGTCCTGTGTTGTAGCATTTAATTTGTAGCTTCTTTGCATTGTGAATATTTGGTTCCTCTTCTTGTTTGTTACTTATTTACTGTGTGGAGCAGTGAACTTTTTCCTGCCCTCTGTATGTGAGCCCCGAGGAGAAGAGGGTATCACAATTACAACATGGTTATTCTTGAAGATATATATATATATATATATATATATTTATTTGTATATATTTTGCCTGGTAAAGGACATCATAAAATATCTGAAACGAACAATGAGGTCAAGATTCCTGCGGGCAAAACACGGCTTATAGATTTATAGTTAAAGCAAAAATGTGTGTCCTGCTGATTCTGCACAAGTTCCTGTTCTCTCCTTGTAGACTTGTGGCTTTTTCACCCTTGTGTTTTTTTACATTACCAAGAGTGCAAATGTTTCTAGTGCAAGGAAAAGTAGTTTTGTCGTATTGTACTTGGATTGAGTTAGCGGTTGCAAACTAGGAGGGCAGTGATATAAAATATCATCTTGTGTGCATTTGTAACTGAAGACTTGTAAGCTGCCCAGAATGGTGGGAACACAACTCAGGAAACATTGCTGCTGTCTTCTTGCCTGTTTAGTAGACTGCTTAGTTAACTTGATTTTTTGAAAATAACCTTTTATCAAGTAGATAGGGGATAATTTTCTGATTGCTACTGAATTGGTGATTTTTCACCTTCAGGATGGAGTTGTCAGAAGGTGGTGGGTGACCTGTGTAAGTGAGTTCACCATATACATAAGCTGTATGTCAGTTGAGCATGTGTTCAGCTGGGGGAGAGGATCAATCCGCTGTCTGGCACCTCTGTCAATAAAACAAAAGGATTAGGTAGGTTAAAATCCAACATGTTCAATCCTCCTGCTGACAAGACACCAAATATCAGGTCACCCTCATACCCATTAGATAGTTGGCCAATTGCTCCAAAATTAGTGCGTTCGGTGACCTTTATCTAATTTTGGGCACTGTGAAAAGGTACCCTTGGTAATTAATAGGACTGATGCACGATATGTACCGGCCCGCGCACGCAACCCAGCAGGTATCGGTAAATGTCACCAGCCCATAATTGAAGCTTGATGTCTTTATTGGGAACCCGTGTTGTATTTATGCACGTTTTATGGTTGATGTCTGGTAAATGCAGTCGTCCGAGTTTTGGCAGGGATTGGACCTCACTTTATTACCTATTGTACGGCCTGTTGTTGTCTTCTGCCTGTTTTTTCCTGATATGTTTCTGCTTTGTGATAGGTGGACATGAAAGACTCCAGTCTTGACTCAGTCCGTTACTCACAATGCATTTTGTAATTGTTTTCTCAACACGATGCAATCAGTGTTTCCACCCAGACTATACGCAATTTCCAAATAGTAGATTGCATTAACTTGAACTTTCCAAGGAAGAATGGTCTTCATAGTGAATAAAGGGCACAACTTTCTACAATTTCCACCTCTGTTCCCCTCATTCTTGTTAAGGTCTGTGTAAGGAGAACAAAATGACTGATCTCTGCAGGATCGAGGCCCAAAGATAATCCACACCCGTACAAGCAGGATGCCTGCTAAGGCGCATCAAGATGGCAAATAACTGGGGAACAAGAGGTCACAGGAACACTAAACAGGACAGCAATCACCTGACAAAAGAGCAAAACGCTTGTGCGTCTGATGCGATGACTTTTAATCCAACTCAAAAATATCGGCTCTGAGTAAATAGATGCGTTGCCGATAACATGATGTCCTATATTCATAGATCGCTGCAGCGGTTGTCGGCGCACGGCTCCGCTCCATTAGGGTGATAGGGACCCACTAAGATGTTTGCCGTGACGTGACAATGGACTTCATACAGTCTGATCAGAATGTTATGAACCTCATGTTCAGTTATATATATTTTTGCCTAGCAGCATTAGATCAATGTATGATTTTTGGAGGTGCTGTCCATTCTTTCAGCATACTATATTCATGAAACGATTGTCAACTATTACAGCTGGGGGAGGGCAATCGTTTATACAGGCCGATTGGTCACCCGTTACAGGTAGTATATGGCTTCAGGGGTGCGGTTTACAGAGCAAGAGGAACAGAGCTATTTTTATATATTTAATCCAGAAAGGTAGGCAGTGTTTATAAAACAAAAATATATACAAAGATGATGCAAAATGGGGAAAAAAACGATACAATATATTCAATTACATTAAATAAAAATTAATCACAAAAGAGAATTACTAAACGTGATGTTGCAGGAATGGCTCTTTATGGTGTTAAGCACTCTGTTTAGGAAAATGGAATATTCACAGCAAACTGACTTCTGGAATGAACAAAGACAGACACCCAAATTCTTTTTTTTTTTTTTTTTTTTTTAGATCAAGGTTGGTTGTGGGATATGCTAGGTCTGTTAGAATTTTACAAGATCTGTAACTCTCGGGACATCCTTGCCACTGGATGTCCCAGTTGGTCGATATTTGTCAGATTTCTTATCACGATTTTATCTGCCTATAGAAATGAAAAATGACATGGATAGCACCATCCATTGGACCAATATTAAGTTGGAGGGATTCTGCCAGCCTTACGGTGATGAGTGAATGCGTTTTGTGTCCCTTCACTACAACGCCGAAAATGTCTCAGAAATATCGGATCAATGCAAACCCGCAATATTCATCACTGACCGCATTTATCACAAAGATTCTTTGATCAGAGGAAGCTCTTTGGTTGGAAGTATACATCCCTGCCTCTGCGTGAACTAATCTGTTTTTGTCTTTCTCTGCTGTAATTACCTGGTAATGACCATGAGGCTCCCACTTCAATGGAGATGGATGTGTTGGCTGTCTCTCACATTTCCTAGTTATAATTAGTTTTCTCTTTTCCCCAGCCATAGTTAATACCATATGTTCAATGTGAGGGCGATATGTCCCCTCTCCGGAGAGTTACATTTTTCTCTGCAACAACAGTCTCCTAGGTTTCTAGTTGGTAGCAGATCGGTAGATGCATGCAAGCATCACACAAAAACACAAGCCCTCATATGGTTATAGGGATGTAAAAATAAAAGTTATGGCTCTTGGAAGAAGAGGAAGAAAAAATGGAAATCGGAAAGAGATTAATGGCCTTGAACGTAAGATGCAAATGCACCATTGGCCCAGTCTTTGTCTTTACTATAGTAATAGAAGAATGTTCTTAATTTCCACCGATAATAACCCTCACCCCCCCCCCCCCCCCCCCAAAGAAAGAGTCTATCTAGCCATTTCTGATGCGTGTGGTGCCATTATGTGTATGCGGGACGGGTCTGCAGCCGCCTATGTTCTCATGAATGGAGGCATATTTGTCTTTGAAGCCGTCTGGATGTTATTAGGAATCTAGACCGGTCATGTTTAAATGTCTGCTCCACACGGCCTCCTTAGAGGGAGCAGCTCCAGACCACAGGAATCTTCTCCGCAGGCGCAGGCATGATTTTGTGAGTGTTTTTTTTAGCTTCTGTGTGGCACGCATGTATTTAGTGCACCCCCCTCTCCCCTTATAAGATGGCTGTAATGTCCATCAAATGGCTCAATATATGCATGAATACCGGTTGTTCTGGTGAAATGCATTTGGAAAGTGATAGGAGTGTCTTACTACAGCAAAATAAAAGAAAATGTCCACAAGGATCGCTAGTGATGATTTCTGTAAAGTTATAAAGTATAGTTTTCTTCCTAGAAAGCGCCTCGAGTAACGCTCTCCCCTTCCAGGTTTCCTCATGTCCGTGAAGAATCTCTCGTCGCTTTGCGGCTCTCCGCCATCGGTGTGGTCAGTCGCTGCGATTCCGAACCCGTGATTCTCTCCGACCGTAGTGCCGGACGTCATGAGCATTGTAATCCCTCTGGGAGTCACCACACCAGATACATCCTACTCAGACATGGCCGCCGGATCAGAGTAAGTCTACTGCTGTCTAATCGTAATCCCGTTAATTGATAGGATAAAATTAAAGGCGCTATCGGACGCAGCCAGCATCAGCGGAGCATAAGGCGCTGCAGCAAAACGCCGAGGGATCCGCTGCACAGACCTGGTAACGACTCACCACAAAGGATGACATGACACCTACCTCAGATGTCGCGTGCTCCTCGAGAGCGTGACTGATGGACGACTTCTTGCAATGACCCAGTTTCTCCGAATGTAAAATAATAAATTCATTTTAAGATGCAAACACGTTACCATGTAAAAAGTGAGAGATGCCATATAGTTTGCAAGTATTGGATGCCAGTTTCAAAGTCTCTTGGGGGTATCTCTTGGCTGATCAATGTAGACAGGACTGTGAAGATTGGGCCAAAAGGCACAATATTTAGAGAGGAATCATATTTTTGGTCAGGGATGTTTTGATAGTCGAAGGATTGTGTAATAGGTCGTCTGTCAGATTGCATTTTTTTTTCGTATTTCCTCATTTCTAAGAATTGATTTTCTGCTGGGGGGTTATTGCTATTTCCCATAGAGTGAGGCTGTGTCTGAGATGTGATGCATCTTGTGGTCCTAGAGCACCACCTACTGGCGCGCTTAAGTATATACCGTGGGCTGTACAATATATTGCGGTCCCAGTACAGACCATGATTTCAGGGCTGATTGGGGGTCTCCTGAACTGATCTTAACAGCCTCACATATGAGTTTAGATCAGACACCCACTGTCAGTCCACAAATTATTCTCCCTTTTTGGAGTGTAATATTCGGACGTCTGAATTCGACCTTAGTCTGTCGTTTTGCAGCTGCTGCCACAAACTGTCACTTTCAGTACATTGTCAGTAAGAATTGGCAACCAATATGGCGGCTGTGGCTCTTGTCACTTTGGCATCTGCCACTGGCTAGAAATATGTCCTAGTAAGTAAAGAAAACTCCTTTCTTTGACAAACGCATGGATGTCTGATACTTTGATGTAAGGCAATGCCTCAAAACTTGGGATCATTGGTCTGCAACATTTGTAGGACAGCAGCGATTGTATTAAGATGGGTAAATATGTCCCTTGGAGTGGAAACGCTGGGGGCTTTAATGGACTTTTTTTGGCTCAGGAGGGCAAGAAATATGCAAAAGTCAGTTACACAATTTGGTGGAGTTTTTTTTAATTGCCTTCATTGCATTTCCTTAGCCCTGAATCAGTTGAAGCCAGCCCAGCAGTTACCGGAAAGTCCATCTATGCAACCCACAATTACCCAGGCAGCCTGAGCCACGGATATCGAGGTCTGCCGTACGCAGTAAGTACCCGACGATACGTTTCACTATGAGACTGGTCGTCCATTTACTAAAAAAAAACAAAAAAAACTGCTTTCCTAAAGCCTCTTCAACCTGATGTCACATCTTCAGCACAGAACGATGACTGTGACTGGAAGAATCCAGCTGCATAGACCCTGAATATATAAAAGTGTGGACCTGTAATAAGAAAAAAGCATAAACTTAAAGATGCCATAGAATAATGTAAATGAGAAAGGATTGGGATTGCACCTGAAAACTCTCTGCCCCTGCTTGTTTGTACCTGTGCCCGCAGCGTCCATGGCAGGCCTAATGTTGATGATGAAACCGCTGGGTGGATACCCAGTACCTGTCCCCTCTTCAGTCCGAATCCCACACATGCTCAGTGATTGCCGCAGAGACCCCTATGTAAGTAAATTACAGTAGTAGCCATCGCCTCTGCTCCCATCTACCATGTAAGTGAAAATATGAGATGTTCCAGCAATATGGATTTAATACGAGACCCTGGTGCAGAGCCAAGAAGATGCTCAACTGCTAATGTGTAAATGGATCCGAATCCAAAAGATATTTAATATCCCCACCACACCCCTAAAACCTGTCTGGATGTTACTCATAGCTAGCAAATAATGTGTAATGATAAACTAAAATTATGAACTGTTGTGGTCATGGGCTTTTATGGGTTGTTCCCTTTTTTTTTTTGGTACTGCACTTCCAGTTGAAATGAACATTAAGTGGTAAATCATTAAATCCCTATTTACTTTTTTATTTTTTTATCTGCAGCCATTTTGCACAATTATTGCCGTTTCTGATGCAATGTTAAGAGCCTCCTGTCCACAGAGCCTTCTGTAATTATTCTGTAGGAATCCCTCTCTGCCTTCGCGTAAAGGCATTGTCCGGCTCCGCTCTCTTCCACATTGGGACATGATAATGTTGTGTGGACCTATCATACCCCTGTGCCATCCATAAGATCAGGGGGCACGCATCCTGACATGACTGTATAGATGCGGAGGCATAGGTGCCGCTTGCCTCCAGCAGATCATGACCTATTCCAGAGCGATCAGACTCCTGCAGTCCTTTAATTCTCTGGACAAAAGAGGATCAGTCACTCTCTGGATTTTGGCTTCTGGTCCTCCTCCTTATAACTGATAACTCCTGGCATTTATCATTTGTGTATGAGCAACTTTAGGGTTTTGTTTTCACCGTTGGTTTTGATGCTCGGCCATCAAATCATTTTTAAAACTTTCATAGAACAACTTCTGAATAGTAAGTAAAAGGTTACTGCACCTCCAGAAAATGCGTCCCCTCGCTTATTGCTGCACCCCCAGCACCTCACATACTCAGCATTAATTGCCTCGGAGGCTTGATATTTGTAGATGACATTGGTTGAAGGCGTCTGTGATAAAATTTCTAACGTCACAATCTTGCTATGATTTTTCCAGTGCAGTAAATCAATTTCTAGTCGGTATAGCATAATTATAAACCAATATGATTATATTAAAGTAAAAGATTGCCCTCTGTAAATATGAAAAATATGGAACTAAAAAATAAAGTAAAAGTTTTTAAAAATATCATAAATTTAAAGTATACATATTTAAGTCATCCCCTCCTTTTCCTCACATTAAAAAAAATACAAAAAAAGACACATTTGATTTTGCTATTCATCTGATCTATCAAATAAATTAACCTTTATATCCAACAACGAAGAAAGAAGAGGCAGCACTCACCGATCCTCCGAGACAGGTACCTTTATTGTCTTACAATAAAATCTTCACGGCCGGGGGTGCTGATGTACTGAGTGCGGCAAGCCTGACGACGGCCAAGTGCCTGGCAGGCGCGAAACGGCCGTCGTCAGGCTTGCCGCATTCTGTACATCAGCACCCCCGGCCGTGAAGATTTTATTGTAAAACAATAAAGGTACCTGTCTCGGAGGATCGGTGAGTGCTGCCTCTTCTTTCTTTGTTGTTGGATATACCGGCATGTGTTTTTGGCTATAGCACCCGTGATCCGGCGGCCATACTCCCAATGCAGGTGGACAGGCTCAGCTATTATCAGAAGCGGTGGTGCGGTCAGCTGTGCTTCTTTCAGATTGACGAAATTAACCTTTACAATAGCGTAAAAGTCGTAATGAGGAAAGAAAAAAATCAAAACTGCAGAATTGCGGTTTTTCAGTCACCAATCCGCCCAATTTACAGCGATCAAAATGTCATGTGTGCCCCAAATTGGCATAAATGAAACAGTTGGCTTGCCACACGAAAAAAGCAGGACCTCGCACTGCTCAATTGATGGAAAAATAAAAATGTCGTATCTCAGAAAATGGCAACGGAAATAAAAAAAAAAAAAAAAAAAGTGGCTTGCACAAAAAAAATCAACGTGAATTGTGTATCCCTGTAATTTCACTGCCTCTCCTCGATTGGCAGAAAATGAAAATGTTGTGAATATATGAAAATGGCAACCGAAACCAAAAAGATTGTTTGTGTTTCTCTGTTTGGGGGAAAAAAAAAAAAATCAATGCAAATTTGGTGTCTCTGTGATCAATTAATTTAGTATCCCTGTAATTAAATTAATGAATCTTATTGTTCTGGAGAATCTCTTTGCAGGTGATTTTGTGCCACATAATGAAATTCTGCAAAAACAAAAAATGAGGACTTGGATTTTTTCCCCCACAATGTCACTGCGCTTGAATTTTTATTCATTGGCTTAAAGTAGAGTGAAAGTGCAAAATGAATGACTGCATTCACATCTGTAACTTGTCCCGCAAGAAAATAAGCCTTCGTACAGTTATTTCGACTGAAGAATAAAAAAGTTAGGGTTCTTGGAAGAACGAGAGGAAAAAAACACAAAGTGCAAAAAATTAAAAATTTGCAAAGTGATTAAGGGATTAAAGTTTTTTTCCCCAGGACTTTGATAATGATGGCCTACATTTAGGATAGGCCATTGGTATTCGATGGTGGACACTGGCTCCTGCACCATTCGGTAGGCTGAAGTTCCCTTTTGACCTCTACACCATAAGGGTGATTGCAGACTCTGCTCCTTCGTGCAGAAGTCATAAGCTTTCAGATGAATCCTTTGATGAAGTTTTGCTCTTCGTTGCTATAAATCTGATACATAACTGTTCACTTTGCAGATTTATGAAATACTAGGATGTTTCAATTGTGTTGGAAAAGGGAGCCTATCCGTCTATTTTCATTTTTTACATTGTAAACTTTTGGGTTAAACTCCAGTCGCCCACTTTACAGGATCACAATTATGGAGCTCCTCCGCCACCAACGCCTCCCGCCTCGCCACCAGTCCAAGCTATAATCCCACGTGCAGAACTCAATGGCGTCCACTCACCTGAAGATGAGAATTCTGGAGACAGCGATACTTCTTCTGAGGGAGAGAGGGTCCACAGCTGGTGCCACTGCAATAACTCTGCTGACGGGTTTCTTGCAAAATGCGAGAAATGCAGGTAAGTCGTCATCTTATTACTTTTCTACAGCAAATTGTTTGAAGTGCACTAACCAGTTTTCGGTCTTCTTCCCATCACAGGGGTGTAAATAGAGGAAAAGTTATTCAGCTCAATCGTCGGAAACAGGACAATGTCTCGGGTAAGTCTGCCAGTTGCAGACTGGATTGTTTCCATCTCCAGCCCCCAACCCTAGGTGCGCTTGCTGATCAGTCACTTCAGCAATCCGTTTACAGCCACATTCACACAAACATAGTACATGGTCGGGGTACGGATTGCAATACTAGGACTGGCGGTGGGTCTCTTGACACGAGCAAAAAAACTATATATGCGGCTCTTAGGATTAGGATAACTGGAGTCAGTACAGGCTTTGGGGTCTGAACATGGACCTTAAAATCTTTGCAGTCAGGAAATTGACTTTTTTGTTTACTTCTAATGGCTGAAAACTGTAGCTCATTGCAAAGCTTTTGTACTAAATCGTCCCTAGGTGCAAAACCTAGGAATCGATTCCAGAGTATATTAGGAAGGTGCTTCGTCAGCCTGTAACATGTTTTTTGTAAATATTTTCTCCCATATAGGGGGTGAGAGCAGCGCTACTGAAAGTTGGGATGAGGAGCTTTCTCCATCCACAGTCCTCTATACGGCCACCCAGCACACGCCAACAAGCATCACTCTCACAGTCAACAGAGTTCGACGAAGTAAACCAAAAAAGAGGAAGAAAAATACAGAAAAAGCTCGAAATACTCCTAAAACCAAAAAAATTAAGGTAAGCTAGCACAAAAACCTGACAGCTGATCAGCGGGGTGCCATCTGTTGGACCCCCCACTGATTGGATTTGGGTGACCTATCCTAATGATAGCTAATCATGATTGTAGTCCTGAACAACAACAATAAGTTGGCCATAAACATGACTTTTTTTTTTTTTACACAAGTGCCCCTGATTTTAATTCTCTAAAACTTAGAGCTAAACTCAAGCTGATATATGTATCCGGAGTGTAGGCTACACGTATCCATAGGTCTCCATTCAACTGGCAAAGGCCAAGCAAGTGTCTTTTTAGGATGGTGGATTTCAGTATTACCTTTTCTCAGCTGTCTGGGTTCGGGTAGTGTGCTTTGCTCTTCAGTACAGAAGCCGCCTGCAGAAAAGTGGAAACTGTGTTTTTTAACATCTTCGCCTATGGGCAACATATTCTTCAAGGATTTTCTTTCCTTAATACAGGAGATTTGCACAGACCTTGATTTTTCAGCAGCGAGCAGCAGGGCTCTGCAAAAGATATAATATTAATACGTAATTTTATTTCTAACTGTTAATATGTTCTCTAACTGTTTCAGGCTTTTCGGGAAGGTTCCCGCAAGTCTTTACGAATGAAGGTGAGTCAACCAGAAAAATGGAGATGCACACTTTGTAGGCTTCTGTATACAGTGATGTTTTCTGATAGTTTTTGAAGTTTCGGTTTTGCATTTGGATACTTACCTCTAATCCTACGTATGAGTCACATTACAGACACCAGCCGAGCCTCACAGACTCCTTTGACTAATATGGGAGTCCTTTGGGTTTCCATTATTGTCTGATATTTAACTGCACAAGGCAGCATGCCGCTCTGTTTGTTTCCAGCTTTATTTGAAAGAATCTGCGAAGGAGGCTCTTAACGCAAATGTGAATGAAACTAGCACACACCTGATGAGGAAGACCCCTCCATAGACCCCACAGTATGCATCACATAAACAGATGATGAGTTTCATGCTTTAGGGGATGTATCATCAGAAAATGACTTATTTTAAATCAGGTTCTTGTTACATGCATTTGTTTAAAAAAAAAATTATTAAGTTTAATTAAAATGATTAAACTTGCAATTTTCACTTCACACTAGGGCTTTTTAGACTCACGCTTCTGGTCCTTTCAGAGTTTACAGCAGTCTCCTTATCATTAAAGGCAGGGTTACAGTAACAGGTAACACTGCTGATGACCCAGAATAAACCAATCAAAATTGTCAATGTCACGAATCCCCCTTTCTTCACGTGCTCATCTCATTAGGTGCTTCATTACAAAGGATAGGGTCGGAGTCTGTTCATTGCTGTTAAGGTACCGTCACATTAAACGACGCTGCCGCGATAGCGACAACGATGCCGATCGCTGCAGCGTCGCTGTTTGATCGCTGGAGAGCTGTCACACAGACCGCTCTCCAGCGACCAACGATGCCGAGGTCCCTGGGTAACCAGGGTAAGCATCGGGTTGCTAAGCGCAGGGCCGCGCTTAGTAACCCGATGTTTACCCTGGTTACCAGCGTAAAAGTAAAAAAAACAAACAGTACATGCTCACCTGCGCGTCTCCCAGCGTCTGCTTCCTGACACTGACTGAGCTCCGTCCCTAACAGCACAGTGGTGACGTCACCGCTGTGCTTTCACTTTCACTTTAGGGCCGGGCTCAGTCAGAGCAGGAAGCAGACGGCAGGGGACGCGCAGGTGAGTATGTACTGTTTGTTTTTTTTACTTTTACGCTGGTAACCAGGGTAAACATCGGGTTACTAAGCGCGGCCCTGCGCTTAGTAACCCGATGTTTACCCTGGTTACCAGTGTAAAACATCGCTGGTATCGTTGCTTTTGGTGTCAAACACAACGATACACGGCGATCGGACGACCAAATAAAGTTCTGGACTTTATTCAGCGACCAGCAACATCACAGCAGGATCCTGATCGCTGCTGCGTGTCAAACTAAACGATATCGCTAGCGAGGACGCTGCAACGTCACGGATCGCTAGCGATATCGTTTAGTGTGACGGTACCTTTATTGTATGTGTGAATTTGCTGAAATATAAAGGCAGGCTCAACGGTTGGTGTGAAAATGACAAGATTTCTACTTTTTAGTTTTAATACAGATTGTGATATGGAAAAAACTTTGCCAGAGTGTTTTAAGACACATTTAGCACAAAAACCTGATTTAACCAATCGTTAGATTTTGAAAGGTAATGTACGTAGAGAATTTATTTTATCTTACTATATTTATATCTATTCAGAATTCACCTTCGGATGCTCACACATTGGATGAAAACACCACGGAGGGCTGGGAGAACAGAATCCGGCTGTGGACTGACCAGTATGAGGAGGCGTTTACTAACCAGTATAGTGCAGACATGCAAAACCTTCTGGAAAGACACGTGCGCGCTAACAAAGACCTGGTCGGAAAAGCAGAGCTGTCCGAAACCATCAAGAAGACTGAGCTGTCTTGTAACAACACAGTCGTAGGATCTCAGATGCAGGTATATGCCATTTTGCACTTGTCAAATTTTTTACGTACCTTGTTACCATTTTTTTTTCCTTTTCAATATCCTAACTTTTAGACATGCACTTAAGGGCTCATTCAAACGTCCGTACCAACCGGTCAGAGCACAGACTGTTAATGCATGGACTGGCCGCGGCTTTCTCGACTCGAGCGTGACTGCTTCATATATTTCTATGCTGCTGTCACACGGGTCAGGAGACCTAAGGCCAGTCCCTGCATTGTGGTCTGGTCACAGATGTTTGAACGAGGCTTAAAGGGGGGGGTAACCCCCTCTAATACATTAAAGGCACATCCATTAATGATAGTAGAATTCAGAGCTCACCTATGGCATTCGCATCTGTCTCGCAAACCTGTCTGTAAAGATCTTGTCGAGTTACCTGGTAATTTATCTAAGAATTCCTAGCACCTCTCTTCTAAACGCAGCGTGTGTTGGGGTGCTCCATTCTCAAGATAGATGTGAATCCTATCAGTTGGTTGCAGGTGTACTCGGGCACTTAAAAGCTTTAAATTTGGGATCAGTGAGTGTCTTGATTGACAGACCATCACCGATCTGCAAGTTAACACCTATCCTCTGGTTGAATTTTATCCTTCAACACATATCCAAAGGATAGGTGATTACTTGCTGATCATTTAACCCCTTTCTGCCAGCTGACGGAATAGTACGTCAGCTGGCAGATCCCCTGCTTTAAGGTGGGCTCTGGCGCTGAGCCCACCTTAAAGCCGCAACATGTCAGCTGTTTTGTACAGCTGACGTGCGCGCAATGAGCGCGAGCGGAATTGCGATCCGCCCGCGCCCATTAACTAGTTAAATGCCGCCGTCAAGCGCTGACAGCAGCATTTAACTAGCGCTCCCGGCCGCGCGGCCGGAACTGCTCGCACCGCTGACCCCCGTCACATGATCGGGGGTCAGCGGTGCATTGCCATAACAACCAGAGGTCTCCTTGAGACCTCTATGGTTGTTGATGGCCGATTGCTTTGAGCGCCACCCTGTGGTCGGCGTTCAAAGTACACCACTATTTCTACTACATAGAGGTGATCTGTACTTCACCTCTATGTAGCAGAGCCGATCGTGTAGTGCATGCTTCTAGCCTCCTATGGAGGCTATTGAAGCATGACAAAATACAAAAAAAAAGTGTTTAACCCCTTTCTGACATCTGACGTACTATCCCGTCGAGGTGGGGTGGGCCCGTATGACCGCCGACGGGATAGTACGTCATCATCGATCAGCGGCGCTCACGGGGGGAGCGCGGCCGATCGCGGCCGGGTGTCAGCTGCATATCGCAGCTGACATCCGGCACTATGTGCCAGGAGCGGTCACGGACCGCCCCCGGCACATTAACCCCCGGCACACCGCGATCAAACATGATCGCAGTGTACCGGCGGTATAGGGAAGCATCGCGCAGGGAGGGGGCTCCCTGCGGGCTTCCCTGAGACCCCCGGAGCAACGCGATGTGATCGCGTTGCTCTGAGGGTCTCCTACCTCCCTCCTCGCCGCAGGTCCCGGATCCAAGATGGCCGCGGCATCCGGGTCCTGCAGGGAGGGAGGTGGCTTACCGAGTGTCTGCTCAGAGCAGACACTTCGTAAGCCTGCAGCCCTGCACAGCAGATCGTCGATCTGGCAGTGCTGTGCACACTGCCAGATCAATGATCTGTGATGTCCCCCCCTGGGACAAAGTAAAAAAGTAAAAAAAAAAATTTTTCCACATGTGTAAAAAAAAAAAAAAAAAAAAATCCTAAATAAATAATAATAAAAAAAAATATATTATTCCCATAAATACATTTCTTTATCTAAATAAAAAAAACAAAACAATAAAAGTACACATATTTAGTATCGCCGCGTCCGTAACGACCCAACCTATAAAACTGCCCCACTAGTTAACCCCTTCAGTAAACACCGTAAGAAAAAAAAAAAAAACGAGGCAAAAAACAACGCTTTATTACC
The DNA here is from genome assembly GCF_051348905.1 of Ranitomeya variabilis. Classification (NCBI taxonomy): domain Eukaryota; kingdom Metazoa; phylum Chordata; class Amphibia; order Anura; family Dendrobatidae; genus Ranitomeya; species Ranitomeya variabilis. The sequence continues at coordinate 202,995,869 of NC_135239.1, forward strand.
ATACCGCCGAACAAAAAGTGGAATAACACACGATCAAAAAGACTGATATAAATATCCATGGTACCGCTGAAAACGTCATCTTGTCCCGCAAAAAACAAGCCGCCATACAGCATCATCAGCAAAAAAATAAAAAAGTTATAGTCCTGAGAATAAAGCGATACCAAAATAATTATTTTTTCTATATTTTAGTTTTTATCGTATAAAAGCGCCAAAACATAAAAAAATGATATAAATGAGATATCGCTGTAATCGTACTGACCCGACGAATAAAACTGCTTTATCAATTTTACCAAACGCGGAACGGTATAAACGCCTCTCCCAAAAGAAATTCATGAATAGCAGGTTTTTGGTCATTCTGCCTCACAAAAATCGGAATAAAAAGCGATCAAAAACGGTCACGTGTCCGAAAATGTTACCAATAAAAACGTCAACTCGTCCCGCAAAAAACAAGACCTCACATGACTCTGTGGAGCAAAATGTGGAAAAATTATAGGTCTCAAAATGTGGAGACGCAAAAACTTTTTTGCTATAAAAAGCGTCGCTGGTTTCACACTTGCGTTTTTGTCTGCAGCGTTTTTTGCACAAAAAAACGCATGCGTTTTGTCCCTATATTTAACATTGAAAACGCATGCGTTTTTTTTGTACGCGTTTGGTCGCGTTTTCAAACGCATGCGGTTTTTTTCTGCATGCGTTCATTTTCAGAAATACAACCTGCAGTATTTTCTTGCGTTTTTAAGCACATGCGTTTGTTTGCGTTAAAAACGCATGCATTTTTATCGAAAAAAAACAGAAAACACACTGAAAAGCCACCCACCACCATTTCAGTGCCACGTATTTCAGTGCCACGTATTTAAGTGCCACGTATCACATATTTCAGTGCCACGTATTTCAGTGCCACGTATTTCAGTGCCACGTATTTCAGTGCCACGTATTTCAGTGCCACGTATCACATATTTCAGTGCCACGTATTTCAGTGCCACGTATTTCAGTGCCACGTATTTCAGTGCCACGTATTTCAGTGCCACGTATTTCAGTGCCACGTATTTCAGTGCCACGTATTTCAGTGCCACGTATTTCAGTGCCACGTATCACGTATTTCAGTGCCACGTGTTTCAGTGCCACGTATTTAAGTGCCACGTATCACGTATTTCAGTGCCACGTATTTCAGTGCCACGTATTTCAGTGCCACGTATCACATATTTCAGTGCCACGTGTTTCAGTGCCACGTATTTCAGTGCCACGTATTTCAGTGCCACGTATTTCAGTGCCACGTATTTCAGTGCCACGTATTTCAGTGCCACGTATTTCAGTGCCACGTATTTCAGTGCCACGTATTTCAGTGCCACGTATTTCAGTGCCACGTATTTCAGTGCCACGTATTTCAGTGCCACGTATTTCAGTCACGTTTAGGGTTAGGGTTAGGGGTAGGGTTAGGGTTAGGGCTAGGGTTGGAGGTAAAGTTAGGGTTAGGGTTTGGATTACATTTACGTTTGGATTAGGGTTGGGATTAGAATTATGGGTGTGTCAGGGCTAGGGGTGTGGTTAGGGTTACCGTTGGGATTAGGGTTAGGGGTGTGTTTGGGTTAGGGTTTCAGGTAGAATTGGGGAGTTTCCACTGTCCAGGCACATCAGGGGCTCTCCAAGCGCGACATGGCGTCCAATCTCAATTCCAGCCAATTCTGCGTTGAAAAAGTAAAACAGTGCTCCTTCCCTTCCGAGCTCTCCCGTGCGCCCAAAAAGGGGTTTACCCCAACATATGTATTATCAGCGTACTCGGGACAAATTGAACAACAACTTCTGGGGTCCAAGTTCTCTTGTTATCCTTAGGAAAATAAAAATTTGGGGGGCTAAAAATCATTTTTGTGGGAAAAAAAAAGATGTTTTATTTTCACGGCTCTGCGTTATAAACTGTAGTGAAACACTTGGGGGTTCAAAGTTCTCACAACACATCTAGATAAGTTCCTTGGGAGGTCTAGTTTCCAATATGGGGTCACTTGTGGGGGGTTTGTACTGTTTGGGTACATCAGGGGCTCTGCAAATGCAACGTGACGGCTGCTGACCAATCCATTTAAGTCTGCATTCCAAATGGCGCTCCTTCCCTTCCGAGCTCTGTCATGCACCCAAACAGTGGTTCCCCCCCACATATGGGGTATCAGCGTACTCAGGACAAATTGGACAACAACTTTTGGGGTCTAATTTATCCTGTTACCCTTGTGAAAATACAAAACTGGGGGCTAAAAAATCATTTTTGTGAAAAAAAAAAAAGAATTTTTATTTTCACGGCTTTGCGCTATAAACTTTAGTGAAACACTTGGGGGTTCAAAGTTCTCAAAACACATCTAGATAAGTTCCTTGGGAGGTCTAGTTTCCAATATGCGGTCACTTGTGGGGGGTTTGTACTGTTTGGGTACATCAGGGGCTCTGCAAATGCAACGTGACGGCTGCTGACCAATCCATTTAAGTCTGCATTCCAAATGGCGCTCCTTCCCTTCCGAGCTCTGTCATGCGCCCAAACAGTGGTTCCCCCCCACATATGGGGTATCAGCGTACTCAGGACAAATTGGAAAACAAATTTTGGGGTCCAATTTATTCTGTTACCCTTGTAAAAATACAAAGCTGGGTGCTAAAAAATCATTTTTGAGAAAAAAAATAAAAATTATTTTCACGGCTCTGCGTTATAATCTGTAGTGAAACACTTGGGGGTTCAAAGCTCTCAAAACACATCTAGATAAGATCCTTAGGGGGTCTACTTTCCAAAATGGTGTCACTTGTAGGGAGTTTCAATGTTTAGGCACATCAGGGGCTCTCCAAACGCAACATGGCGTCCCATCTCAATTCCAGTCAATTTTGCATTGAAAAGTCAAATGGCGCTCCTTCCCTTCCAAGCTCTGCCATGCGCCCAAACAATGGTTTACACCCACATATGGGGTATCAGCGTACTCAGGACAAATTGGCCAACATTTTTTGGGGTCCAATTTCTTCTCTTACCCTTGGGAAAATAAAAAATTGGGGGCAAAAAGATCATTTTTGTGAAAAAATATGATTTTTTATTTTTACGGCTCTGCATTATAAACTTCTGTGAAGCACTTGGTGGGTCAAAGTGCTCACCACACATCTAGATAAGTTCCTTAGGGGGTCTACTTTCCAAAATGGTGTCACTTGTAGGGAGTTTCAATGTTTAGGCACATCAGGGGCTCTCCAAACGCAACATGGCGTCCCATCTCAATTCCAGTCAATTTTGCATTGAAAAGTCAAATGGCGCTCCTTCCCTTCCAAGCTCTGCCATGCGCCCAAACAATGGTTTACACCCACATATGGGGTATCATCGTACTCAGGACAAATTGGCCAACATTTTTTGGGGTCCAATTTCTTCTCTTACCCTTGGGAAAATAAAAAATTGGGGGCGAAAAGATCATTTTTGTGAAAAAATATGATTTTTTATTTTTACGGCTCTGCATTATAAACTTCTGTGAAGCACTTGGTGGGTCAAAGTGCTCACCACACATCTAGATAAGTTCCTTAGGGGGTCTACTTTCCAAAATGGTGTCACTTGTAGGGGGTTTCAGTGTTTAGGCACATCAGGGGCTCTCCAAACGCAACATGGCGTCCCATCTCAATTCCAGTCAATTTTGCATTGAAAAGTCAAATGGCGCTCCTTCCCTTCCAAGCTCTGCCATGCGCCCAAACAATGGTTTACACCCACATATGGGGTATCATCGTACTCAGGACAAATTGCACAACATTTTTTGGGGTCCAATTTCTTCTCTTACCCTTGGGAAAATAAAAAATTGGGGGCGAAAAGATCATTTTTGTGAAAAAATATGATTTTTTATTTTTACGGCTCTGCATTATAAACTTCTGTGAAGCACTTGGTGGGTCAAAGTGCTCACCACACATCAAGATAAGTTCCTTAGGGGGTCTACTTTCCAAAATGGTGTCACTTGTAGGGGGTTTCAGTGTTTAGGCACATCAGGGGCTCTCCAAACGCAACATGGCGTCCCATCTCAATTCCAGTCAATTTTGCATTGAAAAGTCAAATGGCGCTCCTTTCCTTCCGAGCTCTGCCATACGCCCAAACAGTGGTTTACCCCCACATATGGGGTATCAGCGTACTCAGGACAATTGTACAACAACTGTGGGGGTCCATTTTCTCCTGTTACCCTTGGTAAAATAAAACAAATTGGAGCTGAAATAAATTTTGTGTGAAAAAAAGTTAAATGTTCATTTTTATTTAAACATTCCAAAAATTCCTGTGAAACACCTGAAGGGTTAATAAACTTCTTGAATGTGGTTTTGAGCACCTTGAGGGGTGCAGTTTTTAGAATGGTGTCACACTTGAGTATTTTCTATCATATAGACCCCTCAAAATGACTTCAAATGAGATGTGGTCCCTAAAAAAAAATGGTGTTGTAAAAATGAGAAATTGCTGGTCAACTTTTAACCCTTATAACTCCGTCACAAAAAAAAAATTTGGTTCCAAAATTGTACTGATGTAAAGTAGACATGTGGGAAATGTTACTTATTAAGTATTTTGCGTGACATATGTCTGTGATTTAAGGGCATAAAAATTCAAAGTTGGAAAATTGCAAAATTTTCAAAATTTTCGCCAAATTTCCATTTTTTTCACAAATAAACGCAAGTTATATCGAATAAATTTTACCACTAACATGAAGTACAATATGTCACGAGAAAACAATGTCAGAATCGCCAAGATCCGTCAAAGCGTTCCAGAGTTATAGCCTCATAAAGGGACAGTGGTCAGAATTGTAAAAATTGGCCCGGTCATTAACGTGCAAACCACCCTTGGGGGTGAAGGGGTTAAAAATATTTAAAAAAAAATAAAAAATATATAAAAGTTTAAATCACCCCCCTTTCGCCCCAATCAAAATAAAACAAAAAAAAAATCAAACCTACACATATTTGGTATCGCCGCGTTCAGAATCGCCCGATCTATCAATAAAAACAAAGGATTAACCTGACCGCTAAATGGCGTAGCGAGAAAAAAAATCAAAACGCCAAAATTACGTTTTTTTGGTCGCCGCGACATTGCATTAAAATGCAATAACTGGTGATCAAAAGAACGTATCTACACCAAAATGGTATCATTAAAAACGCCAGCTTGGCACGCAAAAAATAAGCCCTCACCTGACCCCAGATCACGAAAATTAAAGACGCTACGAGTATCGGAAAATCGCACAATTTTTTTTTTTTGCAATGTTTAGAATTTTATTCCACCACTTAGATAAAAAATAACCTAGACATGTTAGGTGTCTATGAACTCATAATGACCTGTAGAATCATAATGGCAGGTTAGTTTGAGCATTTGGTGAACCTAGCAAAAAAAGCCAAACAAAAAACAAGTGTGAGATTGCACTTTTTTTGCAATTTCATCACACTTGGAATTTTTTTCCAGTTTTCTGTTACACGGCATGGTAAAACCAATGGTATCTTTCAAAAGTACATCTCGTCCCGCAAAAAATAAGCCCTCACATGGCCATATTGACGGAAAAATAAAAAAGTTATGGTTCTGGGAAGGAGGGGAGCGAAAAACGAAGACGAAAAAACGGAAAAAGCTCCGGGGGTGAAGGGGTTAAAGTATGACCCCCACCGATCCTAGGGGAAGGGACTGTGAAATGCCCCATTAACACCACATTAGTTGCATGTGGATTACCATTAAAAGCAGAAAAGTGCACTGTGCTCTGCTAGCCCCCCCAGCATTTGTATACTTGATGAGTTTTAGTAATGGGACAAAACCAGGCGACATCATAATTTTACTATAGGGTCAATTAATCTCTATTTGGAGACAGTGTTGTGATCTTTGAAGTCATTACAGCCGATCTGCACCTTTTTTTTTTTTTTTTCCCTCATAAGGAAACATTGATGTTTTTTGGAAATTGAATTAAAAGAATTTCACTCCCGACTTGTGGTCAAGTCTTTCTTGGCCTACAGAGTTTACGTACCCTTCAGAGTTATTTAGACAAGTGCTTTGTATCTATATTTTCTGATACCTGCTCTATGTACAACAGTGCATTAGAAAGCTGATATATGTCTTCTTTCAGTTTCACCTGGGGAGGGTGGCACGTGTGCAGAAACATCGTAAAATCCTGCGTGCCTCCAAGGACTTGCCAGTAAACACTCTTGTGATCGAATACCGGGGCAAAGTTATGTTACGGCAGCAGTTTGAGGTCAATGGACACTTTTTCAAAAAGTAAGTAGATAATAAACGGTCGGAAGTTCTTGTATAGGACGGCTGCCTTTATGCAATTTTAACTTATGTATTGAAAAACTTTAAAGTAAACCTGAGTTTAAGAACACTGACCGTACTAATGAGCGTGAGCCCCATTTTTCCTCATTATGACTGTATTTAACTATACCTTTCGTTGGCTTCTTTTTCTACGACAGACCGTATCCCTTTGTGCTGTTTTACTCCAAGTTTAATGGTTTGGAAATGTGCGTGGATGCTCGGACTTTCGGTAATGATGCCAGATTTATCAGACGTTCCTGTACACCCAATGCTGAGGTAAGAGGCAGCTCGAATGATACCACCTTCGTTTGTCTAGCAGTTGTTTCCAAACTCGTGGGCTTGCTAAAAGCTGAAGCCGTGCACATGCGCTGGCTGTTAGCCGAACTCTCGCTAGTCTGACATTCATGTCCCTCATATGTTTGGACGCTTGGCATGTGCTTACCATAACTTCTGAAAATCCACTTATCTGGAATGAAGGCTCTAGCAGAGTCCCCCCTAATAGTTTCTCACTCTTCTTATTCCAGGTCCGGCACGTGATTGCGGATGGGATGGTTCACCTGTGCATTTATGCCATCGCTGCTATTGCAAAAGATACAGAGGTCACCATTGCCTTTGATTTTGAGTACAGTAACTGGTGAGTGTTTTCAATCCTCATTTTACAACAGCAGGTGACACTTATTAGACTTCAGTTAATGCTACATTCACACATCTGTATATCACGATCCGAGCACAGATTCTTTAGCTGAACTTGACTGACTCATAGGCATATGTAAAGCTATCAAGTTCAAGTCAGTAGACCCATGTATGGACCGTACTTGGTCCGTGATGCACTGATGTGTGAATGCGGTATTAATGTATATGTTAAACATGCTATATGGAAAAGTATTGACACATTTTGTTCACTGAATTCAGGTTTTACTTTCTATCACGTTGCCCCCTGTGCGTAACATCCGGCCCTCTTGCCCCCCCATGCATGACATCTGCCTCTGTTGCCCCCCTCCCATGCGTAACATCCTGTTGCCCCCCAAACACCCCCCCCCACACACCATGCCGTCTTTATTACCATGTGACGGCCAGTGGTGCAGAGCTCACTGACACCACCATGGTCCTGTAATAGGAGCCACTCGGATAACAAGTCCGTTCATGACGTTTCTTCCTCTTGAATCTTCCCCCATCACCTGTGAGTGATATTATTGAGAAGTGGAAGGAGCCGCAGCAACTCAGCCACGAAATGGAGACGTCGTAAAATTAAAGAGGGGGCTGAGGAGCAGAGGGCACAGAATAGTCACCACCGCTTTGCTGACCCCATAACTGCAGAGTCCAGAACGCCTCTGGTATAACATCAGCCCAACACTGCGCCCTCGTTGGTAGCTTCCTGTACATCACCAAGCACAATGCTGAGCGTCAGATGGAGTGGTGTAAAACAGATCTAACTTGTACAGAAATTAGATATTGCAGAAAGTTAAGAGTTTGCCGCTTTTTAGCTGACTTGTATGCACAAAGTAACATTGTTAGCAGTAATATTTGTGATGAAAAATAGGTGACTTCTTTGATTTGTTAGACCATTAGTTAATCCATATTTCTGTCTTTGCGTATTGTAGCAGTTACAAGGTAGATTGTGCCTGTCACAAAGGCAACCGGAATTGCCCCGTCCAGAAGAGGAATCCTGTCACCGGAGACTTTCCACCTCTTGCTACCCCTCCACTGTCCATAGGCGCAGAGACGAGGCACCGCAAAGCTCGGAGGAGAGAGTTAGAACAGCAGGGTTTTGTGGTGGATGAAAGCGCTAATAACCAGACCAATGAAGCTGCTGAAGCTCCTGCCGCCGATGCCATTACTGGTGGCCATAAGGTAATGTCTGATGACAAGGTGTCCATATGCTTTAATAGCATAAACAGTCTGCTCTGGACATTAGTGAGGCCTCTAGTCCCACATACATTGCCTTAGAGTATATATGCTGGGTGAAACCCTTCCCTCGTCTGCTTTGGTTTTGCAGTTTGTGTGCAATAACATAAGTCTAATAAATAAAGCTTTGTTCTCCGCAGACGGAAGTTGACGCGACCGTTGAATGCGAAGGAGCAAAAGAGGAAGAGGTGGAAAAAGTGTCAAGGACGAGAAGGGTTAGTTGTGCCCCCTATATTATTAGTGTATAAAAAATATCATACTGCTTTAGTGTGCTCAGTAATTTTTTTTTGCAGATTCTTTTAACCCATTGGTGACACTGTTGTACATTTACAGTAGAGGCAGCTTGTTAGTTCTGGGGGTAGCACATGGCGGCTCTGTGGGTTTTGTATCTTCTCCCCGAGTTTGCGTGTGTTTCCTTCCCACACTCCAGAGACATACCGATAGGGAATGGAGATTGTGAGCCCCAATGGGGACAGCGATGATATCGGCAAAGCGCCGCAGAATATGACGACGATATTCAAGTGATTACCATAAAGAAATGGACCTTAAAATGGTACCAAATATAAACTGCAACTCATACCGCAAGAAAGCATCCCTGATAAAGCTCTGTGGAGTGGGGGGGGGGAAGAAAAGTTAAGGTTCCCAAAGTATAGCGACGGAAACCAGGGTGTTGGTTTTTTTTTTTGTTTTTGCTTTTTTTTTTTTACAGCAAAGTGAGGATCTTAAAAATAAAGCCCAAAATGCAATATCAAAATTATTTTTTTTTTTCTTTTCTACCCCATTATGTTGAAAAGTGAATGACACAATTAAAAACTATTAAATACTACAACCTGTACATTAAAGACAGCGAACCCTTATTATATGGCGATGTCAGCGGAAAAATAATATACATCTTCAAAGCAGGAGGAAGAAAAAAAAAGAAAAGCATAAGAATGAAATATGTCTTCATCTTCAAGGGCAGACATGGACTTTACCGAAGACTGATCATATCCATGCACTAGGAGACGAGGTCTTGTGCTGTCTTATAGGCGCCCATCTGAAGTATGGGAGTCTGTATTACTGGATGTGATGTGAGACTATAGGGCTGGATAGGAGGGTCCTAGGGCATAAATATGGATGGTCTGCAGCATGGACAGCAGCCAGTCTGAGAAGATAGAGAACCTGCAATGTATGTAAGAAGGCGATTATTGAGCACACTCCTGCTTTGTAACTGGTTGTGCATGTATATTTGTGGGATTTTGTGTTTCATTCAATAATGGAGGGTTCCAATCTAGACAACCACTTAACTAATGGTGGACCTGATGGCCAGAATTTCAGTATTTCAGAGCCTTATCTTTGTTTTTCTTGTAGTCGAGAGATGACAAGAAATCAGAGCTTCCTCTTCACATATCTGAAAGCATTGATCGAAGAAGGCGACGCAAAGATCAACCCGTGGAACAAACTGCTGTCGAAAGTGAGGCGCCATCTGTTCCCGAAGTCCAAGTGACAGTAGATCCTACATCCCAAACAGATGATCCAGAGCCTGAACCTGAAAGTCCCATGGATGTAGAGCCGGTACCCAACCCTACCCCAGGTGTGAACACGCGGAGATCCTCTCAGGCACTGGTGAGTAAATGCGTTGGGATTTGTGTAAGTGCCTGCCACACTTCCTACCTTATTTTACTGCCTTTAGTCGTTAGCTGTTGCAATACATAGTTTAATAAGGTACACCAATCATTCAGTGGCAATAATATTGCTGATTGATCTCTTGATCTGATGCATTTGGGGGATTATGGTTTGCCGCGTGGAATTGTGAATTAAACCCATCTATTTTTTTATGACCACTTAAGGTTAGCTGTATATAGAAGAGATTAATAATAATTGTATGTATTTGCTTACCTAGGACGTGAACACAGAGAAACCTGCCCCTAAACCCGTACCACCAAAATCCACCAGGCCTCGTCCAAAAAGCCGCATGTCTAGGTACCGCAGTGCCTCAGCACAAAGGTTGAGAAGGCAAAGGCAAGCTGTAGCTCAGCAAGTTGAGGTGGCGCCCCCAGTGCCGGAGGAAGGGACTGCAAGTTCTGCCACAACCGAGCCCGGAAATATAGAAAATCTGGGATTTGCGGATGTACAGCAAGGCTCAGAGTCCCCTGCCGTTACTCAGGCAGTGACCCAGCCAACACGGTCTGGCCTTAAATATCATAAAGCTAAAAAGGTTAGTAAAACTTTTATGTTAAAGGGTTATTCCCAAAATAGTAAGACATCCCATATCCACAGAAATAGGGGTAAATTTACTGCTAGCTGAGGTCCGGCCTCAGGGATACCAAGAACGCGGCTTTAATGGAGCTTGAATGGAGTGCAGGGGCTCATGCTTGACCTCCGCTCCATTCATAGTCTATGGGACGTATAGGAGAAGCTGAGTGCTGTGCTAGGTTCCTCTGGCTGCTTAATACACAATTACTGGAATGGAGGTTGAGCAATCATCTAAGGATAAGGGATAACTGACTATCTTGGGAATAACCCTTTAAAATGCCGTAATTGGAGTTGACCAACATCACGCAGCACTTTGAAATTAATCCTATGTCTTTCTTCTCCAGTACCTAGTTACAGAGTGGTTAAATGATAAGGTAGAGAAGCAGGACAGCCCCATTGATCACCCTTTGCGGATTACAACGGATCCCACAGTTTTGGCGACCACCCTTAACATGCTCCCTGGACTATCCCATTCCCCGTCCATCTGCACAGCTCCTAAACACTACATACGCTTTGTGTCTCCATTTATGCCAGAAAGGCGAAGAAGACCTCCAAAGGTGGATGGCACTTATGGATCATGTAAAAAGGTTTGTGCCATTCTTTTTTTTTTTTTTTCTCCAGTTTGCTTTGATCAAGCTACAGGCACTTCCATTAAAACCTGCTTTTTTAATTTTGTTCAGCGCTGGATTAAACAAGCCATGGATGACGATTTCTCACAGCCCGAGAGCTCCGCTCAGGACACAGCCCAACCTTTATACCAAAGCAACGAGAACTCCACCTCTTCCAGCGATAATAGCAGAACCAATACAGGTAGGAGACTGTGATGGGAACGTGATTGTGCACCCAGAATATCACCTATTAGCAGAGCTATCTGGCACCCGTGTGTTATCTAGACTTTATTCTCCCTTTCACAAGTTTTCTGATTACTTTTTTTTTTGCTTTTTGAAGAAATTACAGCTCCTTTTAAAAAATGGAAGATGAAATATGTCCTAGAAGAACATTCGGGGATGTTATCCAGCCCTGTGCCGTATCCTCCCGCACTTCCTAACTCTGTGACGACAGACTCTCTAAGTCCAATGCAGACTACGCCCAGCTCTTCCCTTCCCGGAGAAGAGGAGTCCCGATACGGATATGGACTTGTGTTCTCTCCCATCCCGTCTCTTGCTGCTAGTCGCTGTAATACTCCACTACAGTTTGAGGTAACGGCGCTGCCCTGTCCAATGCTTGCAGATCGACTTGTGCATTTCTCTAAAGAGTTATTCCCATAACTTTGCTGATCCCGAGAACGTGCCGGTTACCGCACTTGCTTGGCACCACTCCGTTCATTGTCCATGGAGCTACGGAGATGGCCAAGTTCTCTACTATACCATCTCTGTCAGTTTTATTCTTTGGCTTCTATTGATAATGGATCATGATCATCATGTCGGTCAAACTATTGATTCAAATAACACCCTGTTGCCGCTCATCGAGGTCTCCATTTTTTCACAGTGCACATGTGAACATAGCTCAACCAATGCAGGTTATTTTATTTGCTGCAAATGCCTAGTGACTAAATGTTTCATTTACTTTGCCTATTGTTAACTTTTTTTTTTTCTTAAATTTTGATCCTAAATAGCTATTTCTATTTTCCTCCTAGAACATATCCTCCCCCGAGAGCTCCCCAGCGCACCGGCCCGAGTCCGTGTCACCCGAGGTAGTTAAACTAATTTGTCAATTGCTCACAATGGACGCTGTGGGGGGAAAGGTGGATGAATGTGTATTATTTTCCTTTCATGAGAATGAAAACGAAAACCCCTAACACTCGATCAGAATTGAGCATGAGGTCAAGACACAACTATAGAGAATCAGTGATTTTAATAATATTTTGGCTTTTATCGAACGTTCCCACGTGGGGCTAAAAATAAATACAAATTATAAAATATGTAAACAAAAAACACCCTTCCCTTAACCAGGGTGGATTGATTTAAATCACGCCGATTTAAATCATGATTTAAATCACGATTTAAATCAAAAGATTTTTTTCTATTTAAATCGGATCGATTTAAATCATGATTTTAATCATGATTTAAATCACTGATTTAAATCAAAAGGTTTTTTTTAATATAAATCACGATTAAAATGAGAAGTGAGAGCAGTGCGCATGTGCGCCCATAGTTACACGGACGAAACTAGGGGCAACGATCTAACGCCAGGGTGAGGGGGGGACCCCAAAGTAAGTAAAAATCTTTTTTGTTTTACTATATGGCAATAGGTAGGTGTTTAAAAGCAGCATGTCTTAATTGTATAAACTATTAATAGCCTCCACATTTTGTTCATACTGCCCCTTTAATTCCACACTTCTAGCTTGGTTTCACTTTTGGTTTAGTTTCTTTTTCCATTCAGTTGACATGCCCAAACTTGTTGGATAGTCAGCATCCTACAGAAACCTCTGGAAGAGCATGGCATTGTGAATGTTACACATATACAGCCTTTATTCTACTGAGTTAAACAACTCAGCTTTATCTCATGATGGAAGAACCTTTGGATGGTAAAATATTTTCCTCAAAAAGCAGTTTATTGAAAAAAATCCGATTTAAATCAAAAAAATCCGATTTAAATCAAAAAAATCCGATTTTTTTGATTTTTTTAAAAAAACATTGATTTTTATCCACCCTGCCCTTAACTAAGTTATTTATATAAAGAAAAAGCAATGAAGTGCTTTATTTGTATCTATGCAAATTGCCTCTTCTGAGAAAAAGAGGACTTAAACTCTACAGCGCCACCTATTGGAAGTAGCGATCCTACAAGTCACAATCAACCCTTTAACGAGTCGTGCAATATGACTTAGGATAAAAGCCAAATCAGTATCTCAATTCGCAGACACGGTGTTTCGGGCTGTTGGCCCTCGTCAGTGCGAAGCATGAGAACTGATTTGGCTAGGTGAGAGGCTCTGGACATGGGGTCTAAGGGGTATCGTTTCTCCTTATGGAGAGTTATTTGTATCTAGACATTTGTACCGTCTCTAACTACAAAAATAGTCACACTAGTTAACTCATACGATGGAAAAAAGACTGAAAGACCAAGACATGGCCACTCATTGCAGGTGGAAGAAATGTGATTCTGGCAGCTAAGTAGGAAAGGGTTCTTTACAGTAAGAGCAGTCAGACTGGAATGCTGACCACATGAGGTAGTAATGGCCGACACTATGACAGCTTTTATACAAGGGCTGGATGATTTCCTCGATACACATAACATTGCGGGTTATAGTTAAATTAGTGACAAAATGTGTAATTGGTGGAGGAAGGTTGAACATGATGGACCTAGGTGTTTTTTCAACCTATGCAACTATAAGCCTCCAAATGCTGTTTTTGTTTTTTTCGCCTGCCTCTGAACAACTCGGATAAGTGCTAAAAATAAAAATCAGATGTTCCTGGAAACACATGAACTCGTCCAGCAAAAAAAAAAGTTAAAGTCCTCACTCAACTCTGCTGGCAATAAAAGAAAAAAAAAAATGTGGGTCTCGGGATTGGACGATACAAATTGATTTTATTGGATAAAAGTAAAAAAAAACCCAAACACCTGAAAATATAATATCATAGTGACCCCTAGAATAAAGGTAACATGGCACTTATCATTCGCAAAAATAAGAAGACCATCTCCTGCAAAATAAGTTTAACACGCACCCCATAAAAATATTTGATTTGCCCACTAAAAGCAAGCCCTCGTATGGGTACATCATCAAATAAACTGCACTCGTTCTTAATAAAGAGTAATAAAAAAAATGCTAAGTCTTCAAAGCTCAGAATTACCAAGGCCTTAAGAAGTTAATATAAGATTTGGTCCCCACTTGTGATTTTCTGTTCTGATTTTTGTGCCTCTCATCTTCCAGCCTTGTCTCCGGACGGATGTGGATGTACCAAAGGCCAGTTTCTTGGAGATATCGATGGAGAGTTGCCAGGAACTCCCAACCACCGTCAGCACCGGTCCCGGCGATCTCGCGTCTCAGTCTCCGACCGCGTCTTTGCCCTTCAGTGGCACGTCAGAAGCGAGTGTTTTAGGAAAAGGAGGGGAAGGGTCAACGCTGCTAAGAAATTCAGAACAGACTTTCCGGACTGAGTTCAATTTAATGTATGCTTTCTCCCCTTTGAATGCGATGCCGCGGGCTGATGGCTCATTACAAGGGTCCCCTCTTGTAGGAGAAAGAAAGCCTTCCCAATCAGACATGTACTGTGGCTCTCCGGTGGAGGCTTATTACACCAGGCCTGTTTCTGGACTTTTGAAAGAGTCTGCACAGGGATCTATGTCTCCTTGTAGTGAAAGGACTTGTGAGGGGGTCAGATCTTCTCCTCAACATCCGCCTCAAAGGAAAAAGGTAACTGAAATTATTTGTAATTTCCACCCTGAGCAATTTTACTGGATGCTGTATGTGTTTCCAGTCTGTATGGTGAAGCAACTAGGCTACATTCAGACAATACAGCCAAATATGGCTCCCAGCATGCAACTAAAATCGCTTCCACCAGTAATGGCCAGTCGGGAATACCATGATACATCCGGTTCACTCCTGTGGTCAAAAATGATGAAAAATGTTTTGCTGCTTTAATTCTGCACATCCGCTCTGTTTTCGGACCCATCTTTACGACTAGTTGTCAGCAAGGCAGATGCAATATGTGAACAAACCCCATGACCACCTTAAAGTCAAAAGAATTAGCTCATATTATTGATGTAAAATTTGCAGGAATGCTGAGGAGAGCACTCCCTCGGCTTTCTAGTGACCGGTTTGACTGCAGATAATGAGATATTTTGGTCAAGTCAAATGCAATTATAGTAATTACCATTCTCAGGAAAAATCTCATTGTGCCGCATTATAACGCCGCTTGTGTCATTGCGTGGTGGTGTGACCACGACAAGCAAGGTGCAGAATAACACGGCGGCATAGTGTGATGGTGAATGAGTGACGCGTTGCGGCCAAAATCTGAGCATACACGTTACATGTAACTGCCGGATGTTGGTTTTGTGGAAAGTCATCTCTCAACTTCCTCACACGCAGGAAAGATCGGCTGAGCCAACCATCTCTGTGTTCTCTATGGGGAGAGTGGAGTAAGCGCAGAATCCTCTAACAGTGGCTGATCTACCTGCAGAAATAGGATCTGGAGACTCAGGAGGCCCACATACACATTGGGCGGGAATTGCTCGTCTGTGGTTCCATAAGTTGCTTTGTAACCCCCACCCTAATTAATATACTTCAAAGTAAACCCAAAAGAGAAAGGATGCAAGGCTGTCACTGCTCAAAACCCCTAATTTGACACATTTATGTGCACTATTATCCTGCCACATGAGCGGCCGTGTAATCATGGAAGTTGGGATTATTTGACGTTCACATCTCCTAATTCGTGATATTAAAGCATAACATTGTTGCCCCCACCTGAAAGTCTGATGTCTACCAGTGGTGCCATCCCAGTACAGTTTTTTCTTTCTGTGACTGGTTGCGGTGTTTGGGCTGTATTTCCTCCTGCACAATGTAGTTTTTTTTCGTCATCATTCATGGGATTAGTATTTTCCTTCATTCTATCAGAATGTGCTATAATTCAGTAAATAACCATGATTTTATTTTTTTTTTTTTTTATGTGCAACTGGATTTTCCTCTACTGACTGCATCCTCTTCTGTCTTGGTAGGTGTCTTTATTAGAATATCGAAAGCGAAAACAGGAAGCCAAGGAAGTGACGTCTTCTCCAGGCAGGGACGTCATACGCTGTGTCGGGACTCCTACGCGTCAGAGCAGCAATGGCTCTATATCTGACACAGACCTGCCGAGTGCTTTACAGCTTCAAGCTCCATCTTCCCCACCAAGTGGCTTCTCTTCTCCCGTTCACCCCTCCATGTCTCAGGTTGAGGACATCAGCCCCACAGAAAGAACAGTTAGCTCTTCTTCCCACTGCAAGCCAACGGAGAGCATCAGCAGCCGATGGTAAGGAGTCCCCTATACGAGTCACATTTAGAAGTTTTGTGTTGACCACTTGGGGTCAATATAAAAACCAGTGCGAAGAAAAACTGTGCTGAGGCCACAGATACATGTACGTGAGACCAGCCGACCATCAGATGTGTATGGTAGGCTCTCGAATCCCTTTTCAGTCATTCGTCAATAGAGATTATAGATTCAGTTGTAACCTGAGAATGTATCTAAGAGAAGGAAGACCATATTTCTACGCTCATTGCTTGTACAGGATTTGGCAAGTGAAAATGCCGATGCGGTGACCCAGGGACTGGTATTGTAGCTTACGTACCTGTGCATTTATCTACAGGATGGTTCCGACGTCGGTAGAACGACTACGGGAAGGGCAGGGGTTCCTGGAGCGAGTGCTGAGAAGTGGAGTCAAGGTGTCCCAAAGAGGAGAGATGTCGCCTTCCAGAGAGAGCAGTCTGGACAGAGACTCGGGTACATTTAGATTTTCAGCCGGCTGCTTTTTATTTCTCAACTTTGCCTGAATTGACTTGTTTGCTTTTAAAAGGAACCTGTCGCCTCGGTAAATGCTATTTACCTGCAGATATAGGGTTAATCTGGAAGTAAATGGCATTACAATGCTGCCTGACCTCCTTATAAAAGTGCAGACAATTAACTTTATACCTCCTAGGAGCCGTTAGCTTTCGGTCATGGATCTGGTATAGGCACCGCATACTATTCTGTGAGTGTTAGCTGGCACACGCCTGTGATTGACAGTTCACTCCGCAGCGCATCTGTGCAGATCTAGCTGCTGAGGCGTGCTCACAGTATATTGAGCTGTGAATGTAGCTACTCTGTGCGTGTTCATTTTCTCCCGGTAGCCAGAAGCATTGTAATGCTTATATCTGCAGGTAAATGGCATTTTCCAAGGTGACAGGTTCCCTTTTAAGGGGCTTGTCCTGTTCTGCAAAATTGTTCAATATCAGATTGGTGAGTAGTGCCGGACCCTTAACCAGTCAGCTTTTTATAGGGGCTTTGCGCGCTGCAGCCTCTTCATTTTTTTACATTGCTTCATACACTCGGTAGTGGCTGTGGTAAATATTGCAGCTTGTCCGGGACTAGTGTGGAAAGTTGTAACCACAGCCATCCAAAGGAGTACAAGTGTTATATGTATTTTTCATGTATCACGCTTGTACCTACAAAAGTGAATGGGGTCATTCACATTTCCACAATTTTTCCCGGACCGAGAGGTCTGTGCAAAATTACAGAGACATGTCCAATTTTGATTTGTCAAATCAGCAATTCAAGTCTATGGGTCCAAGAAAAAAGAAATCGGACAGCGCTCTGATGCCATTCGAGTGTGGTCTGATTTTCACAGACTGACAGGAGAGAGTTGGAGAAACTTTTTTTTTTTTTTTTCTTTCCACGTATGAGAAGCTGATGAAACTCGGACCAGTCTGATAAAACTGACAGAAATGAATGAAACTTGGTCAGTTTTTCATGTAAGTTTAAAAACAAAACTGATTTGTGAATGAAGCCTGAAGATAATGTGTTTCATTAGATACCAACCGCTCTTGAGTGCGGCCCCTCATTTGCCTCGAGCCCCGCTCCCAGTACATCCAGCAAATAAGTTGTCTAAATAACAGCGATTCAGATTCATATATAAATAAATATATCTTTTTTTTTTTTTTTTTATTTGCAGAAGATGGAGATGCTGAGATGCTGAATGTGGCTGTTTCTAAGGGACCAACAGTGTACAGCCCTTCCAGATACAATTATCAGGTAATTATTCCTCACATATATCAACATTTAGAAAACGAATGAATATACTGTTGGCATTTTTTTTATTGATCTATTTTCTCTCTTGTCTTTTAGTTCTTGCAGTGCGATAGTCCTCAGTCGGAGACGGTCAGTGTCCTCTCCCAAAATTCATCCCCTTTCCGTGGACCCACAGTTCAGCCTGCTGGATTCGGCTACAGGACCCCGCAGAGGCCAGGACACGGCCACACAGAGACCTCTGTTATATCCTCCTCTTTCTCCAGTCCTTCCCATATTACTTCCACAGACTCTCCCACCGCTCAGAGCTCTGGGTATTACAACAGCCAGCAGCTTTATGGAAGCAATGCCGGCACGTGTCCGCCAAGGAAAAGCTTCCATCAGCGAGGCCCCAGCCACGAGGCAAGTCCAGCCCAATTGCTCAGGACAGACTCTATTTCCTCAGACTCACAAGCCAGCACTGGGGCTTCTGCAAATTCCTCCACCCCCCAGGGGTCGAGATCAGACTCGAGAACTATAAGCATGTCAGGCCCTAGGATAAGTGCTGTGTCCAGTCCGCAGCATTATTCACAGCGTGGGTCTGGCGTTCACCAGTACCGGCTGCAGCAGATGCAAGCCTCAGGAGTAAAAACTCAGACTGGCCTATCCTAGGACTGCTGCGGAGGGAAAAGATCAGGATAGCACTATCTAACCCCCCCAAGCCATTCCTGCACCCTAGACATCGGGTCTAGGACTGAAACAGGCAGAGGCTAAATTCGCCGATCACATCGGCTCCCTCACTCTCACATTGCAAGAAAGAAGACGTCTTGGGAAATCCACAAAATGATGAAAAAAAATCAAAATTAATGTTTAAACCTATAATCATACAATTACTCGGTTTCTCTCTCTGTATCACCAGAAACCATCTGTAGTCACTCATGCAGTAAGGACAACATTTCTGTCATGTTTAAAGATCATGGGGAAAATTTAAGGCTGAATCATAAGGGCAAGGGAGAACCAGGGGTTAAATAAGTACCTAAAATTGCAGGTTATAACACATTTTTAATTTATTTTATTTTTTTGGAGGGGTGAAAGGGTTTAACCAAGGAAGGGGCTGCTGTGTCCATACTCTACGGATCTATCCTTCCCTTGTTGGAATGACATCTGGATTTCTGCCATCAGATTACAGATACGGTTTTTTTTTTTGTTTTTTTTTTAGCAGAGGGAGAAGTGCGGTATAATTATATTACCTGCCTGCACAGCAGTTTTTTCCCACAAACTTGTCTCTCACCACCTGTTGCAAAACTACAATGCCCACCATGCTCGGAGTTTGCTTTGCAACAGCTGGGGAACCACAGGCGAAGAGGGGGGGACACTGCTGTAGGGAGCTGTATTAAAAAAAAAAATATACCGACTCAAGCTTGAATATAGGAATCCGCATGAAATCTGGCAGTGTCCCGCCGCTCAGTAACATCTGGCTTCCATGTTTTATCGTAGGCATTCCAGTGCTAGCACCAAGTTGTTCCGTGTCATATATATATCTTTTTT
The DNA here is from genome assembly GCF_051348905.1 of Ranitomeya variabilis. Lineage (NCBI taxonomy): Eukaryota > Metazoa > Chordata > Amphibia > Anura > Dendrobatidae > Ranitomeya > Ranitomeya variabilis. Next base: position 203,015,474 of record NC_135239.1, read on the forward strand.
TTTTTGTGTGTACACCAGTGATTCTGCAGAATTGAGTTACCGGGCCAGTTATACCCTACCTGCTGTACATATAGCAGACCACAAACAGCGCTACACGTATGTAGCCAGAGCATGGATCCCAGGCAGATAGCTGTATATATGTGCTTGTAACAACTGTACACAGGATTTTCATGTTCCAGGTAAATGCTGCATTGTACTATGCTGTATAGTAATTGACACCATAATGATACCTATATTTTTTTACTACGGGGAAAAATTTTTATTTTTTTTTTTGTTTTTATTACTTCAGGTTTTTTTTTTTTTCCCTTTAACGTTGGTCGGTGAAATTTTGCATCGGGTGTTGGGTCATGGTCTCTTAAATTTGCCAATTTATGGCCAAGTAGATATTTTATTTCCCATGTAAGTATCGCTCTAACCAAATCCAAATGTTGATCTGGTTTATCTGTCATATATTGCAACTCGCCTAGACGCATATGTATCATAAGCAGTAGGAAGCCAGTCGCTGGGTGGTTTACCATAGCTCGTGGAAACCCTAGCGCAGCTGACAGTGACGTTTACTGTATGGGATTGTTTTGGTTTTATTTTGTGAAGATTGAACGGACATCCAGATTATTTTCACCATGACCACTTCTGGGTACCAGTCTGCACCATCTTGGTGTTGCTCGTTGAGCTTTGCACTTGAACATGTCACTTTCTCTGTCGCACGCATTAACTAAAGTGACAGTCCGAGCAGCAGTGAAGGGGTTTAGGTCCTACACAGAGCTGCACTGCTTCATGTAGGTGATAAGGTTGTTATCACAGGACCTCTTTTAGGCGACCTGTCACTTCCATAAATATCTTTTCTTTTTTTTTTTTTTTTTAATCTTGTATAAATGCCGCTGTTTTACTGAGTCCGGCGATGTTTTTCTCTTGTTCCTGCGCCTCTCGGTTCCGAAGATATTGCCTGTATACAAATCTAGTCTTGTTAGGCAAGTGGGCGTGGTCCTCAAGAAGATGCCTATGAGGAGCTTAGTAAAGGAACCAAAACTATTGATATAGAGGTAAGAAGGAACGGAGAGGCGCAGGAACAAAAGAAAAACATCGCTAGATTCAGGAGAACAGCTTCTTTTACACCAGGTAGAAATTGCGTATTCATGGCAAGTGGTAGGTCTCCCTTAAAGCAGGAAAAGAATCCTAAAAGGGTTCCTTGTGGGCCTTTAAAAAGCTGCAAGTCCTCAGATCTTCTAACTGCTCCACCCAATCATGTACTTGAAATATTTTTAATCCTGCAGATTTACAAGAAAGGTCCACAAAAGCAAAATTGTGGAAATACGGTAATGTGTAATTTTGCTGCTCCTCTTCCCTTTACGGTCTGTAATGTAAGTGTCCGCCATCTGAGCGTTAAATTTTTATTTTTTTTTTCCTGTGTTTTTATGTTTTAATTCTTCATAGTGGGGGAAGTCAGCTAGGGTTGTACCGTAAAAGTCTCCTCCACCCCCTCTCCAAGTAATAAGTTTTACTCCATCCTTCCCCAGGGCGAGTAACTGAGCAGATGCTTTTATTTAATTTTATATCCAGTTATAAGCATTGTATGCTAGCTAGAAATACGGACGTTATAATCTTCGGTGCTACAGTGACTCCATAAGATATTACTGTGAGTCTTTACCTTCTCCGATCCCTTCGCATCCCCTTCCATTTTTTTTTTTCTCTCTCTCCAGGTCTCTGATCAGCAGTTGTCCTTTTATTATGTTCATCATTTCGGTTTCATTTGGTGACTGTTACAGAGTTTCGACCATTGGATTAACAATTGTGTCCCTTCTAATAGCAAAATTTTACTCAAAATTTAAGCAAAAAAATATATATTTTTTTTGTAATTTTAATTTTCTCCTTTCTTTCAAATATTTTATTTTTTTAAATAAAAAAAAAATAAACTGCCTGTTTTATTTCCAGAGTTGTACAACTGTGAGACTGGTTAGGGATGGAAATCACGTCACCCTTGTTTTGGGTCTTGTATACTGTATATTATGTGTGTATAAACATCACAGGGTCTGTATTGCAAGCCTCCGCCTTCTGCCGGGCCTCCTCGCGGAGCGGCCAAATGCCTCCTAACAGAGCCGACGGGCTGACGCGGTTTTGCATTTGGCAGCACATTTATAAAGAGAGGTCCGTGGGGCGAGGTCACAGAAAGGAGCCTACCGCTATCATCACTCACGTGGAGTTTTTACACAATGATGTAACATTTGATCTTTCAGAAGAGATGTAATAATTTTGATAATAAAATACTTACCTTGAGTTTCATCTCCTGTCATTAAATGGTCGCTATTGTTTCAACAAACTTCGCAATAAATCAATATTACAAGCGAATAAATACATTTTGCAACAGATCTCATTGGAGAATTCTGCATCTTTCTACACCTATGAGCCACTTCTCCCCTTCCTGTGTGCTCATCATTCTCTCTGAAAATGGCTCAAATGAACAGTCATCTCACCGAGGGGATTATATTGCAGCTTCCTAATGTCTGAAGAGAGTTGCGGAAGCACAGTGAAAGAGAGGAGCAGAAAGACACACAGATTGTGCTGCTTCTAGTGAATGTGTTATGTCGTCCCAGAACTGGATTTGCAGCTATCCTGCTCAGTACTGCTGTAAAATATCCCTTTCCGGTAAGTGATCATTCAGCCTCGCTATGGTTTCACAGATTCTCTGCTCAGTACTGCTGTAAAATGTCCCACATGCTGCTTTCTAGTTAGTGTTTATCTTATCCCTGAGCTGGATTCACAGCTACACTACACGGACAGTACTGTTGTATTATGTCCTCCATGCTTCTGCTTTCTCGTAAGTGATTATTTTACTTCTCTTTGGTTTCACAGATACTGCTGTATAATGTTTCCCATGCTGCCTTATAGTAAGTGATTATTTCATCTCTCTGATTTCAGATACTGCTCAGTACTACTGTATAATGTTGCCCACGCTGCTGTTTTCTAATTAGTGTGTATCACACCCTGGGGCTGTATTCCCAGCTGTACTGCTCAGTACTGCTATATTATGTCTCCCATGCTGAAGTTTTCTAGTTAATGTTTGTTTCACCACAATCTGAATTCACAGATACACCGCTCAGTGCTGCTGCATAATCTCAACACTGTTGCTTTTGTCTTTGTGCTACATAAAGACAAGAGAGCAGGAGTCCCTTATGTCTGTGTGTGCTGTGTATGGGGGGAGACAACATAGTAGCTATCCTCCAGTCACTACCTCAGAGACAATGGATAATTAGATCATCCGAAGGGTAAATTGGTGAAAACTACTGGGTACAAGTTATATAATGGCCTGGAATAGTTTAATCCTCATGAACACACACACTTTGGACGGCCGGCACACATTTTTGCTTTAGGGCAATGCATTTTTATTTACGGTCCTCATTAGTTTTCCTCTGTACACGGTCTCCTGTCCTGTGTGGTAACGACTTAAGGTCGGATGAAAAAAAAAGTTTTGCCTCTTGACTTGAAATATACGTTTAATTTGTCATAGTTTTCACATTATAAAGACTTGAGACAAGCTGCAGAATGATGGCGGTGCGGGTCCTGAAACCCCAGGAAGAGTGCACACCGCAGGCTATACACCTCGTGGTGAGGGTAACGCAGGAGCTGTGTGCTTCACAGCAGTGTTTTGAGCATTGGTGGGGGGGTCTTAGTATCTGAACCCCCCATCAGTCAGCAGCATGTTTATATCTGTAAAAAAGATAAATAATGCCACATAAGTAACCCTTAAAGCTCAAAGATAAGACAACAGACAGGACATGGCATAGTGTGTGCATTAAAACCTGCACAAATAAGATTTTTAAAGTCTGCAAGAATATTTGCAAACACCTGAAATAGTCTTGTAGAAAAAAAAAAAGACCATTCAGCATCTGTGACTCCATAGGTGGCAGAAGAAGGTTTGAGGCTTATTTAAAGGGCCAGAGCTTTGCTTAGTCTCTGGAAGATGGAAATGTTTGAGAAAAGGTGGCAAAGGAGACTGGAATATGAAGGAACCTGAATCTTTGAGTGCCTCTGAAGTGAAGGAACGGGCATAGGTGGGCTACCAGAGAAGGGAGGGTCTATTGGTGCCATGTTATGTAGGCTCCAAAGTGGAATCAATGACAGAAGGAAGTGGCAGAGTCGGTTTTTCCACTATAAGTAATAGTGCAGAAGTTTCTCAGCAGACCTAGAGAATACTTAAGGTGGCGGTCGTCTTTGCGTTTTCAAACTCCTCCATGTTTCCGTGACTCTTATAAGATGCAGAGTGGAATCGCCGAGATCACATCTTGTCCAATTTGTCGTCTGGCTATATAACTTGCTTTACAATTTGGTAGCAATATTAAAACGGGACAGAATCAGGAACATGCAATGCATTTATTTTTTTTTTAATCCTTATTTTAAAGGAGGTAGTTCAACATAAAAACAAATTTTGGGAATCCAATGGGTTATTTTAAAATGATAAACTGAGGCGACATTACTGTTCTCTATCCCTCTGGATCCAGTACGTTCGGACCGGAAGCGATCATGTCCCATCCACTTGCAGACACGGCTCATGTGGCTTCCTGTCATCTGGCTGCTGCTACAAATTGCAGGTTACAGTGGTCGGGTGACCGATAAACGAGATGTCCTCTCTTCCGATCTTGATGCAGATCACCTGTTCGAGCTGATGAGACCCACTGACCTAATGAATATGGTGGCAGTAATCTCAAAAATCTGAGTAGAGCGGATCACCAAGCCCCCGAGCGTGCGCGTGCTTGCTCCAATGTATTTTCTTGGGGCATTCATCTTTATTACGGGCTCTTCAATGATCTGCTACTGCTTGACACACACAATACTTTTTCCTGTCTGTGGTTGTTGTGGGTGACACTCCATTGTTCACATTGTCCCGTTCGCCTTAATGAGCTTTTCCCGGCTCAGTCTTCCCCGTTTTCTCATTGAGATGAATTGCCGGCATACATAGCCAAGCGGCATCACTGCCTTAATGTCCGACGCTAAGGACAATCTGTACGAGACTAGATCAACACTGACATAACCGCGGTAGTGAGTGTGACAAGGACGTTTGCCGTTGAGCTGCCATTGTTATTTTTAATCAATAAGACGAGAGAATAGAGACGCGTGTTCAGAAATGTTAACATTAACGCCAGGGTTTATTAACATTCTGCTAGAAGACAGTCCTGAGCTTTATTGTAACCCCTCACTCACTGGTATATAATGGATCTTGGGAGGTCTCGGGGATGCTGGGACCTTCACCTCTCATTCTGGGTACTGAAATGTGCCTTGTTTTTTATGTGTGGGGAGAATATTTGCGTCTGGGATCTCTGTAAAGCTGGACATACACTTTGATATCTGTTGACGTCTGTGCTCATTCAGCCGATGTCTATCCTTCTGAATACACATGCATGCTCAATTTGGCTCAGTGTTCATGTTTTCTATGGAGGAAGCAAGCTCTGATCGTTGCAACAGTGTAAGCCGACGGTCGGCGCATCATTTTGTCATCTGAATGTACACCCCCTTTGCATTTTTTTTTGCAAAGAACTTAGAATATTTTAAAATTAAATTATCTTATAGATACAGTACCAGGCACAGGAGCAGACCTCCACCTATAAAATACTGAGTGCAGATGGATGATTGTTCATTCTGGGTAAAACATAATTTACTATGTATCAAAATAAAGTCACTTGTACAGATACTTGAATGGAGTGGTATTAATCTGGGGAAAAAAGGTGTCTCTTCATATTCCTGTAGAACCCGCCTCTCCTGTCCTTGGACTGTGCACGGTGCTGTAGCTTTGTCCCATTTATTTAATTGCCCTGACCTGTTGTAGAACTGCTGGCTTTTTGTGATTCATACTGACACAAACCTATTTGTAATGGATATGTATGATTGTATGTATCTAAAGAGAATATACACCATATTTGTCCTTATGTTCGTGGTATCACTCATTCTCTGCAGAATAGAAGATATAAGATGAGTAAATTTGGCATTAACCCCTCCGATGCTGCTTACCCTCCACCCACCTCCACACCATGTGCTGACGGAGCATCCCAGATGCCAGCATCAGCATCACTATGGCAACCACTGCAAAATCACCATAGTAACAGTATGCCTACAGCTACCTTTTTTCTTTTCCCCGCTTCTCAAGGTTTCTGTCCTGAATTTAATAAATCGCTCAAACCCTACACACACAACATATAATATTATACATTATATGTACGTCTCCAATATGTTTTGTTGGAAGTATATGATGTAAATTTATGATGCTGATGGTGCAGAAGTGTAAGTGGATGGTTATTCACAAGAAGTGTAGATTGTTTAGTTTTGTCCTTTAAATGGATGCAATATTAGTTATTGGGATGGAATTTCTCAGGTTCCACTGTCTAATATTACATTTTGATAACAAATTATAGCGCAGTCACTGTGTACATACATTACATTACTGATCCTGAGTTACATCCTGTATTATACTCCAGAGCTGCACTCACTATTCTGCTGGTGCAGTCACTGTGTACATACATTACATTACTGATCCTGAGTTACATCCTGTATTATACCCCAGAGCTGCACTCACTATTCTGCTGGTGCAGTCACTGTGTACATACATTACATTACTGATCCTGAGTTACATCCTGTATTATACCCCAGAGCTGCACTCACTATTCTGCTGGTGCAGTCACTGTGTACATACATTACATTACTGACCCTGAGTTAAATCCTGTATTATACCCCAGAGCTGCACTCACTATTCTGCTGGTGCAGTCACTGTGTACATACATTACATTACTGATCCTAAGTTACATCCTGTATTATACCTCAGAGCTGCACTCACTATTCTGCTGGGGCAGTCACTGTGTACATATATTACATTACTGATCCTGAGTTACATCCTGTATTATACCCCAGAGCTGCACTCTCTATTCTGCTGGTGCAGTCACTGTGTACATACATCACTGATCCTGAGTTACATCCTGTATTATACCCCAGAGCTGCACTCACTATTCTGCTGGTGCAGTCACTGTGTACATACATTACATTACTGATCCTGAGTTACATCCTGTATTATACCCCAGAGCTGCACACTCTATTCTGCTGGTGGAGTCACTGTGTACATACATTACATTACTGATCCTGAGTTACATCCTGTGTTATACCCAAGAGCTGCACTCACTATTCTGCTGGTGCAGTCGCTGTGTACATACATTACATTACTGACCCTGAGTTAAATCCTGTATTATACCCCAGAGCTGCACTCACTATTCTGCTGGTGCAGTCACTGTGTACATACATTACATTACTGATCCTGAGTTACATCCTGTATTATACCCCAGAGCTGCACTCACTATTCTGCTGGTGCAGTCACTGTGTACATATATTACATTACTGATCCTGAGTTACATCCTGTATTATACCCCAGAGCTGCACTCACTATTCTGCTGGTGCAGTCACTGTGTACATACATTACATTACTGATCCTGAGTTACATCCTGTATTATACCCCAGAGCTGCACTCACTATTCTGCTGGTGGAGTCACTGTGTACATACATTACATTACCGATCCTGAGTTATTATTATTTATTTATATAGCACCATTGATTCCATGGTGCTGTACATGAGAAGGGGTTACATACAAGTTACAGATATCACTTACAGTAGACAGACTAACAATGACAGACTGATACAGAGGGGCGAGGACCCTGCCCTTGTGGGCTTACATTCTGCAGGATTATGGGGAAGGAGACAGTAGGTCAGGGGTTGCAGGAGCTCCGGTGTTGGTGAGGCGGTAGCTTCAGTAGTGATGAGGAGGCAGCGGGGTCAGTGCAGGCTGTAGGCTTTCCTGAAGAGATGGGTTTTCAGGTTCCGTCTGAAGGATCCGAATGTGGTTGATAGTCGGACGTGTTGGGGCAAAGAATTCCAGAGGATGGGGGATATTCGGGAGAAGTCGTGGAGGAGAGAAGGAGGTCTTGGGAGGACCGGAGATTACGTGAGGGAAGATATCGGGAGATTAGTTCAGAGATATATGGAGGAGACAGGTTATGGATGGCTTTGTAGGTCAGTATTAGTAATTTGAACTGGATACGCTGAGGGAATGGGAGCCAGTGAAGAGATTTGCAGAGGGGGGAAGCGGAGGAGTAGCGAGGAGAGAGATGAATTAGTGGGGCAGCAGAGTTGAGAATGGACTGGAGAGGTGCAAGGGTGTTAGCAGGGAGGTCGCAGAAAAGGATGTTGCAGTAGTCAAGGCGGGAGATGATGAGGGCATGCACAAGCATTTTAGTAGATTGAAGGTTGAGGAAAGGACGGATTCTGGAGATATTTTTGAGCTGGAGGTGACAGGAGGTGGACAGAGCTTGGATGTGCGGTTTGAAGGACAGGGCAGAGTCGAAGGTTACTCCGAGGCAGCGGACTTCTGGTACGGGGGAAAGCATGATGTCATTGATTGCGATAGATAGGTCAGGTAAGGAAGATCTGTGGGATGGAGGAAAGATGAGTTCAGATTTGTCCACATTGAGTTTGAGGAAGCGAGAGGAGAAGAAGGAGGATATGGCTAATAGAGACTCTGGGATTCTGGAGAGCAGAGCGGTGACGTCTGGGCCAGAGAGGTAGATCTGAGTGTCATCAGCATATAGATGGTACTGGAAGCCATAGGACCTTATGAGTTGTCCCAGGCCAAGTGTATAGATTGAGAAGAGTAGGGGTCCTAGAACAAAGCCTTGGGGGACTCCAACAGAGATAGGATGGGATGAGGAAGTAGTGTGGGAGTGGGAGACGCTGAGTGTGCGGTTGGTAAGGTACGAGGAAATCCAGGATAGGATGAGGTCTTTGATGCCAAAGGAGGAGAGGATCTGTAGTAGGAGGCAGTGGTCAACTGTGTCGAAAGCAGAGGACAGGTCTAGAAGGAGGAATACTAAGTATTGTCCAGTAGCTTTGGCGGTAAGTAGGTCGTTAGTGATTTTGGTCAGGGCAGTCTCAGTTGAGTGATGGGGGTGGAAACCAGATTGTTTCATCCTGTATTATACCCCAGAGCTGTGCTCACTATTCTGCTGGTGCAGTCACTGTGTACATATTACATTACTGATCCTGAGTTACATCCTGTATTATACCCCAGAGCTGTGCTCACTATTCTGCTGGTGCAGTCACTGTGTACATACATTACATTACTGGTCCTGAGTTACATCCTGTATTATGCCCCAGAGCTGCACTCACTATTCTGCTGGTGCAGTCACTGTGTACATATATTACATTACTGATCCTGAGTTACATCCTGTATTATACCCCAGAGCTGCACTCACTATTCTGCTGGTGCAGTCACTGTGTACATACATTACTGGTCCTGAGTTACATCCTGTATTATACCCCAGAGCTGCACTCACTATTCTGCTGGTGCAGTCGCTGTGTACATACATTACATTACTGATCCTGAGTTACATCCTGTATTATACCCCAGAGCAGCACTCACTATTCTGCTGATACATAATGTTGGAACTTGGATGCTTTGCGGTCAGAGGCATACAGTAGCAGGACCGTGTGACGATGTGTTACACTTTGGGAGCTTTGTTGCCTCCATGTTCAGTTTTTCACCTCTGAGCCGTATTGTGACCTCTCTCCATATGTAGATATGTTCCCGGAGTCTGACGCTCCCATAAAGCCTGGTCCCTGGCGCGCTGCATATGTATCCAGTGCTGCGGTGTCTTAAGGTCCCATCTCCACATAGATAATGGAAATGCATCCATATGTATGAGTGATCTCTGGATCCTGCATGCATATTAATGACGAGCACAGATTGTGTGAGTTGGAGGAATGAGCAAGTGCTGAATTATGCAAGGAGCTATTGCAACCAACAAAAACAAATCTGATGCAGCGAACATATTCAGCTGCTAGACAAAATGTGATATACTTGTATATTACAGAGTCTGGGGGGTCCCAGAGATTCCCATAGCTTGATTTGTGTATGCAAATGAGCTCCCTTCCAGCAGGGAGAAAGCTGCCTCCCTAGTGCCATCTATTGGAGGTAGCTAATAAAAATAATAATCTTTATTTTTTCTCTAGCGCTAACATATTCCACAGCGCTTTACAGTTTTCACACATCTAATGACTTAGACAAGCTCCTAAAACAAAAAAAAAGAAAAGACATCCATGTACAGGCAGCTGTCTCAGGTTCTTGCTCCTGGTCAGTGCGGAGTATGGTATATTCGGGGTACAGCGACCTCCAGCAGATGCGTCGCTCCCTGGGGAAGACAAAAAAAAAGGTAAGTGCTTAACCAAATCCCTCTCTCCAGATAACCAGTACCTTGTCCTGTACTGACTGAGGACAAGAACCTGATACAGCAGTCTGCACATGGGCGTCTTTCCATGTTGAAAATCATATTTCCTTCTGAAGAGTGGAGAGATTTTTAATTCTACAATTAACACCTCTTTGCAAAGTTACAGGCCACCTCTGCAGTCTCAGCGGTGGTCGGTCTCCAGGACGATCGCAACACTTACATACTCTTTGTAATAGAGCCTGGAAGCGTTGCTCTCGAATTGATCGAATCACTGGATCCTAAAGTCTCTCTACACTCCTCCAATGCTGCTCTGGGCATTATACGGTTTAGCAGCATTTCCCAGTGTGTCCCTTTAAATCTACACAATCGGATCTATGGTGATCTATTAAAAGCACTGTGTTGCAAAGTTAAAACCCCTTTAACACGACTCGGATACTACTTTATTGCTCAGTTCCCAATTCATCATCGACTTTTGTCTGGGTTTTTCTTTTTTTCCCGAGTCAACATGGGTCTAATAACTTTTTATATTTGCTCCTAATTCTTTACTTTGTTCGTTTTTAAGTTACTTTTACTTGGTTTTGTTTGTCTGTTTTTTTATGGGAGGGGGTAGAATGGTGGTTCAGTGGTTAGAAACATTGGCTCATTGGTTAACACTGTAGCTTTACAGCACTGGAGTCCTGGGTTCCAATCCCACCAAGGACAACATCTGCAAGGAGTTTGTATGTTCTCCCGCTGTTTGCGTGGGTTTCCTCCAGGGTCTCCGGTTTCCTCCAAAATTCCAAAGACATACTGATAGGGAATGTAAATCGTGAGGCCTTATGCTGATAAAGTCTGTAAAGCGCTCTTAAATATGATAGCGCTACATAAGCAAACATAATATATATTTTTTTTATAATTACACATTTTGGCTGCGGTTTTCCTTATCCAGCTGTTTAAACAGAAGTTGTCCACTACTATAACTTTTTTTTTTTTTTTTTTATAAATCTTGCTATTATGTGCCACTGAAAACATCCACTGAGTTTATTTTAGCAATATTACCTTTTATCATGCTGTAGCAGCACATCTTTGGTGCTGGATTCAGCTCTCATGGGGTTAATCGACAACTTCCTTTCTCCTGACTTACTGTGCTCTAATACTACAAGTTCCATGATGCATTGCACTCGCCTGTAACTCTGCACCTGGCACACCCACTCCAAAACACCCCAACCCCTCCCTCCTCTCCCCCTCTATCTTCAAAAAGATTTGTGGTGTCATTTCTGTCCAACCTCCTCTTTTACATTTGTCCAACCCACACTCCATTACGGACGGACGACAAATAGATGGATGGACGGATGACAAATAGATGGATGACAAATAGATGGATGGACAGATGACAAATAGATTGATGGACAGATGACAAATAGATGGATGGACAGATGACAAATAGATGGATGGACGGATGACAAATAGATGGATGGACGGATGACAAATGGATGGACAGATGACAAATAGATGGATGGACGGATGACAAATAGATGGATGACAAATAGATGGATAGATACATACAGATATATCTATATGTCTATTTCCATATCCATGTTTCTAAACCCCTTCACCCCTGGGGCTTTTTTGTTTTCGTTGATCGCTCCCCTTCTTTCCAGAGCCATAATTTTTCCGTCTATATGGCCATGTGAGGGCTTATCTTTTGCGGGACAATTTCTACTTTTGAACGACACCATTGGTTTTACCATGTCGTGTAACAGAAAATGTGAAAAAAAATTAAAAGTGCAATGAAATTGAAAAAAAAGTGCAAATCCCACACTTGTTTTTTGCTTGGCTTTTTTGCTAGGTTCACTAAATGCTAAGGCTGTGTGCACACGTTGCGGATTTGATTGCAGATCCGCAGCGTTTTTTGCAGCACTGAATTGCATCAAATCCGCAGTGTAGTGCACAAGCAATGTAAGTCTATGGGAGCTGCGGACTTGTGCACATGCTGCGGAAAAAGCCGCACCGAAACGCAGCTTTTTTTTCTCGCAGCATGTCACTACTTTTGTGCGTAACTGCAGCATTTCTGCACCTTAAGACTTTCATGGAGTCGGCCACATCCGCAGCAAAACCGCAGATGTAAAAAAGATCAGCAGTTTAGATGAGGATGTGGGTCCGAGAAACGCTGCAGTTCGGGAGGAGGGAAGTGTGTGGGCGGAATGTGGGCGGTGACGGTGTGTGTGTGCTGGGTCTGTGGACTGTTCGGATGTGTGCGGGGCCTGCGGGCTGTTCAGGTGTGTGCGGGACTGTTCAGATGTGTACAGCCCTGTGCGGGACTGTTCGGGTGTGTGCGGCGCTGTGCGGGTGTGTGCGGGACTGTTCAGGTGTGTGCGGGGCTGTGCAGGGGGTCTTTTGGGGTGTGTGTGTGTGTGTGCAGGCATCATCCGATGGGACTACAAGTACGCAGCATCCAATCTGCAGCTCATTCGGATGTAATCCGGACAGTGGACACACACCCTACGCTATCCATACATCTATCAATAGATATATCTATAGATAGCAGGGCCGGACTGGGACTAAAATTCAGCCCTGGCATTTGAAGTTACACAGGCCCACTGGTCACATGGTGACTTTATAATATCTTTGTACACTTGTAGGCAGGGCCGGTTTTAGGCAAAGTGGGGCCCTACGCCTAGGCAAAGTTTAAAATGGGGCCCAATATGCTAATATATTGCACATCACACAAAAGCATTTCGGTTGTATTTACGAGCGCTGAGTTCAGGCCGCTAAATGAGTTTGATCGACAATACTGAAGTTGTTCAACACTTGTTTCCCGGCCTCTTTCCACCGTCTGAGAAAGAATGATGGGACAGAACGATCACTAACAGATCACTAACCGATCACCATACAGTATCATGTTATCAGCAGCACATCTACAGTTTACAGCGGCGATGTGCTGCTGAGAACAATGATTTTTGCTCCAAAACAATCTGAATATGCAGCATTTTACTTGTTTAGTAAAATACACCCCATAGTCCTCCGTATATTATAATGTGCTCCACAGTCCTCCATATAGTCCTCCGTATATTAAAATACACTGCTCAGTCCTCCACATAGTATAATACACTCCTCATAGTGCTCCATATAGTATAATGCACCGCCATAGTCATCCATGTAGTACAATTCACTTCCCATAGTATAATGCACCCCATAGTCCTTCATATAGTATAACGTATTCCCCATAGTCCTCGATACAGTATAATGCAGCCCACATATAGTATAATGTAGCCACCGCCCTACAGAGTATAATGCGGCAACCACAGAGTATAATGCAGCCACCCCACAGAGTATAATGCAGCCACCCCACAGAGTACAATGTAACCCCATAGAATATAATACAGCCCACCTCCCCATAATATATAATGTAGCCCCCCATAGAATATAATGCAGCCCCCCATAGTATATAACAACCTCCCCCATAGTATATAACGCAACCTCCCCCATAGAATATAATATACCCCCACAATAGTATATACCACAGCCACATAGTACATAACATGGCTTCCCTATAAAAGATAATATACTCCCCATAGTATATAGCACAGCCCGCATAGTAGATAACACAGCCCACACAGTAGTATATCCAGCACAGCCCACACAGTAGTATATCCAGCACAGCCCGCACAGTGGTGTATCCAGCACAGCCCGCACAGTGGTGTATCCAGCACAGCCCGCACAGTGGTGTATCCAGCACAGCCCGCACAGTGGTGTATCCAGCACAGCCCACACAATGGTGTATCCAGCACAGCCCGCACAGTGGTATATCCAGCACAGCCCGCACAGTGGTATATCCAGCACAGCCCGCATCTCTCCTCCTCCTCCTCCCCCCGAGAATGTCACAACAGTCCAGTAAAAAAAACAAAAAAAAACCACTCTCCTTACCTTTCCTCTTGCCCGCGTTGCTTCCTGCTCCTGTCTCAGCGGCTGCAGTCTGCCCGGGACACAGCAGGTGCGCGATGATATGACGTCATCGCGCACCCGCAGTGTCAGAGGCAGAGCGGGGAATGATGGGAGAGGGAGAGTCTGTAGCTGCTCTCTCCTCCATCATTGCATTCAACTGTAACGGCGTCATAGACGGATCTGGCAAAAAACAGATGAAACGTGTGGCCATCAGGCGCAATCTGGCGCTAATACAACTCTAAGAGAAAAAACCGGATCCGGCGGAAAAAAATGGATGTTTTTTTCAAAACTCGCCGGATTGTGCCTCACGGCAAAAACCTGATGTGAAAGCAGCCAAATATATGGATAGAAACATCTTTGTATCTATAGATATATCTATCTAGAAATATATCTATAGATAGATATATCCATAGATATATAATAGAAAGGCCGATGTTTCTAAGGCTACTTTCACACTAGCACCGTGCACTGCACATCGCAATGCGTCGTTGTGGAGAAAAAACGCATCCTGCAAAGTTGCCCGCAGGTTGCGCCGTGTTTTGGCGCACCGCCGGCACAAAAAAAGTTACATGTAACTTTTTTTGTGCGTCTAGTCCGCCATTTTCGACCGCGCATGCGCGGGCGAAACGCAGCCCCCTCCTCCCCGGACCTTGCAATGGGGCAGTGGAAGCGTCTTAAGACTGGACCAGTATGCGTTGGTGCGACGGCCCCTTACCGACGCTAGTGTGAAAGCAGCCTAAGGCTAAGGCTACTTTCACACTTGCGTTTTTAGCAATCCGTCTTTTTGGGAAAAAAAAGGATCCTGCAAATGTGCTCGCAGGATGCGTTTTTTACCCATAGACTTGTATTAGTGACGGATCGCGACGGATGGCCACACATCGCGTCCGTCATGCAACGGATGCTTCGTGTTTTGGCGGACCATTGGCACGAAAAAACGTTCAAGATAAAGTTTTCTTGTCTGTCGCGTCCGCCATTTTCTACCACACATGCGCGGCCAAAACTCCGCCCTCTCCTCCTTGGGCTTCAGAATGGGCAGCGGATGCGTTGAAAAACTGCATCCGCTGCCCACGACGTGCACAAATTTCACAACGTGCGTCAGTACTTAGGCCCGACGCAAGGGTGAAATAGGCCTTTATGAGCGTTTAATTTAATTAAAAAAAGAAAACGGCGTGAGCTCCCGTGCAATTTTCTGCGGCAGAGGGGGAAAGCTGACGGCCAGGGGCCAATATTTGTAGCCTGCTATGAATATCAGCCCACAGCTGTCTGCGTAGCCTTTACTGGCTATTAAAATAGGGGGACCCCCCAAAAAAATGTCGTGGGGTCCCCCTATATTTTATAGCCAGAAAGGCTACGCAGACAGCTGCGGGCTGATATTCATAGCCTAGAGAGGGGCCATGGATATTGGTCCCCCCCCAGGCTACAAATACCAGTCCGCAGCCGCCCCAGAAATGGCGCATCTGTAAGATGCGCCAATTCCGGCACTTAGCCCCTCTCTTAGCCCCTCTCTTCCCACTCCCGTGTAGCGGTGGGATATGGGGTAATAAGGGGTTAATGTCACCTTGCTATTGTAAGGTGACATTAAGCCGGGTTAATAACGGAGAGGCGTCAATTATGACACCTATCCATTAGTAATCCAATACTAATAAAGGGTTAATAAAACACGCACACATTAGAAAAAAGTATTTTAATAATCTTCATTTCACCATACTTCAGCGCCTGCAAAAAACGTAAAATAATAAACCGTATACTACCTGTCCGCCGTAGTCCAATTAAATAACGAGTGTCCCACGACAATCTCCCCTATAGAACAGTGACATCGGGTGATGTCACTGCTCTATAGGACCCTCAGTGACACACTGACAGGAGACAATGGCTCCTGCAGTGCATCACTGAGGTTACCTTAGGACAAAGTCTCACTTTATGGCAATTGCTGCCTGGGAAAATTTCTCAACAGCAATGGCAAAAAGTGAGACTAGGGACTATTTTCTCACAGGGGCGTAGGAATACATTGTGGGGAATACATTGTGGAAGGATACCTTCCTCCCCTCATTGTGTTCCTGGAGAGCAGTCGCATCAGCAGATGCTCCTGCTCTCCACGGGAGATCGTCGTGGGACACTCGTTTTAATTGGATTTCTGCGGATCAGGGAGTATATTGGTTGTTTATTATTTTAATATTTTTTACAGATGACAATGGCTTCGGGGATCAAAGTGACAAGTGATGGTGAGTATGCACTCTGTTATATGTACTGTATGTATGTATGTTGTATGTATGAACTGTATGTATGTGGTGCATGTCGCCGCATGGTGCATGTCGTCGGTCGTCACATGGTGCATGTTGTATGTTGCATGCTGTCACATGGTGTGTGTTGTATGTATGTATGTATGTACTGTATATGTGTATTTTTATTTTTTTTTACATTCAACACATTAGCCGGATGATGGGACTACTACTGTCCCATCATTGGCTAATGTGTCACTCACTGTCACTGTAGCAGGCAGAGCCCGATGGGACTTGTAGTCCCATCGGACAATGCCTGCACACAGAGACACACACACACACACACACCAAAGACCACCCCACCCCCCGCAGCAGACCCAGCACATACCGGCAGCAGAGCCCCGGCCCCCACATACCGGCGCCGGCACACAGCCCCGCCGCCGGTCCCCACCCCCACATACCGGCGCCGGCCCCCACATACCGGCGCCGGCACGCAGAGCAGACCCCAGCGCCCGCACGATCTGATTCCCTGCCTAGCCCCGCCCGCCCCCAGCACAGCCCCGCAGGCAGCCACCAGCCCCGCCTACAGCCCAGTCACTCTTGATGAGTGACTGCTGACTGTGAGGCTGACGTCACGTCAATTTCCAGACTCTGTTGTTGGCGGAAATAAGCGGCGGCTGCAGCCTGGGGGTCACGTGACCCGGACTCAGCCGCCGGAATAGCGCCACTCACAGGCAAAAACTGCAACGGAAGGTATTTGCACAATTCATCAGGGGCCCCGGGGGGGATACTTTGGGGGGTTAATTGAAAGTAGTGGACAACCCCTTTAATTCATCATTTGCAACTTTTCGAAATGTCACCAAATTTTTCCGCAGTTGTACTCCGCTACTGCAAAATCAGTCTTTAATTTTTATTTTTGTGCAGCTGAAAACTTATTTGTGACTTTTTAAAGGATTAGTGTGACTTTGTTTAAAAAAAAAAAAAAAAAAAAAAAAAGTGCAAGAAAAAAAAAAACTTTTTGAATTTTTCGCAAAATTTATCAACCCACTTGTGACATTTTAAAAAATCACAAGACTAACAAAATAAAACAGAACAAATATTACAATGCAAAAAATAAATGAAAGGGGGGGGGGTCTTTCTGTGTTGGAGAATTTTATATTACAGCATTAATAAGGGGGTGAGCTCTGAGCTCACAGACCTCCTGTGTCAAGGACAGATCAGAAGGATAACGCTGCAGTCATTAACCCAGCTTTTCTATATCAGAAATTCGGTTCTGATTACATTGGTGAAGTCGGTGACCATCACTTCCAGAATTAGAGCAAGCCCCTTTGGCACTGCTCGGAGACTTCAATTCTTTTATATGGTCTTTGACTGTGTGACATATTATTTGGAGAAATCTCTGGGCCTCTCCCAAGGGGTTTGATCCTCGTACAGATTTCTCACATGGGGGATCAGTGCTGGTCTGAGTTGGCAGACATCACCAGTGTGATCTGAGTCCTGTACATACATTCGGATTTACCCTTACACTGCAATAAGCTCGACATGAATGATTATCCAGTAAATTTGCTATTCTGTAGAAATTCTGATTTTTTGCTTTGATGCGTTTACAAACTAAATCAGATACAGAAAGGTCCCTTTAAGGTATTTTTCAGCAGCGCTCGTCATAATGTTGCGTCTGATGAATTATTTATGCCTGTGCTACCCGGGGTCACTACAGAGGTACCTCCATCAAAGACACTGCATAATGTGCACACATTAGAGAATGCTGCAGTGTATATGGCGATGGTCCCGTCATTTGTCTTACCGCATCCTGGTACCGACATATAACCGTACTAATACCAAATGCAGTGTGCATGAGTCCACCAGGGTTCTATTCCATGGGATTTGTATCTGCAGGACATTGATGGTGGTTTTGTTTTTTTAATTCCGTACAGCAAAAAAACAAACAAAACTATTCTACCTGGAAACCATCAGCATGTAGGTTGGTTGATACTGACAAATTATGGCTTGTGTGAGTGCTAATCTATTCCCACCTCTCCTGACCCGTCTACGTTTCACAAAGACTTGTTTAAAAATAAAATAACAATCCTGAGAAATATTTTCTTTGCACTCCATGTTGTCTTGTACCTCTGTTATTCCTCCTGGAAGTTTATGAATACATTGATGACTTGATATTACCAGTTCCCTCGTCAGTGCTGAGTTTTCCTACACAGTCTGACGTGCATGCGATGATTGTATCGGAGGACGTAGGGACGCGCACACTTAAAAAAAAAAAAAAAAAAAAAAGTGAACGGCAAAGATCAGCCAATCCCGTATGTGTCAAACATCTAATGTGGATTGGGGCCTCTTCAGTCTCACTTCTCTTAACAGACGGATCTAGTAGATCCTTATGTCCGGTGCCGAGAATAGCTGCTGTCTGGAGTCTGGAGAGGGGACAGGAGGAGTCTGGAGAGGGGACAGGAGGAGTCTGGAGAGGGGACAGGAGGAGTCTGGAGAGGGCACAGGAGGAGTCTGGAGAGGGCACAGGAGGAGTCTGGAGAGGGCACAGGAGGAGTCTGGAGAGGGCACAGGAGGAGTCTGGAGAGGGCACAGGAGGAGTCTGGAGAGGGGACAGGAGGAGTCTGGAGAGGGCACAGGAGGAGTCTGAAGGGGACAGGAGAAGTGTGGCAACGAAACTTTTATATGAAGTCAGGAGAGATGATCAGATGTCTGGTTCGTTTAATACCGATTTAGACATTCCCAGGAGGAATAACAGAGCAATAATATTGGCAGAGTTCTAAAAGTAAAAAAAAAACATCTGCTCCAAAACAACTTTGCAGGTCATGTGTTCAGTTTTTTTAGCATTTTTTTTTTCTGATTTAGATACTGAAAAATGCTTAGTGGGAGAAGAGAAAGGAGTCTTTTGCGTTTTTTGAGCATTTTCCATCAGATGTTTCAAACTAAGCACTGTTATCAAAATGCTGCAAAAAAAATTCCACAGGGAAAAAAAAACTCTTCCAAAACTCCCCAAAGAAGGAGCGCTTCCTGTAGCAAATTCCACTAGAAAACTCTTAAGTTTTTAACACCTAAAAAAAAAATAACTGTGTGCACATACCCTTAGAGATCTGTCATCAGCAGCTTTTAAAAGGTCTCCAAGTAGAGAAAAAAAATCACTCATCGTAACCTTGGATGTAGTGTAGACCTTTGTTTTTTTTTTTCTTCTCATTTTCCTTTGTCCTGTGTTGAAAACATACACTTTCTTTTACTTTACGCATGTTTGTGTGTACATATCTTTTCCTGGTGTGATGCCCCTTCCCCCTTCTTTCTGAGAGCAGTAACTGCAGCAGCATCTCCCTCCTCTTATTTCCTAGTGACTTCACTATTGCCGTTTCACTCTACTGACTCCGTTGCAACATCGGCACAATAGGGGACGATGCGAACAAAACTCTAATTAAAGTCGTAGTCTGGTATTTTATTTCAATTCTTTATTTTATTTCAATCATATCAGTTACTGGCTTTTTTTTTTTTTTTGCCTTTTTTTTTTTAATTTTTTGCAACCCAACAAATGATGAACAAGTGTCTCTGTAATATCATCTCGATAAGAAAGTAAGTCAGACCGTGTCTCTACTGACAGACAACCAGAAATACACAGGTTCTAGAGAGGACAAGACCAATGAAATACAACACCAAAGAAAAGTACAGTACTTGGTTTTGCAGTGAAATATTTGGCACCAGCCGTAGCACAGTATCAGATAGGAGGAGGCGAGACAGGGACAAGCAGAAGCATACACCAGGATCTGGGGGGGAGACAGTCGCCGAGGTCGGAGAGGACAGGGTCCTGCAGAAAAGAATTATTAATGACAGTGAGGACGTCTTTGTACAGTGCACCAGTGAAAGTAACCCCCAAATTTCCCATGAATATTGCTGCTTATGATATGTGGCTTCTCCAGCTGTGGCCTGTCATGATCTCTTATTGACTTGACCTGCAAGTGCTTCCTAGGGGATTTAGTCCACAGAGCCACATATTTAGTGCTATGCTAGTTCTTAAAGGGGCCATTAAAGCTAAAGTCGGCAGCTTAGAAAAGTGCATATTCGGAAAAAAAAAAAAAAGAAAAGCTGCTGGTATCGATCACTCCTAAACATGGAAAATGGACCGTGATAGAGATACAGTAGATTTTAGGTTTAGGGTCCCTTTAAATTGAAAAGTCAGCAAATTCATGCCATGCACAATCGAAGAGGGGGGAGTCAAGGAAAAAAAAGTAAGCCGGTGTGGGGGTCTTGGTTCTTTGCTTCAGCATTTAGGGGTCTCCAAATTGTAGTCTGCAGCTGTCAAGAGCATGCTGGGAGTTGTAGTTTTGCACCAGCTGTAGAACTAGAAATTGCAGACCCCACGTTGTACGGGACGCCAGTCAGCAGATGTAGATAGTCGTCCTCTGGGCATCTGCTCCTTTATGATTATGTCTGACCATAGTGGCTAAATATAGGGCCGAGCGCAGACTAGTCCAGTTTACCGCAGCAGATTTGGCTCAGGTGTTCTGCTGTGTGATGGAATCTGGACCTTTTGTGAGGACCTATGACAGCTGACAGAGCCATCTGCTAGAGGAGGCTCCGGAGACGCTTTACAAGGCCATCTGTCTGGCAGGAAACAATACCATGCTGACGGCAAGGAAAGCAAAAAAGAAAGACTGAGATGGAGGTTGTTTGTTTTTTTCCAGAATAGTGCCACCCTTGTTTATGGCTGCGTGTGGTATTGCAGCTGAGCCTCTGAGAAGTGAATGGAGTAAAGCTGCAATACCAGACACAGCCTGTTGGTTATGGTGGCGCTATTTATGGCTGAAAACTAATCTTGGACAAGCCCTTCAAGGCTTATTCTGAGACCTCTTGACTCTCTCATCCTGACTGCAGTGTTAGTAGAAGTTTGGCATACAGCTTTGTCTTCCTCCACTCAATCTATAAGACGCTTAAAGGGGGTCTCCACTTTTTTTTTTTTTTCTTGTTCCTCTTAAAATATGCTGATCATAGAGAATACCATTGCTGGGACCTCCGGCAGTGATCAATTGAAATCTGTAGAGGAATCCTGCAGCAAGTGTTCAATTTTCCTGCAGCGCCACTGTAGGAGAAATGAAGTATTACACCGACTGTGTGTAACGTATGGACACGTCGGGTCCTCCAAAGTGAGAGACACTCTTTGTGGCAGCCCCCCTCCCCCCACTCTGGTTAATAGATGAGAATCCTGACCTGCGGACCCCCTAATAGTGTACTAGAAAATGTGTAATGGGGATTTAATCAGTACCATTATCAATAATGTGCCCCTCTCAGAGAACGTCTGAGTTATGGCGTCAGCTACAACCATAAATTGCCCCTCAAGTTTTTTTTTTATATACAATTCAGTCATCTGGGGCCCCCAAATGTATTACTATAGAGAAAGGGAGTGTGCAGCGCGGCCCTAGTGGTGGTGCAAAGTGAAGCTATAGACATGCGATGGGCCCCTCTGTGAAGATGATCGCCATTGGGTGGGGGTATTTGGAGCTCTAGGAATAGATCGACCAATCAGATTCCTGTTTTCCGAAATCTTTGCTCTCCCTGCCTTGGATTAGGCAGTGAGAGCCGCGATCCGATTGGTTGATATATATAAAATAAAATCCCTTCACTTCCCATCTGCATTGGTTAATACACGAGGCTCCATGTATTTATTTCGAAATCAGCATTTATAGTTATTTATATTATATATATATTATATATATATATGCGCGATTCCAGTCTCCAAGAGGCACAATAATCTCTTTATGGCACCAACATTATCTAGAGAATCAGTTTTTAAAGTTTCGGTAGATAAATAAAATGCAAAGTTCCCTTAATCCGGCATCTAATAATCCAGAATGTATGATATTTCATCACTTCTTTCCAGCAGCTCATTTTTATGTTGGGATTTCCTCCTGTTTAGTTACTTATATATCCTTCACCTATGACCATCTAATAATCTAGAGAATCTGATAATCTGGCATTAAACAAAGGATTCTTATGTAATTGTGATGACGACTAACTCACAATGTCCTTTACTTACAGCAGCTGAGATTTGAGTAATGTTTTGTTTTGTTGATACCCAACCCTGACAGATAAAATATGTACAATGTAACAGCTACAATATATCCGATAATCTCAGATTATTCCTCCTAATACTGGGTTAAAACAGTACAATTCCTATAATCCAGCATGCTCATGGCTGACAAGGTGCTAGATTATTGCAGGGGATTTATAAAGTTAATACCCACAGCTAATATCTACTCCCCCCAGTGCCAGATGGATCATTTCCTGATAATCTGGCAGAATTTCTGGACTGTGGACAACAGACAGAAATGTATCCGTCCATGCATGTTTGTGACATTGTATACGGTGTGTGTATTTAGTTTTGTGGAAAAGTGTTTGCCCCTTTCCTGATTTCTTATTCTTTTACATGTTTCTCACACTTAGATGTTCCAGGTCACACAACAAATGTAAATATTAGACAAAGATGACACAAGTAATCACAACATGCAGTTTTTATATGAAGGTCTTTATTATTAAGGGAAAAAGAAATCCAAACCTACAGGGCCCTGTGTGAAAGTGATTGCCCCCTAAACCTAATAACTGGTGGGGCCGCCCTTAGCATCAACAACTGCAATCAAGCATTTGCAATAACAGGCAATGAGTCTTTTACAACGCCCTGGAGGAATTCTGCACTCATCTTTGCAGAATTGTTGTAATTCAGCCACATTGGAGGGTTTCTGAGCATGGCTGGACATTCACCTTCAGGATTTTTTGGTAGACAGCAGAATTCATGTTTCCATTTACCACAACAAGTCTTCCAGGTCCTGAAGCAGCAAAACAGCCCCAGACCATCACCCTACCACCACCATATTTTACTGTTGGTATGATGTTCCTTTTCTGAAATGCTGTGTTACTTCTACATCAGATGTAATGGGACATACACCTTCCAAAAAGTTTAACTTTTGTCTCATCAGTCCATAGAGTATTCTCCCAAAACTCTTGGGGATAATCAAGGTGTTTTCTGGGAAAATTGGGACAAGCCTTTACGTTCTTATTGCTCAGCAGTGGTTTTCGTCTTGGAACTCTGCCATGCAGGCCATTTTTGCCCAGTGTCTTTCTTATGGTGGAGTCATGAACACTGACCTTAACTGAGGAAAGTGAGGCCTGCAGTTCTTTGGATGTTGTTGTGGGATCTTTTGGGACCTCTTAGATGAGTCGTCACGGCACTCTTGGGATAATTTTGGTCGGCTGGCCACTCCTGGGAAGGTTCACCACTCTTCCATGTTTTTGCTATTTGTGGATAATGGCTCTCACTGTAGTTTGCTGGAGTCCCAAAGCTTTAAAAATGGCTTTATAACCTTTTCCAGACTGATAGATCTCAATTACTTTATTTTTTATGTTTCTTATTTGTACCAGACTTTCTTTGGATCACAGCATGATGTCTAGATTTTGAGGGACTTTTGGTCTACTTCACTTTGTCAGGCAGGTCCTATTTAAGTGATTTCTTGATTGAGAACAGGTGTGGCATTAATCGGGCCCGCATATGGCTAGTGAATTTGAAGTTTCCCAAAGATGTGATAAACCACAGTTAATTTATGTTTTAAGGGGGAGGGGGCAATCACTTTTTCACACAGGGCATTGTAGGTTTGGATCTCTTTTTTTCCCCTTAATAATAAAAATCTTAATTAAATAAAAAACTGCATTTTGTGATTACTTGTGTTATTGTTGTCTAATATTTACATTTGTTTGGTGATCTGAAACATGTAAGTGTGACCAACATGCAAAAGAATAAGGAAAGGTACAAAGACTTTTCACACAACTGATTGATTGAGAATATATATATATATATATATATATATATATATATATATATATATATATATATATATATATATAATCTCAATGTGTGTGTGTGTGTTAAATTATTCACATGTAAATATAAAAGTTACAAGTCTCAGAAATTGGCAGCACAAGCCAATTTTTTTCACCCCTTTCATAAAAACAAACAAACAAAGAACTATACAAGTTTGGTATCACAGTAATTGTACTGACTTGGATAATCATGTTGATACTTTTTTCCTGATTTTATGATACAGTCAACATTTTTTTAAAGGAAAACTGTCAGCTAGTGGTTTCTATGTAATCTGTCAGCAGCATGATGTAGGGGCAGAGACCCTGATTCCAGAAATGTGGCACTGATTACTGGGTGCAGCAGTTGTGCTATTATCACAGTTTTCTCTGCTGCAGAGCGGTGTATAACCCCTCCCACACCCTTGATGGGCAGCTGTATAATGTACACAGAAAGCGGCCAATCAGTGCTGGGAGTGTGGCTTGACCAGTAGCCACAAGACACCTAGCCATGCAGTGATAATCTCCTGCTGATAAAACACTAATTACGTTAAAACTGCCTAGTAAGTGACACATTGCTAGAATCATACTGCCCTCAGATTACATATCAAAAACCTGCAGTCAGATTCCCTTTAAAAAGCAACCCTGACATGGAATTATTTAGATGCAAGGCTAAGCCCAGTGATTGATGGATCATCAGATGCCGGATTAAAGGAATTTTACTCATTGCCCTCTCTTCTTGTATTTACATAGGTAATTCGCTCCTCGGTCTATATATGTTACATTGTCCATAGATTTGGCCGATCCGCAGGACATATATTCAGATGGCGATGATGAGGATTCATGGATGTCACTAACCCTCCTGCCGCTGTTAACCCTTACATCATCCCTCCCTCCACCCCTCGCTCAGCTTCCCCATAGATATAAAGACACAGCATTCAGCACTTCTGACTATGCCGTTATATAACAAGTCAAAAATTGCTTCTTTTTTTTTTTTGTTACCCTGTTGCGAGAAGTTCGTAGTGATCAATGTACATGTAAAAATAACCAATAAATAGTTTTCGTGGCCCGGCTGTACAAAAGGCATTTGCTGAGATCATCAGGCCCAAGCACGTTATAGCCAAACATCAGCCCGTCAGGCAGTCTAAGAAGATATGTACAAAGTTTCTATTCCCATAGTCATGAAAAATCCTCATTTTCTTTTTTTCCAGAGGAGGGTAGGGGATGGGTTAATTCCCCGTGGGATGTGGGACGGCGGCGATTCATAAGAGGTATAAATGCTTCGATTTATTTTTTTTTTCGTCTATACAAAATTGCGACAAGTTTCGTGATCGGTCCTTGCAGCAGCCTCTTGCAGGGGGGGGGGGGTATGAAAGAGTAAAAACCCTACGGGGTGGAGCAAATGTCCTGGTTTCCTGTAAACTTTGTCCATCCTCGGTTGCAGATGAGGAAAAAAGGAGCGGATCTTACTGCCATCGCTGGTTACCACATAGCAAAGAGGGGTTTTGGAGAGGGAAAAGGTGGGGGGGCTCGTAGTTGCGGCAGTGCAGACACCGTCTTGGTGGAGGAAGAATTGTCTTCAAGGCTAAGATGAAGATTTAATTGGATGGGTAATTCAAGGCAGTGTGGCGGTGGATGGCAATACAAGAAAAGGGTTAACGATACCAATAGGGTAGGATGGAGGGCAGCCTGGAGACATTCCTGCGTTGGTGAGGCTAGCATGGGTCCCCTTCAGGGTTCCTTTACTTTATGTCATCTGTTAAAACAAGAAAAGAAAAGAGTATATGGATTTTAACATATCAGTATTTGTATCTGTATTAATAGAAATCACCTTTAAGGGGATCTGTCACTTGAAATTAATATGTGCTTTTTTTGCCTGGTGTAAATGCCGCTGTTCTCCTGAATCCGGCGATGTTTTTCTTTTTTGCCTGCGCCTCTCCGTTCCTGAGATATGGCCCCCTCTTCCCTGTATTTAAATCCAGTCTTGCTGCTAAGTGGGTGTGGTCTTCAAGTCTTCTCTGAGGGGCGGTTTGCTGAAGACCAAGCCCACTTAACTAAGAAGCCCAGACTTATATACAGGAAAGAATAGTCCATATCTCAGGAACGGAGAGGCGCAGAAACAAAAGACAAACATCGCCGGATTCAGGGGAGCAGCGGCATTTACACCAGGGGAAGAAAATACAGATTTATGTCAATTAAGAGATCCTTTTTAGAGTCTATGTATCTTTGCACTATTTTTTATATTTATTTAATTTTTTTAGTTTTTTTTTAGATTTATTCGCTTGAGATCAGGAGACACAAGGTCGGTTCCGGCATTGCGGCCCATATGTGGATAAGTGAATGCAGCCATAGAGAACAGCGGGGGAGGGGGGCAAATAATTTAGAACCATACAGAAATAACGTAGAAACCATTAAAGAGTTTAACAGAACAACCACAGAGGCCACGACTTGTACTGTGCGGCTGACTCTTTGGTCTGTGCATTTGCCTACAGCACGGAGCTGTCTGTTACAGTCTGGACCAGGGGTGGAGATATTATTGGTGCAGCCGCACAGGGGCCCAAGAGGCAAGGGGGCCACATCCACCTCCAAAGCAGGTGGAATTGTACACCATGATGAGCTATTGGGCTGCAGAGGGCCCATATATTGTTCCTGCCCCGGGGCCGCATCTGTCTGTGTCCGCCAGTGATCCAGACAGATGTAGCAGTGCTCAGCACACCGACATTGTGACCTTATACCAGGAAATGACAAAAAAAATGCAACTCTGTAACATGACTGAAAGCTGTAACAGCCTCAAATCCGAGTGACAAATACATAACAAGGTCTTAAGATGTAAAATAAATGAAGAAAGCAGGAAAACATGCCCACAGGGGTGACTCCAGGACAAACTCCATCACTCCAGAATAGTATCCATCTGCAGGGTGTAATGCACACGTCTGGCCACTGTGAGGCGCTAGCAGCTTATGTGTAATGACTAGAAAGAAGTTTGCAAAGTGTCAGAGAAACTTTCAGCGCTTTCTCCGTTATTACAGGTGAACTTTCCATTCCCTTGCACTCTTGGCTGCTATCCTTGCAAACAAAGGACAAATCATCTAATTGTTTTTATTCTTAAATCATATAAGAAATAGACTAAAGTAGGAAATATGGCTGTCCCCTGCTGGAATCTTTATTATTAGGGACCCTCTGATATGATTCAATAATTGGCCGCAGTGGATTGGGGAGAACTATGGTCAACACCGGCCCACCGTTCTTATTCCATACCCAAGGAGGGACCCCTCGCTCACTGTGCTGTGGATCTTGTCCTTATTGGACATTATATGTGAGTTTTCTTATCGGGGCCCTACCCAGCAAAAGGCCACTGTGGTACATGCAGCATTGTATACGGCGTCAGCTCTTTACCTTTGTTGTCTGCCTTAAGCTCTTCAAGAAGCAAATCATTCTGTCTGTTCCCCAATACGAAGGCCAGGAAGGAGAGAATGAGGGCGTTCAGTATCCCAATAATGGCCAATATGTAGGCCCAACGCACGGAGCAGTCTCCCAGGGAATATTTTCCAGTCTTGTCCCCGCACATGTCCCTGATCGTCTCTGCGTCCCATCCATCTGGGAATATCATGCAGGCGAGCACCAGGCACACAGCTGAAGAAAAGTAACAAGGAAAGTGTTAGGAAGCAGGGAAGTTATCACAATTCATGCACAACCTATCCTGTACTGATCCTGAGTTACATCCTGTATTATACCCCAGAGCTGCACTCACAATTCTGCTAGTGCAGTCACTGTGTACATACATTACATTACTGATCCTGAGTTACACCCTGTATTATACTCCAGAGCTGCACTCACTATTCTGCTGGTGCAGTCACTGTGTACATACATTACATTACTGATCCTGAGTTACCTCCTGTATTATACCCCAGAGCTGCACTCACTATTCTGCTGGTGCAGTCACTGTGTACATACATTACATTACTGATCCTGAGTTACATCCTGTATTATACTCCAGAGCTGCACTCACTATTCTGCTGGTGCAGTCACTGTGTACATACATTACATTACTGATCCTGAGTTACCTCCTGTATTATACCCCAGAGCTGCACTCACTATTCTGCTGGTGCAGTCACTGTGTACATACATTACTGATCCTGAGTTACCTCCTGTATTATACTCCAGAGCTGCTCTCACTATTCTGCTGGTGCAGTCACTGTGTACATACATTACATTACTGATCCTGAGTTACATCCTGTATTATACTCCAGAGCTGCACTCACTATTCTGTTGGTGCAGTCACTGTGTACATACATTACTGATCCTGAGTTACCTCCTGTATTATACCCCAGAGCTGCACTCACTATTCTGCTGGTGCAGTCACTGTGTACATACATTACATTACTGATCCTGAGTTACATCCTGTATTATACTCCAGAGCTGCACTCACTATTCTGCTGGTGCAGTCACTGTGTACATACATTACATTACTGATCCTGAGTTACCTCCTGTATTATACCCCAGAGCTGCACTCACTATTCTGCTGGTGCAGTCACTGTGTACATACATTACATTACTGATCCTGAGTTACATCCTGTATTATACTCCAGAGCTGCTCTCACTATTCTGCTGGTGCAGTCACTGTGTACATACATTACTGATCCTGAGTTACATCCTGTATTATACCCCAGAGCTGCACTCACTATTCTGCTGGTGCAGTCACTGTGTACATACATTACATTACTGATCCTGAGTTACATCCTGTATTATACTCTGGTCATTTCCATTCTGTAGTTTTTTCTTTGCCCCAGGCGATGGACACTCATATAATATAAACTACCCCCAACCTCATTATTGCAGCTCGGTTACCTGACAACAAGCAGCAGAATTATGAATGTAGCTCTAAAGTATAATACCGGACCCCGGATAATTTTCTCTTACATAGGGCAGTCTCATCTTTGCATGCTTATAGCAGGTGTTGTGATAAGATGCAAGTTTGGGTCTGAAGAAACAGGAAATTGTTAAGGAGTCAGCGCGGAGGGGAGAGATGTGCCGCCCTGCGGAGGGGAGAGATGTGCCGCCCTGCGGAGGGGAGAGATGTGCCGCCCTGCGGAGGGGAGAGATGCGCCGCCCTGCGGAGGGGAGAGATGCGCCGCCCTGCGGAGGGGAGAGATGCGCCGCCCTGCGGAGGGGAGAGATGTGCCGCCCTGCGGAGGGGAGAGATGTGCCGCCCTGCTCACCTCTGATGGACCTTCATTATAATGTATAGCGAGCCTGAGTGCAGTTATTACAGCCCGTCCCCATTCACTTCGGTGAGGTGCAATACCAGACACATCCTATTAACAATGGTGGCGCTATTTCTAGACAAAGCACCAATGATTGTGTTCTAATAGGAAGCGGTTCTTTAATTGCTGAATATTTGTAATCTTTCCTACACACAGGACCTTATTGTACCCCAGTCCTCATATATACCGAAAAAGAAGATTTAGGATCTGCGTAAAGAAAATAACTCATCAAGCGGAATATTCCTGCAGGTTTAGTTACAGCTCCGCTCCTCTGCTGCAAATTAGCAGATACGGCCAAGATTCGGCTTAATGAGAAGCGCAGTCCCCAGCCGCTGGCGACGACCTGCAGACACTTCCAGGTTCAGGCCTCGCTGCCGCCCAGACAGAAGCGATTTACCTGTAATATCTCTCTTACCATCAGGCCCCGGCGGCCGACCTCACAATTACCTGATTGTTCCTTACAGAATCACAGTTTAGTTCCTAGAAATGCAGAGTAATATAATATGTGCGATAGGTAAAGGCTTAGCCTGGAATACGCTACGTTTAAACCGTCCTTATAATTTTATGTCATAAATCAAAATTAAACCTGAATAGAAGTAACTTTGTAATAGATCTGATCAGAGAAATCTGCTTCTTCCTCCTCCAGGACTGATCAGTCATTATCAATCCAGGGGTAAAAGCTGGAAAATCTGTACTCAGTGAAAACAACATCTCCACATTACTGAGGTGACAGTTGGAGCTCCTAAAATTCTATGGACAACGGGGAGGAGCTGAAGGCAGAAAATGGACACACTGCCACAAGGACCATAGAACTTTGAGCACCAACTGTCACCTCAGTAATGGGAAAGTCACTGTCCACTAAAGACACATTTTACCTGTGAATTGAGAATGGAAGTCCAGAAGGAGAAAGATGCAAATTTCTCTCGGTGCTTACTGTTTGTGGTAGAACTTCAAGTGTTTATAGGACCCTTCTAGGACTACCACTCCCATTATCATACCGGTGTATCTATACTTCCCTATCAATCTATGCATTTCTCTATTCATTTGTCTATCCATCCATCCCTCCCTCTGTCTGTCCATCCATCTCTGTCCATCCATCCATCCCTCTGTCCATCCATCTATCCCTCTGTCCATCGATCCCTCTATCATCTGTCTATCCATCCCTCTGTCCATATATCCCTCTATCCATGCATTCCTCTGTCCAGCCGTCCATCCATCTATCCCTCCATCCATCCATCTATCCCTCTGTCCATCCATACATCGGTCTATCCATCCAGCCGTCCATCTCTCTGTCTATCCATTCATCCCACTGTCCGTCCATCCCTCTTATCCATCCATCCCTCTATCCATTCATCCCTCTGTCCAACCGTACATCCATCCCTCCGTCCATCCCTCTATCCCTCCGTCCATCCCTATATCTCTCCATCCCTCTGTCCATCCCTCTATCCCTCCGTCCATCCCTCTATCCCTCCGTCCATCCCTCCATCCATCTCTCTATCCCTCCGTCCATCCTTCTATCCCTCCGTCCATCCCTCTATCCCTCCGTCCATCCCTCTTATCCATCCTTCTATCCCTCCATCCATCCTTCTATCCCTCCGTCCATCCCTCTATCCCTCCATCCATCCTTCTATCCCTCCGTCCATCCCTCCGTCCATCCCTCTATCCCTCCGTCCATCCCTCTTATCCATCCATCCTTCTATCCCTCCGTCTATCCCTCCATCCATCCTTCTATCCCTCCGTCTATCCCTCCATCCATCCTTCTATCCCTCCGTCCATCCCTCTGTCATCCATCCACCTACCTATCAGTATCACTTCCATCCCATCACACATTATGTCCTGCCTCGCTTTCCGCCTTATTTTTGTATGTATTGTGGTCCAGCAGTGACTACCAAGGTCGTCCTCGTTCTGTTCTTTCTGCTTTTATGCTTTTTTTCCCCAGACTTTTAGTTTTAGATTTGCAATGTCGTCTAAAAAAAACCCCCGGCGTCATTTATCAAGCCCTATAAAGTGATGCCCCTATAAAGGGGCCGCACATCTCTGCCGCTGCCTGATTAATGATTCCTGGAAACGTCTCGCTTGTATCATCCGCAGACGCTCAAACAAATTTGTCTTGTTCATTTTAGGACTCGGTAATTCCAATTCCCTGACCCTTTCCCAATATTCTCTGGGGAGGTTTTGGTTTTTTTTTTGCAATTATTTGTGGTCCTATCCTTTGAGCTTCCTCTTCAGAAATCAATAAGTTACTAAATAGCTGCAGTTTGAGTCCAAAGGAAACCTCATCGCCCCCTGCTGGACGCTGTAGGATCTACACGGCGAATAGTCCGTCTGCAGACTGACCAAATGAGTAAGGAAAGAAAAAAAGAAAAACCTTAAGGACCCCTTGCATTTGCATAATAGAGCACAAACACATTAGCTACACTACATTGACTTGCCTTTCTCCTATGCAAAAACTGGTTCAATTTGCACCACTACCAGGGTATACAATACTGCCACCAGACCAGCCCCAATAAACAAAACTACCCCCAGAGTGTCCCCTATAATCAATACTGCCAGCAGAATGCATTCTTCTTACAGCCAATGACATAATAAAAATCTACCACTAGGGGGAGCTCTTTAAATACATAGAGTTCTTATTGATGTCAATGGGAACATATGCTGCTAGCGCCACCTAGTGGCAGCCATCAGCAGCATTTTACAGGAAATTTGCTTGCTTTTATGACTCTTCCATTCCAATCTGTGGAAGCAGGCAAGGAATAAAATGCTTGAAATGTCATGGAAATTTTTTTGCCATCATTATACATTATCTGTTCTTGGTGTACGACTAGGAGAGATTGCAATGCTCAGGATGGAAATAATAAAGGGTCTTATTCACTGACAGCAAGCAAGAAATGGCAACTCCTTTAAAGCCCCTGTAATGGGGCGACAACCCCTATAAAGCCACCGCTGCTATAGGATCTTGGTCGTCCTTCATCCTTAGCATTGTACAATTGGTAAGAGCAGAGCCGCCAGGGCCCTGGGTGCATTGACCAGTAAATCTCCCAGCAGCAGAGACTCCATCTATGGAGAAGCTGAAGTTCTGCAGCCATTGTCTCCTGCTCTGGGACACACGCTCTATCCAGCTCATTTACTCTGATGATCTGCGGAGGTTTTTCTGCTGTACACAGAGGTCCTGCGGTCATTTACTGTAAAGCAGCAGATAGAACTTTGGCTGGAGGAGGACAGAGCAGAACATACATCAGAGGAGGAGGCCATTAACTCCACTATTCCTTAAAGTAACCGTATTGGCAGAAGCTTAATGCAGATGGAGCGAGCGGCGGCTGTGTCCATCCATTACTCTGCGAGACGAGACGTTTGATTGCTAACCATACAGAACACGCCATTAGCGATAGGGATGGATTTACTATGGGGAAACGGAATAACACCCCCCATCTACACGTACTGGGCAAACATCAATAAATACTCCAGTCTCCCAGGTTGAAAGTAGATATTCAGCCTTCAGGGTCATATTTTTTTATTTCATAGTAATTTCCTAATATCTTTCTTGCAATTGCTGCTTATTTTTCTTAATACAGAGCTCCGAATTCGTCCACATAAACAGTGTTCTATTCTAGAAAGCCGCCACTAGAGGGAGCTCACTGCATACAGTTTACATACCCCACTCAATGATAAACCTGTATACAGCGAGCTCCCTCTAGTGGTGGCTTCTGGTATCTGCAATGTGAATTCTATGTCTGTGCAGGTGAATTGGAGCTCGATATCAGAAAAATAGTTGATATATTAACGAATTAATCATGGTAGAATTTTCTATTTTGATTAAAATAACATTATATTGTTCAATGGCCAGGTTTGGTTGCCTCATGACAGATTGCAAGTAAAGGATCTTGTTTTAACCCTTCAGACGCCCCCTCAAATGCAGTCCATAGTATTGAGGGAATTGGGGTAAAGTAAAGAGCGGATCTACCTGTCATTATATGTCTGCATGTCCCTTATTTCCACCAGGTTGTTTTTTCCCTTTTTATGGCTTAAAAGATCATTGTAAGTGCTCCAAAACCTCCTAAGTCACCAAAACATCACTATATAGTATAAAGAAGATTGGGAGGAGGGGGATGCAGCTGCAAAGTAGGAGCACATGCTGTGAGAGGGGACAGGGAGCAGCACCCATCATTACACATTTTCATGTTCCTTACTTCCAGCAGTCTTGCAGTTCGCCTTCCGTGTTTACAAGAAATGTCCCCAAATAGCTCTCTAAATAGCATTATATAGAGGAGAGGGAGGAGGGGGATGCAGCTGCAGTTTCTATTTTAATTGTTCTAATTTTTTACATTTCTGGCTTCAATTCAGAGATCATTTACCTGTTATTTATCAGAGAAAATATCCCCCGTCTGTATATTCCAGTCCTATGATGCGGACTGTGGTCAGGCGGAGCCGGGGCTGTCAGTGCTGGGAAAGGTCATAGTGGAGCCGCATTGATCGTTGTCATAACACGTGATGGATCTATCGCTTGCTGCTTCCACCCGAGCCTGAGAATGAGATGTCTCCGGCCTGACTTTTATAACTAATTAGCGCATTTATTACTTCTCATACTGGAGCCTCCGGAGTCAGCGGCCTGACAGGCATAATTATCATGTAATTATCTTTGTTCTTTACCTTCAGTGACCGGACCCACCCCAGCACACCGCAAAATCCATGGAGGGTGCGGATATAGCCGAAAGAATATAAATATCTATTTTTACTAACAAACATAAAATTAATAAAAGTCTGATGCCAAATTAGTGCAAATTCTTCCAAATGGCTCCATAGTTCTATCTGATGACAAGAAAACTGGAAAACAGGCGACTTATAATATGATACAGTCACATATAGAGTCACATGTCCACACACTGGATTAATTATCATCTATCCATCCAACCAATATCCATCCATTATCTATTTATCTATCTATTATCCATCATCTATCTATTATCTATCTCTATTATCTATCTATTATCTATCATCTATCTATCTATCTATTATCTATCTATCTATCTATCTATTATCATCTATCTATCTATCATCTATCTATTATCTATCATCTATCTATTATCTATCATCTATCTATCATCTATCTATCTATTATCTATCATCTATCTATCATCTATCTATTATCTATCTATTATCTATCTATAATAATTGACGCTGTTTTGAAGGTGACGGGCGGTCACCAAATATTGATGTGATTGAGATTTCTCTTTTTTTCATTCACTTTGTATTTTTGTCAATTGATTAAAATAAACTTTTTCCAGTTCTATTTTTGAAAGCTTCTTACTTTAATTCCACACCTGCCTAAAACCTTTGCATAGTACTGTATGTACATAGATTCCTAGACAGACAGATATAGATGGAAAGGAGGAGATAGATAAATGCAGAGATAGAGAAATATAGTATGAATCATGTCTGATAGAAATGCCTTGTCCCCGGTGGGCTCAAACATATGGGCCAATTTTGGCGCTAAATTCCTGCATGTTCTAAGTATATTAACTGTATTCTATATCGCTTTAATGCAGTTTATATTTCACATATTCAATGATTGCAGACATCTTGGCGCTCGCAGAGTCACCTTTGGTTTGTACATTATGCATTCACAGCAGCTTGCACCTGTTCACACTTTATTCTGTCGGGAGGCGCTGGTCAGTGTTTTTTGTATTATACCTTTGGTGGTGGCGGCCTCCATATTAGGGCGGAGACAGACTTCTGTATAACACAGACCACGCTGGCATCGCAGAGCACGGACCGGCCGGCGGCTCTCCTGAGCACGGACCGGCCGGCGGCTCTCCTGAGCACGGACCGGCCGGCGGCTCTCCTGAGCACGGACCGGCCGGCGGCTCTCCTGAGCACGGACCGGCCGGCGGCTCTCCTGAGCACGGACCGGCCGGCGGCTCTCCTGAGCACGGACCGGCCGGCGGCTCTCCTGAGCACGGACCGGCCGGCGGCTCTCCTGAGCACGGACCGGCCGGCGGCTCTCCTGAGCACGGACCGGCCGGCGGCTCTCCTGAGCACGGACCGGCCGGCGGCTCTCCTGAGCACGGACCGGCCGGCGGCTCTCCTGAGCACGGACCGGCCGGCGGCTCTCCTGAGCACGGACCGGCCGGCGGCTCTCCTGAGCACGGACCGGCCGGCGGCTCTCCTGAGCACGGACCGGCCGGCGGCTCTCCTGAGCACGGACCGGCCGGCGGCTCTCCTGAGCACGGACCGGCCGGCGGCTCTCCTGAGCACGGACCGGCCGGCAGCTCCCCTGAGCACGGACCGGCCGGCGGCTCTCCTGAGCAGAGCGTGACAGCTGCATAGAAATACGGTCATGCTCGGGTCAGGAGAGCCACCAGCCGGTCCGTGCTCTGCGATGTGATCGTCGTCCGTGTTATACTGTCTGACCGCCCTTAGGCTGAGCCTCCTCATCCCCCCATCAACCTAAAGGCTCATTCAGACGTCCATGCACATCGGCCTGAGTGCTGATCACTACTGTACAGACTGGTTTTCGGTCTCCTGACCCGAGAACGGCAGCTTCTTGTATTTCTACGGCGCTGTCCTGCTCCAGTCGGGAGGGCCGCCGGCCAGTCCTGGCATTGCGATTGGATCTCAGCCCGAAGCGCACAGACGTCTGAAGGAGCCCCAAGGCTGTTTTTAAATTAGTGCTCGATCCTACCTGCCCGTTATATTTGTAGCTTTTGTCCCGGGGGAGGCACATCTGATAATTATTAGCTATAACTGTAGGGAAAAAAGACCACAACGACTTCACCGCCATGCTGTGGCTTCATACAGTCTGACCAGAATGGTCAGCTAAGAACCTCATGTCCATGTTTGTAAATGTGGCTGATCCTGGAGTGGATGATTGTGTGATTTTTGGATGTGCGGTTCTGGTCCTTTATGGCATCAGAGAGCAGTCGCCTTGTTGTGGCCGGTGGGCTCTCATTTTATGTCCTAAGTATCTTCATTTTCTAAGTCTATTCTGCACAGCAGTAATGCAGTCTATAGATCATATAGTCCACGTCTGCACATCATCGCACTCACAGAGGCGGCCGTATGCTTTATTTTATGGATAGATTGATATTTGTCGATTTGTGAATTTCAGTCATTTTCTCTCTACTCTCCTGCATTTCTATTGCATTTTCAGGAGCCCCCGGGGGTCTTCCATTCCGAGTAGAGCCTACCACTTTAACAATAACTTTGCTTTGCCTACAATTGTATGAATACAGATAATAGATAGCAAAGTAAAACTGTCCCAGGGAATGGAAATGTGAGCGCTCAGGAGCTAAAATGAGTAATTAGTAATCTGCCGATGCCTCGCGCCTCTACAGCTTAGGATATAAAGCCACAATAATATACCCCATTAAACAGCAGGGTAAGAAACTTCCTAAAGGCTTAATAACATGTATCAGTCAGCCTGTCAGATGTGCCTGGGATGGGAAGACTTACAAGGCAGCAATAGAACTTCTACCACAAAGATAAGATGGCGATAATAAAGTGCTTAGTGTAAACGTGAAAATAAATGGATTTTTTTAAATCTTAATAGATCCATTTTTAGATCTGTTTCCTTTTTTTCTGAGCTCTAATTTCTCTACATAGACAGATTTAAATTAAAAGTTTCTCTTTACCGACAATCACCACTAGGAGGAGCTCAAGCACCCACTATGTATTGTTCATACAAATAAGACCGTGTGGAGTGAGCTCCCTCTAGTGGTCACTGCAGGTAGGGAGAATTTGTAAATGTCACTTTGTCTATGCAGTAGATTTGGAGCTCTGTATCAGAAAAACTAAGCTCTGGTCGTTATAAAACAAGTTAATCAAGACCTAAAAATGCTGCTCAACTGGATAGACCCTCAAATTTAACCCCATTGCGCTCCATGAAGAAGCCGTCACAATAATGATTGGAGCTAGCTCCACTCACTCCTGCTTAACCCCTTAAATTCCAATCCTTGACAGCAGTATTTACATTTTACAATCCCGGTGTCATGTCAGATAGGATGTACAATGCCACCTTCCCCCAAAATGAACGCAGGGTGCCGATGTTTTTGCCATAGCAGCATTGGACCTGCACAAGACCCCTCTCAAGACCATATCGGTCCTAGTTAATTGTAATTTTCAATATATTTATATACTGAAATTTTGCAGTGTGTAAAAAAACTCATGTTCAAGTTCCCATTGAGGACTATAAAGTAGAAAAGTAAAAAAAAAAAAAAAAAAAAAAAAAAAAAGTTGATAAAAATACTGAGAAATATATATAAAGAACATAACATTATGAACCGCTTCCTTTTCCCAGTTATAAAAAAGCATAATCAGTAAAGCTCCGTCCGTAAATGTCCAATCTATCAAAATATAAATTCCGTTTAACCCATAAGCTATTAAAAAAGTTGAAAAGACAAAATTACATTTTTTTGAGTCTCTGCGCTGCCCTCAAAAAGG
Source organism: Ranitomeya variabilis (assembly GCF_051348905.1). Lineage (NCBI taxonomy): Eukaryota > Metazoa > Chordata > Amphibia > Anura > Dendrobatidae > Ranitomeya > Ranitomeya variabilis. Next base: position 203,053,419 of record NC_135239.1, read on the forward strand.
CAATAAAAAGAGGTCAAAACGTTCCATGTACCCCAAAATGGTAGCAATAATATACTCAAAATCGACACGTTAAAAAAAATAAATAAATACACAAGCCTATCTACAAAAAAAACTAAATTACTGGGTTGTCAAAAATGAATGGTAACACAAGCCTTTTTTTTTTTTTTTTTTTACAAATGCTCCCCCCCCAAAAAAGGCAAAAAATAATAAGATCAGCATAACTGTGGTATTGCCGTAACTCGTTCTGACCCCGAGAATTAGGTTACTGGGTGATTTTTTTTCCTGCACAATAAATGCTGTTAAAATGAAATGCAGAAAACAATGGTGGAACGGTGCAACTATAATACGGCTATGTCAATGAGAAAAATAAATAAAAAAAAGTTATGTCTCTTGGAAGAAAGAAAGGAAAAAAGGAAAGAGCAACAAAAATAAAATTGGCTGTGTTTTTAAGGTTGGGGGAGTATATATACTGTATATATATATATATATATATATTTTAACACTGATTTTTTGGAGTATATTTATTTACTATAGGGGTGTCTTAAGTTAAGATTCCCTCTATGAAAGCCAAAGCAGTATGGCTGGCCCCCCTGACTGCGCCCACCATGGACAATACACAACAGGTGGAAAAGGTCTCATTTTCACAGATGATCGAGGGGATGATCCGCTCCCCCCAAAACCATGGAGGAGACCCCATCTGGATTCTATAGGTTTTTCAAAAACTGGTATAACAGATTACTGCTGCAGAACCCGACAATCTTTTGCTTCGTGTATCAGTTACTGTAACCTGATCATTCGGGGATCGCCCTTTATTGATTTGGTAAGCGGCCCCCACCTCCGCCCCAGCAGCTGCGTAGTCAGAATCCTCTCGGTGACTGCAGGGATCCTGTGAGCCGATGTGGTCATCCTCTACTGGAAGCTCTTGGGCTTATGTCCTCTCTGCAGACATGGCTGTGATCCTGAATGGCCAATGTAAAACTACAACTCACCCTGTACCCACTAGACCGATGCGACATGTGCCCACTAGTCCCGCACGGTATGTGCCCACTAGACCCGCGCATCCTGTACCCACTAGACCCGCACGTCATGTGCCCACTAGACCGATGCGACATGTGCCCACTAGTCCCGCACGGTATGTGCCCACTAGTCCCGCACATCATGTACCCATTAGACCGATGTGTCATGTGCCCACTAGACCAATGCATCATGTGCCCACTAGTCCCGCACATCATGTACCCATTAGACCGATGCGTCATGTGCCCACTAGACCAATGCATCATGTGCCCACTAGTCCCGCACATCATGTACCCACTAGACCAATGCATCATGTGCCCACTAGACCCGCGCATCCTGTACCCACTAGACCAATGCAACATGTGCCCACTAGTCGCACACGTCATGTGCCCACTAGTCCCGCACATCATGTACCCATTAGACCGATGCGTCATGTGCCCACTAGACCCGCGCAACATGTGCCCACTAGTCGCACACGTCATGTGCCCACTAGACCCACGCATCCTGTACCCACTAGACCGATGCGTCATGTGCCCACGAGACCCGCGCATCCTGTACCCTGTAGATCACGTCTGCTGCATGGTGGCACACCATGGCCGCCATCACATCTCCCACATGGTTGGCGACCCAGTTTTCCAATACCCCTGAATGGCAGAGGTGCCTAACCAAATTCTTATGGTTCCTGGCTCCCAACTAAACGGATATTTCTAGGGGTTGTCATTCAGAAGCCTGGGAAAGCTGGGTGACGCCACATATAAAACTCCCAGCTGCGGCCATTATGGTTATTATGCACACAGTTATGGGAAGGGAATGGATACGGACACAGTGAAGCATCTGTGGGAGGTCGGCGCTGTCACCTTGTGGCCAAGGAGGGGACAGAGATATATCAAAGATGACAGCCGGGAACAAGAGGGACCCGCATCACTCTCCAGTAAAATCCGTCCTACAGATCAAGACGTAGGAAATGATAAAGCGGAAACCATAAGATCATCTGACCAACTTCCATAGCAATTATCTAGGGGGGGGGGGGGGGGGGGGGTACATATTCAATCCTTAATTCTGCACTCTGTGGAGCAGAGCTGTAATACCAGCCATAACCTATGGACAAGGGGGGCGCTCTTCCTGAAATAAATCTTTTTTTTTCTTCATCCTGGACAACTCCATCATAAGGTAACAAGTAAAAGGATTACCGATTCCTAACAATTCCTAACCCCCGGCTAGATATAGAAGAAACCTAAAAGGTACGTTTGCTTGTCTCATTATAAGAGAGCGAACAGAGCAAGGATAATATAGCCTTAGTGGTCCTCTTCCATTTTTAGTTTTAACATTTCAATGTTGCTCAAATAATGGTGCAACACACTACCTAAATAATACCGCCATCTAATGCCCAATAAAATCACTATAGAAGATAAGACAATCTATTATTAGAGGATTCTAATAATCTAAAATATGCAAGAATAAAATGGCATATGTTTGCTAAAAAAAAAAAATAAAAGTAAGACACTGCTGCAATATTACTACCATAAAGTGCAAAACAGAAGTCCCATAGAAGATCCAAGTAATCTATTAACAGATTAGATTAAGATCCAAATAATATAGTATTACAAAAAATAATCTTTTAATAAAACATCAATATAATGGACAGAATATGATATTTTGCTTAAATAATAATGTAACAGTACCTAAATAATACCGCCATACAGTGCCAAATAGAAATAAAATGGAAAAGCCCAATAATCGATTATTAGAAGATCCAAGTATCTTAATGTGTGAGAATAATAAGGTGTAATGTTATTCGAGTAATAATGAAATATGCTTAAATAATACCGCCATACAGTGCCAAATAGAAGCAACATAGAAGATGGAAATAATATTGCTCAACCTTGTCTATAGTATATAGCGGATGGATGGTGCCATGATATCAGTCTAACACAATGGTGGAAGATTAGCGCATGCAGTGGGGGGTAGCGTAGACCCTTTTGTCCATAAATAACTCACCACCACCTGCAACTTATAGAACTACTAGTTGATACGGCACACAGCAGGCGGTTTTATACTATGTATGATTGGAAATTTAACTCAGAGAAGTTAAAAACAAAAATTGCATTGCACCCTGACCAATGTTATTCAATGAGGCGGTGCAGATCTGCGAGCGGCCACATATATCGGACAGATACAAGTCTATGGGTGCGAGAAAGAAAAAGTGCGACTTTTACACACATCTCAAAAAGAACCACAAAATTACTTCAGCCAAGTACAGTAAATTCACAGCCAGAGCCATCAGCATAGAGTGATAAAATAGATACATAGAGAACATAGAATATAGATATAAACTAGCACAGTTTAGAGCTTTTTGTGTGGCACTAACGGGTATTTAGCTTTTTTTTAACCTAATAAATAATGTAAAAAATGACATGGGGTCCCCCTTATTTTTTATAACCAGCCAAGGTAAAGCAGACAGCTCAGAGCTGATATTATCAGGCTGGGAAGGTCGCTGGTTATATCCACTTCTCAGCCTAAAAATATCAGCCGGCAGCTTCTCCACAAGTGGCGCATTACATGAGCCCAGTGATATAAAAAAAACAAAAAAAATGTGTTATTTGATAAAACACTCCCCCCCCCCCCACTTTCCCTGGTGCACAAATTTATTTAAAAAAATACAGGTCCGTTGTAGTCCACAAATGTATACACGAAACAGTGGTGACGTCAGTAACTACAGCGCTGACAAGTCTGCAGATTTTGAGTTCCTAACAGCGGTCTCCAACTTGCGGCACTACAACCGTTGCAAAACTACAATTCCCAGCATGCCCTGACCCCCTTTCAGATTTTGGGTTACTGTCTTCCTATAGAGTAGTGGTCAGCTACCTTTGGCTCTCCAGTTGCTGAAAAATTACAACTCTCATCATTCTGGGACTGCAGAGGATTCGTCTCCAACATGTGGCTTTTGAGTGCTGCAAAACTACAACTCCCAGCATGCCCTGACAGCCTGCAGATTGTGGGTTATTACCTTCCTATAGAGCAGTAGTCACCAACCTGGGGTTCTCAAGCTGTTGCAAAACTACAACTCCCAGCATGCCCTGACAGCCTGCAGATTGTGGGTTATTACCTTCCTATAGAGCAGTAGTCACCAACCTGGGGTTCTCAAGCTGTTGCAAAACTACAACTTTCAGCATTCCCTGACAGCCTGCAGATTTTGGTCATAAAACAGCTGACATGAACCCCAACCCTATTGCCCCACTTGCTACTGCCACAGGGTAAGTGGGAAGAGTGAGGTCAAGCGCTTGATTTGGCGCATCTTATCGGGTGACTGAAGGCTGATGTTGGGGTGTGGGGGGAGAATATCTCTGACCCCTTCCCAGGCTATTAATACCAAAGCACAGCTGTCTGTTTAACCTTTGCTGGTTTGAATTTATAGGGGGACCCTATGTCATTTTTTTTCTGGGGTCCCCTGTAAATTCACCAGGAATGGCTAAGCAAACAACTCTGAGCTCTTATTAATAGCTCTTTTCCCAGATTTGTAACATCAGCCCCCAGCCTTCAGCTTTCCCTCTGCTGGTTATGAAAATTACCCGAGATCCCACTGTTTTTTTTTTTATTGAATTATTTATTTTACACAGGAGGGACACAGCGGGTGCTTACTACAACTCCCATCAGTGTCGCTTGGTTGCGCTGATCACAGGGAGACCAGGAGACAATGATGAGAGCTGCCTTCAGCAACCGGCGCCTGGGATCAGCGCGAACTGTACCGCTTCTTCCCAGGCGCCAGTACGTGTCACATGGACACATGGATGTGAAACACAGACAGCAAATGGATACAGGGATGTCACATATGCATGTGTCCGTATTTGTGGCCCTTAAAAATGGACCGCATATGGACAAAAAAATGGACGTGTGAAGTGGGACTTATAGAGTACTGGTCTAATACTTAAATCTCTCCAGCTGTTGCGAGACTACAACTCCCATCTTACCCCGACAGCCTTCTTCTATGGCATTGATCTCCAACCTGTTGCTCACCTGCAAAACTACAACTCCCAGCATGCCCTGACAATCTGCAGCATTTGGGTCCTACCTGCCACCAAATGAAAGCTCTCCAGCTGTTGCAAAACTACAGCTTCCAGCAGTCTGTAACTGTCAGGCATGCTGGGAATTGTAGTTTGGAGAACACTGCCAGGGAGCAGTACATACAATGAGGATGGCCTGTACATTGGTCCAGGGGCCCAATAGGTCAGGGGGCCACTTGTACCTCCAACAAAGATGGAATTGTGCATTATGATGAGCTATTGGGCTGCAGGGGGGCCATACATTGTTCCTGCACAGGGGTCTCTTCTGTCTGTGTCCCCCACTGCAGTGGTCTATTACATTGGGGCAGGCCCCCAGACAACCCCTGCATTTGGCCTTTGCAGCCAGTTGTCCGCAGTGATTTGGGTTTCTTGTATAATTGGGCACGGTGCTTCACAACGAAGCCCCAACAAAGCCGGGTATCGGAGGGCTCCTTCAGGGGCGCTATAAAGTCACCCATTAATGCACAGTGTTAATGAGAGAAGTTTTCTATGGCTTCCTGCGATTAATCCTGCGCGTAACCACTGAGCCGGTTCTGCTGCGGCTATGAGGTTCGCTGTGTGCTTGCGAGATAAAAATGAATACTCTTCACCCACTGCGAGCGCAGAAAAGGAGGCAAAGCTTCCCACGCATGGCCAATCTCAGGCAAGGCTGAATGCTCCTGGCGTCAAAGCCTGGGATTAGAGCCATGAATGCTCCAAAACTATATGAGCCTTTTGCAAAGCGATGATCATTAACCCCTCGGCTCCGGGCTTTAAGCCACAAAGCGAAGCTCTTTTACAGCAGGTTCTGGCAGAACGGCCTGTGCAATCCTGAGAGAAGTAATGGATCCTTCCTCGCTTCCTTCATAGAAAGAGGAGGATGGAGCAGTGGACGAGTGCTGTGCGAACTGTAGAAAGTACGACTCCCATCATGTTTCAGCAGGTGATGGGTCTCCTAGCGTCCTAGAAGCTGTACATACAGTTGGTGGCCCAAGGTTGCTCATCACTGCACTACACTATCATCCATTTTTTTACATACATTGGTCCATTATTCAGTCCTGATCAATAATATAAAATATATATAGAGGGGTTGGACAAAACACCTAACGTTATGGCATCATAATCTTCGAACATGTGATAAACATGCAATCTGTGACATATGGTAATGTTTTGTAGTTGATTATTTGTGTTATGTGATTGTGTATGTAAATTAACTGTTTGTTTTGCACAACTGTAAGGACATTGATGAGAACCTGATACCAATGGCAGACCTCTCGGATTTTCAAAGAGGCCAAATTGTTGGTGCTTGTATGGCAGGCGCTAGTGTAACAGAAAGTGCCCGAATGCTTGGCGTAGCAAGAGGTACTGTCTCCAAAGTAATGACTGCGTTTGAAAGAGAAGGAAAAACGTCCGCAGCAAAGCACAGGTCCGGCCGAAAGTCAAAGGTGACAGAGAGACCGTCGGACTCTAAAACTAATTGTGAGAGAGGATCGCAAGACCACGGCTCCGAAAATCACTGCTGAGCTCAATGAACACCTACAGAACCCAGTTTCCACGAAAACTGTTCGTCGGGAGCTGCACAAATCTGGATTCCACGGAAGAGCTGCAATTAGAAGACCGCTGCTCTCACTGACAAATGTTCCCAAGCGTTTAGAGTGGTGTAGAAACCTCCAGAATTGGTCCCTCGAGCAGTGGAAACAAGTGATGTTCAAAGACGAATCATCATTTACCCTATTTCCGACCTGTGGCCGAGAGTACGCTTAGAGACAGCCGAAAGAAGCATTCCATCCAGACTGCCTTCTCCCAACCGTAAAACATGGCGGAGGTTCTGTGATGATCTGGGGTGCTATTTCATGGTGATCCGCCGGGCCAATGATATCCCTTCATAGAAGAATTAACAGCCGAGATTATTTAGGCATTTTGGCTGACCAAGTGCATCCAATGGTTCAAGCACTGTTCCCGGAGGGGAACGCCATCTTTCAGGGTGATAATGCACCAATTCATACAGCTAGAATCGTTAGAGCATGGCACGAGGAACATTCTAGTGAAGTTGAGCATCTCATCTGGCCCCCACAGTCCCCAGACCTCAACATTATTGAGCATTTATGGTCGATTTTAGAGATTCAAGTTAGACTGGAGGGTGTTTTAACTGCAGAATGGGCTAAAATTCCTTTGGAAACAATTCACACCTTGTATGAATCCATACCTCGGAGAATTGAGGCTGTAATCGCCACAAAAGGTGGACTTACACCATATTAAGCTAACTTTTGTTGATGTTTCCAGGTGCTTTCTTTATTTTGTGAAACCCTTGTATATATATATATATATATATATATATACACACTCACCGGCCACTTTATTAGGTACACCATGCTAGTAACGGGTTGGACCCCCTTTTGCCTTCAGAACTGCCTCAATTCTTCGTGGCATAGATTCAACAAGGTGCTGGAAGCATTCCTCAGAGATTTTGGTCCATATTGACATGATGGCATCACACAGTTGCCGCAGATTTGTCGGCTGCACATCCCAAAGATGCTCCATACAAGGCAGGATGGATCCATGCTTTCATGTTGTTTACGCCAAATTCTGACCCTACCATCCGAATGTCGCAGCAGAAATCGAGACTCATCAGACCAAGCAACGTTTTTCCAATCTTCTACTGTCCAATTTCGATGAGCTTGTACAAATTGTAGCCTCAGTTTCCTGTTCTTAGCTGAAAGGAGTGGTACCCGGTGTGGTCTTCTGCTGCTGTAGCCCATCTGCCTCAAAGTTCGACGCACTGTGCGTTCAGAGATGCTCTTAGGCCTACCTTGGTTGTAACAGGTGGCGATTTGAGTCACTGTTGCCTTTCTATCAGCTCGAACCAGTCTGCCCATTCTCCTCTGACCTCTGGCATCAACAAGGCATTTCCGCCCACAGAACTGCCGCTCACTGGATTTTTTTTCTTTTTCGGACCATTCTCTGTAAACCCTAGAGATGGTTGTGCGTGAAAATCCCAGTAGATCAGCAGTTTCTGAAATACTCAGACCAGCCCTTCTGGCACCAACAACCATGCCACGTTCAAAGGCACTCAAATCACCTTTCTTCCCCATACTGATGCTCGGTTTGAACTGCAGGAGATTGTCTTGACCATGTCTACATGCCTAAATGCACTGAGTTGCCGCCATGTGATTGGCTGATTAGAAATTAAGTGTTAACAAGAAGTTGGACAGGTGTACCTAATAAAGTGGCCGGTGAGTGTATATATATATATATATATATATATATATATATATATATATATATATATATATATATATATATATATATATATATATATATATACACACACACACACCGTATATATACATACCATTAGGGGGAGCTGAAGGGTTTACCATACATAAGTGCTGTCAATACAAGCTGTATACATGTGTATGCTGAGAGCTCTCTCTAGTGGTGACTGCAGGAACTGAGCATTTGAATTATCCAACCATGTGAATTATTTACACTACCGTTCCAAAGTTTAGGGTCACTTAGAAATGTCCTTATTTTTTAAAAAGCACAGTTTTTTCCAATGAAGCTAACGTTAAATGATTCATAAGTACACTCTATACATTGTTAATGTGGTAAATGACTATTCTAGCTGCAGACGTCTCGTTTGTAATGCAATATCTTCATAGGTGTATAGAGGCCCATTTCCAACAACCATCACTCCAGTGTTCTTATGGTACTTTGTGTTTGATAACTGTGTAAGAAAGCTAATGGATGGTTAGAATACCCGTGAAAACCCTTGTGCAAGTATGTTAGCACAGCTGAAAACAGTTTGGCTGATTAGAGAACCTATAAACCTTCCTTTGAGCTAGTTGAGAATCTGGAGCATTACACTTGTTGGTTCCATTAAACTCTCAAAATGGCCAGAAAAAAGAACTTTCATGTGAAACTCGACAGTCTATTCTTGTTCTTAGAAATGAAGGATATTACATGCGACAAATTGCCAAGAAACTGAAGATTTCCTACAACGGTGTGTCCTACTCCCTTCAGAGGAGAGCACAAACAGGCTCTAACCAGAGTAGAGAAGTGTGAGGCCCCGCTGCACAACTGAGCAACAAGACAAGTACATTAGAGTCTGTAGTTTGAGAAATCGACGCCTCACAGGTCCTCAACTGGCAGCTTCATTATATAGTACATGCAAAATGCCAGCGTCAACGTCTACAGTGAAGAGTTGAGTCCGGGATGCTGGCCTTCAGGGCAGAATGGCAAAGAAAAAGCCATATCTGAGACTGGCTAATAAAAGGAAAAGATTAATATGGGTAAAAGAACACATTGGACAGAGGAAGATTGGAAAAAAGTGTTATGGACAGACGAATCCAAGTTTGAGGTGTTTGGATCACACAGAAGAACATTTGTGAGACACAGAACCACTGAAAAGATGCTGGAAGAGTGCCTGACGCCATCTGTCAAGCATGGTGGAGGTAATGTGATGGTCTGGGGTTGCTTTGGTGCTGGTAAAGTGGGAGATTTGTACAAGGTAAAAGGGATTTGGAATAAGGAAGGCTATCACTCCATTTTGCAACGCCATGCCATACCCCGTGGACAGCGCTTTATTGGAGCCAATTTCATCCTACAACAGGACAATGACCCAAAGCACACCTCCAAATTATGCAAGAACTATTTAAGAACCAGCAGCTGGTATCTATCTGTAATGGAGTGGCCAGAGCAGTCACCAGATCTCAACCCCATTGAGCTGTTGTGGGAGCTGCTTGACCGTATGGTGCAAAAAGTGCCCATCAACCAAACCAACTTGTGGAGGGGCTTCTAGAAGCATGGGGGGAAATTTCTCCAGATTACCTCAGCAAATTAACTGCTAAAATGCCAAAGGTCGGCAATGCTGGAATTGCTGCAAAGGGAGCATTCTCTGACGAAAGCAAAGTTTGAAGGAGAAAATTATTATTTCAAAATAAAAATCTTTTTTTCGAACCTTGTCTATGTCTGGACTAGATTTTCAATTAATTTGGCAACTCATTTGATTAATAAAAGTATGAGTTATCATGGAAAACACAAAATTGTCTGGGTGACCCTAAACTTTTGAATGGTAGTGTATTCACAGTATATATATATAGTTCCTGCAGTCACCACTAGAGGGAGCTCTCCATATACACATGTATACAGCTTGCATTGCCAGCACTTATTCATGGAAAACCCTTCTGCTCCCCCTAGTGGTGGCCACAGGCAGCCAGAATTTGCTTTCCCCTCCATGCCATTTTTTCCTTTTGCCCCTTGTTTTCCAGCACTTATTCTGGAGTCCATGACAGGTTCACCACATCCAGTAGCAAAGAGGATGGGAGCAACCAAATCCGGACCCAGTTTCTGCAAGTGCCCACAATATTGTCTAGTACTGATGCTCTTGGCCATAGGATGGGGGGACGGTCATCGATCCCAGGTGATGTCCCAACTTTCCAGAAAGTCTCTGCCTATAAAGCACAAGCGGTCACTGACATTTACAGAAACGTGTTTGGCCGTTTCCGTCTGGTCCCGGAGTTCGGTAATAAACGGACTGTGCGGAGTTGCTCCGGCCTCTGCCCTCGGCCGCACGTTATTATATAGAGATCGCTTTATCCACTTTCCTTGTGTGGTTTTCTGCCAGACCTTTACATCTTTTAGACAGAGACTTCTATTCGTGTTGTCATGGAGACGGCACAGCTAGAATTCTTGTGCTGGATACAATTGTATCATCAGCGCAATCAAAGGAGAAAAAAAAGAAGACGATGATACCTTCCACAATTTTTGGGTCAGCCTTGAAATACAAAGTGGTAATTATGATATATTTATATAGCACCGTCATCTTCATACAAGTAGTTGCTCATGCCTCATCCATAATTACAGCAGGCGCACATAGTACTGCTATACAGTGCTGGCTTAGGTTACTACCACATAACAGTGCTACATAGTGACCTACTAATACAACAATATAGATAGGAGAATTTAGGAATCATGATGTTAACTGCAGGCAATGAACCCAGAAACTGGTTATACATGTTCACAGAGATATACACAATGTAACAATGTATTTTTATGGTCCCTGTATACTGAGGTGAAGAAAAAGTTTTTTTTATTTTTGCTTCTATAAAAGTAGTAAAACTAATAAGCAATTACAAAAATGTAAACAAAAAAATTTCTCTTGAGTATCCAAGACTCAAACCCACAACCTTAACATTACAGGCAAGCAGTTGTGCTGCCGAACCACGAGCTCCAGTGAGGTCGTGGGGAGAATTCTGTGCACTGGATCTGTACTGCAGGCTCTGACTACAGGCACAGTATACTGGCAGAAACACACTGCCGTGTACAATGTATATATCTGTATTCTAGAGGGAGAATTAAATATTTGTTCATCCTAGAAAATTGCTAAAAAAAAAATAATAATGGAAAAGACTTGATAATGAAAAAAAAAAATGTCATTTCTAATACATTAAAAAGAATAATAAAAATCACAAATCAGCAAGAACATTTTTGGTGTCTCTGTAATTGTAATGATCCAGAGAACACGGCAATCAGATTATTTACGGGAATCGGTAAATGACATTTAAAAAAAATGGCGTTATTGATATTTTCTCTATTAAACCCATAAGAAGTGCAATAAAACTGCAATGCTGAGGCAATAAATGCTGCATTCTTTCTGCAGGTGTCCACACAACGCAATAACAATCTGATTATTTTGTGTCTGCTGCGTTTCTTTCATGCATTTTCCCCCTTATTTGATGTGATTTTGGCACAGATATGAAACAGGCTTTAACTTTTTATTTTTTTAATAGTACAGAAAAGCTTTGATTCTGCGCTTAAAAATGTAATAGCGGGTTTTTTTCATGCTTTTTTTTTACCCAGAAGACGCCATAAAGAAAAATGCACCAAAACTGCAGAGATCAGTAGCATCTTCAGACCACAGAGAGCGGAGATTTCATGGAATCACGTCCACTTTGCTTACAAATTTAGACCTTGTTCACATGTAGCGTAAATGCTGCGTATTTTCTGTGTTTTTTTTTGTTTTTTTTGCACAAAAATTGTGTTGTGTTGATCTGTCCAAGCAAAGTGGATGTGATTTCATGGGAAATGCGCCCGCGGATGATGCTGAACTGTGCAGTTTTGGTGCTTTTTTTCTCTCTTGTCTTCTACGTGAAGCCTAAAAAACACATGTAAAAAACTGCAGTTACTTTATTAAGTGCAGAATCAAAGCTGTACTGTAAAGTCACGCTGGGGATCCTGGAAGGTCAGAAATTCGCGGCCTAACGTCAAGCTGCCAGGTACCACTCATTTGCACGCTGGACCAGAGACCCGTGATTCCATCCACTCCTCTCTAGTCCCAACAGGCAGTCCTGAATTTGGGTCTACGCCCTGCAGTCTAGAGCGTCTGCTGAATTTCCCTCACTACTACGGCATTCCTGCCCGGGGAGAAAGAAATGGTAAATGACTGTGGATTGGGGTGTGGCCAGGGCCCCGACGCGCGCTACGCATGATCTGCCCCTATTTCCGATCTTCAAAAGTTGGGAGGTATGAGAAATGTCCTGTTGGATCTGGGATGGATAGGATGTACGGACAACAATAATAACCACTGAGCCAACGTACCACACATACAGTTGGATAACAGAGAGGAGGCATGTAGTTTATTAGGAGTGAAAGTGTTAAATGAAAGGCGAGGATGAGGACTGGCCTGTGATGAGTGCACTCTGCAATGTACCGGATCAGTGTGTTCCGGAGAAGCACTCAGCACATTAATAGGAAAATACATTTCCCCCTCCCAGTAACAAGACTTGTGTGTAAAAGTGGTCCCTGAGTGGCGGCCGCATCCGGCAGGTAAATCAGATTATTGTTTCTTCTGCGTCTCCTCCTGGAGTGTTCCCACAGATGATAGGCCCACATCAGGAAGATGCTGGTGCTCAACTAACGTGAAACTGACCTGCTGGGAGGACAGAAGTGCAGAAAAAGCTTTTTAGAATTTCCGGACGTAATTACGTATCGCCACATAGGGACGACTAAGAGCCGGCATCTGCTGGATGGATCACTCCACAATCAATTGTCCGTCCCTGACATCATGTCTCGCGGCTGGCTCAGCTCTTCACTCAGAGCTCAATTATTTGTGTTCAGATGAGAAAACATACGTTTCTCCATCTAAGACTTAAAGGTGGAGTAAAGTTTGTTGCAGGCCTTCGTTGCACTTGTCTGTATCTCAGTCCTCACATTGTTCCCGACTTTCTCCTTCCTTCCTTAGTTGTTTGTTGCAGTGATTCTTTACAATGTCTTCCTTCCTTCCCTCTCTTCCTTGTTTGTTGCAGTGATTCTTTACACTGTCTTCTCTTCCTAGTTTGTTGCAGTGATTCTTTACACCTGTCTTCCTTCCTTCTCTTCCTTGTTTGTTGCAGTGCTTCTTTACTCCTGTCTTCCTTCCTTCTCTTCCTAGTTTGTTGCAGTGATTCTTTACACCTGTCTTCCTTCCTTCTCTTCCTTGTTTGCTGCAGTGATTCTTTACACCTGTCTTCCTTCCTTATCTTCCTTGTTTGTTGCAGTGATTCTTTACACCTGTCTTCCTTCCTTCCCTCTCTTCCTTGTTTGCTGCAGTGATTCTTTACTCCTGTCTTCCTTCCTTCTCTTCCTTGTTTGTTGCAGTGATTCTTTACTCCTGTCTTCCTTCCTTCTCTCTCTTCCTTGTTTGCTGCAGTGATTCTTTACACCTGTCTTCCTTCCTTATCTTCCTTGTTTGTTGCAGTGATTCTTTACACCTGTCTTCCTTCCTTCTCTCTCTTCCTTGTTTGTTGCAGTGATTCTTTACACCTGTCTTCCTTCCTTCTCTCTCTTCCTTGTTTGCTGCAGTGATTCTTTACACCTGTCTTCCTTCCTTATCTTCCTTGTTTGTTGCAGTGATTCTTTACACTTGTCTTCCTTCCTTCTCTCTCTCCCTTGTTTGTTGCAGTGCTTCTTTACACCTGTCTTCCTTCCTTCTCTCTCTCCCTTGTTTGTTGCAGTGATTCTTTACTCCTGTCTTCCTTCCTTCTCTCTCCCTTGTTTGTTGCAGTGCTTCTTTACAGCTGTCTTCCTTCCTTCCTTCTCTTCCTTGTTTGTTGCAGTGATTCTTTACACCTGTCTTCCCTCCTTCTCTCTCCCTTGTTTGTTGCAGTGATTCTTTACACCTGTCTTCCTTCCTTCTCTCTCCCTTGTTTGTTGCAGTGCTCCTTTACACCTGTCTTCCTTCCTTCTCTCTCCCTTGTTTGTTGCAGTGCTCCTTTACACCTGTCTTCCTTCCTTCTCTCTCCCTTGTTTGTTGCAGTGCTCCTTTACACTTGTCTTCCTTCTCTATCTTCCTTGTTTGTTGCAGTGATTATTTACACTTGTCTTCGTCCAGTCCTCAAATTATTTCCTTCCTTTCTCGCTTCCTTCCTCACCATAAGGGCTTGTGTATACGACCAATTTTCTCGCACGATTGCGTTCCAAGGTTTTCGCTGATAGCACTCATTCCCATGATATTCTATGGTGCTGTGCAAATGTCCGATTTTTTTTCTCCAGACCGCAGAGAAAATCGGAAACATGTCCAATTTAGATCGGAGTGTCAGATCAAAATCGGCAATGGAAGTATTTCAGATAGGAGTGCTGTCCAATTTTCATAGACTGACAGAATGGAGAAAGTGGAGAAACTTTTTCTCCTCCATATCCGAGAAAAACTGATGACACTCAGACCAAACTCTGATCAGAATCGGACTGTTTTTCTCGGCCTTGGAGACATTGGTGGTGTGAACCCATCCTATATAAGTCACTGGCCACATGGCGAATTACAGAACATTCTACACTAAAGAAGAATTCACCCGTAGATCCAGGTCACCGAGTCTGTGCGGTTGTTCATAAATACAGTGCAGACATTTTTTGGTTAGGCTATGTTCACACTCTGCGTTTTTTGTGTGTTCAAAATGGAGATTTTATGACATTTTGCATTTTTTTATATGAATTACATGTGGGATTTGTCTACAGTATCTGTTTAATAAAGTTAGTTTTATACACCAAAAACGCAGCAAAGAAACACATTTTTTGCAGCGCCTTTATACTTTCTCATTGTTATCGGTGAAAAAAAGCTGAAAGAATTAAACAAGCGGTAGATTTAAAAAGAAAAAAATGCTGCATCAAATGCAGTCAGGAAAAAATAACAAGTGTGTACAGGAAATGTTTGAAATCACGGTTTTGCTGATACTGTAAAACGCAGCTTCTTATTTGCATAAAAACACAGCAGAAAAAAGCCGTGTTTTTAGAGCACGCTTAAATCTGGGGACACTGGGAATTAACTGGATTGTCTGGGTAATGCATTCCAAAGAACTGGTGCAACACGAGAGGAGTTTTGGAGAAGAGAGTGGGCGATTCGGATTGTAGAGGAGGTTAGTCTGTGGTCATTAGTGCATGTAAGGTGATAGACAAAGATCAGGGAGGAAATGTAGGGCAAGGATGTACTATGTAGAGATCAGTGGGTGAAAGTAATCCGTTTATATCTATAGTCTATAGTGGATGGGTAACCAGTGCAATGGCTGGCACAGGGTGGAGGCATCAGTGTAATGGCTGGACAGAAATAGGACCCTGGCTGTTCAATTCAGGATGGATTGGAGAAGGGAGCGTCTAGTAAGAGGGAGACCAATTAGTACAGAGTCGTTGTAGTCCAAATGAGAATGAATCAAAGCAACAGTAAGAGTTTGTGCAAAATGAAAGGTAAGAAAAAGTTGTATTTTTGATGTTTGTGAGGTAGGGGGCGACAGGACGTGAGTGCAGCTGCTACCTCTGAACTCTGTGTGGCACATCCTGTGGGAATCCCACTGTGTTTTACTGTATACATTTCCCCTTCAGTGCACGTCCAGACCTGCAGCTTATTCTGCTCCACCTAATGCATCCTGGTCACCGAAGCAGAAACTATTCTGTACAAACAACCGGAACAGCACGATCTATCATCAATAAATAATTACCAGGACCGGCTCCATGATTGTTCTCCACAGCCGCTGGACGTTCCCTCTAATTGTAATAGTTGTCGCAGGGGATGAGACTAAACTACAACGTCTCCGATTATGTTACAACATTGCCTAAGTAGCTGTAAATTAGCAAGACGAACACAATGGTCTCCATGATTACCCTAATATTGCTCCCTGGCAGGGGACACAGGTGCTGGGAGGATCTTTAAAAGCTACACTTTAAGGGCTCACTCACACGGTCGGGGAATCGGGGCCGATTATGCAAATATTACTCGGATCAAACAACACCTTAGTGTCATCAGATTCTCTCGCATGAGGAGCTGCGGAGAAGATGGAGAACTTTATTTCTCCCATCTTTTCTATTCTCTGTGTCCGCGGTAATTGGGTTGCACTTGGATGACATCAGAGTGCAGTCCCTTGTTTCACACGCACCTATAGACTTGTACGGGTGCGTGTGATCTGATTACCGGATGCACATAGTGTAACATTCATGCTTATAAAAAATGATTTCGGTGTCATACAACCCCTTTAAATATCTGTTGACTATTAGAAGCCTTATAGACCATGCTTACAATAGGGAAGCTGAGATCAGTCTGAGATCTGATGACAGAATACTAGAATTAGTGAGGTCCAGAGGATGACATCGGCAATCACGTTTGCTTCCGTTACCATTTGGACTACCCCTTCTCTAAGTACAGTCCAGTTCAAGATTAACAGATTGCTCAGGTCCAATAAGTGTAACCCCCTCGAAGGTCCAATAAGTGCAACCCCCTCAATCACTTCTGATCACTGGGAGGAGCTCTGACAACTCGCACAAATCTTCTGCAGTGGCCACTACAGGAGAAATATGGTATTACATGACACCTATTCAAATGAATGGGAGCTCTCCAAAATGGGGGCTGCTCTAGCTTAAACAGGGGGACCTAATCAGGGGTCAATCAACTTTAAAACATAATTGGACAACCCTTTCAACATTTACATAATTCTCTAATATATAATTTTTAATCTACTGATGTATTATCTGGCACCGGCCACATCTATTATCCGATACCACTGATCGTTATTATGGATCATAATGAACATACTACTCAAAAGCCATCTCTCATAGATAGAGAGGGTAACACTCCAAAATAGTGAAAACCATAATGATCCTATGGAAATTAGTCACATAAGGATCAAGAAGTGTTTATCCAACAATATTTAGTGAAAAACAATTCTTCATTGACTACAAATACTAATCACATAAATAAATATTCTGAAAGGGTGCCTCAAAGCCAAAAAAAGAAGGAGTACACAGCACAATGAATGGACATCCCAGTACATATGATTAAATAATACTTATAGGCCATCAGGAAGAAGCGAGGCGAAACGCGCGTCGGGGTGAGAGAGACTTTGGTCTCACTTGCTTATTTGGCCAGTACTATTGAATAAACAGGTAATATGTTGACACAAATTGATTTTGTCATCTGGCTGTTCCCACATATAGTTCATGGTAGCAGTATGGATAGAATCCATATGGTTAGGGTATGGGCATTTGCTATGGTATTGGGGATTACATAGATATCATTGATGGTTTTGTGAGCAGTTTATTACTTGATATTTTTCAAATAAATTATATACTAATGAATCAGTTACGGCTAATCATTTGACTTAATTAATCGATACCTATGTAATTTTGGTAAATAAATAATAGTACAGTACCCCTCCTGTGTCTCATTAATTTCATCTAAGGCACTTATAGGCTGACATTTCTTTCCTGTACTAATGGATTACTGTCTATAACTGTATTGATGGCCTAGAAGTATTGTTTAATCATGTGTACCCCTTCTTTTCTGGTTTGAGGCACCCTACTAGAATATTTATATATGCGATTAGTACTTGTAATCAATAAATAATTGTTTCTTTTACTAAATATTGTTGGATAAACGCGTCTTGATCCTTATATGACTAATTGCCATAGAATCACTCTTATTATGGATCACGCAGAACCTGACAGCGTCTTAATAAATCCAGTTCACTACAACAGATCACGGATCTCCGCTCCCTTTGTGCCTTTTTTTTTTTTGTCGTCTCCGTCATTTAAAGCGACGCACGAAAAGGAGAACTGCAATGGATGTGCGAATGAGCAGAAGATTAGAGATCGCTCCCGCTCTCTCCCCAGATGCCCCAGTTCTCAGCAGAACTTCATCTACGGATGCAAATCAAGGTGAACTCTGCATTTTCTCAGAAAACTCGCATGGATTAATGAAGGAGGAACACAAATGTTGATTTATCTGGACTGTGACCCGCTGGCAGAGCTCACTTATTTGGATGCTCTGCTGCAGTATTTTGCATAATAGTATCACTGCACAGTACCAGCCGAAAAGCGGCACCTCTGGTGCACTAGGATCAGAATATATTACACACGCAGCTGACGCCTAGGTGGAGCAAAAAGTCTCCCACTGCCCAATTTATTCCTAACTTCTCAAGATTTTGGAAGAATGAAAAGGACCAATAAAAGCAAATTTTCATATTTGGGTTAATTTAGCTTGAAATTGGGTGCTTGTACTTAAGGACAATTGCAAACACTGCTTTATGTAGGAGGGGGGCACTGTAGACCCTCATTTTTCATTAGTGGGGATCAGAGATCACAGACTCCTTCCTGTTAGCCACCACTAGAGGGAGCCTGGGAGCTTACTGCACATTCACTGCACTCAGCTCCCTCTAGTGGTGGCTGCAGAAAGCAATATTTTTTCATTTATCTCTAGGTCTATGCTGACGAGATGGGGATTTGTGTCAGAAAATGATTTCAAAGATAGACATTTACTTTAAGGTGTTTTTGATGTTCTGGGCAGAAATGTGAGAGAGCAGGAGCGACAGAAGATTAAAATGTAACACCAGGCCATTTCTATAAAAACCGTTTAGCTTTGCTGATGACAATGAAAATGACAGAATGAAAGTGACTGTATCAAAAGGTGTTTACACAGATGACTTGTAATAAAAGCCAAGGACAAGTCTGGCTTCCAGCTTCGGATGCGTTGCCATTTAATCCACCAGCGATTCATCTCTCTCTTCTCGGATTCTGATTCTCAATCTTAAAGGCAACATAAATAACGATGCAAATCATACTGCTCCTTCCCTGAATGCGGCCCACTCCTCTCCTGACATGATAACGCTCCAAATAATGAAAACACTCAATGATTTATGCATTAAAGAAAACAACATCTGTAACCGCTGTGGCTCTCCAGCTGCCAGGGAACTACAAATCCCAGTTTGCCCTGATATCTAGCAGAATGGGATGTGCAGTTTCTCAACAGGTTGCTAATTACTGTTTTATGGTGTCCTTAAGAACCTTAGTAGCCGTGGCAACAAAGCATTCCAATAATATTTGAACATTCTACTAAACATTTGTTTACAGTTTGTCACATTGTTGCAGTTTTCCGGCCAGTAAACATTGTGTAATGAGAAGTTCTGCCATTTTTTTAATACTTTGTGCTGGTTTTCAAGAACCCTGCTTGCTGTCAGCGAAAATTGAAAGCAATTGCTTACATTCAGATGAGAACTTAATCCATCCAGAATTTTTTTTAGACTCCAGAATAGCAAAGAGGAGTGAAGGATGTATATTGCTACATCTTGTAATTCAGGAGTATGGGAAAGATGGGTAACAACCCTCGGTAGAGTAGCTTTATTGGTTGTCAGAAACACTTTCTGCAGTGTAATGTATGCATAACTTCAAAACTTAGCAAATTTGTAATACAAGAGACTGGCAAATTGTGTGACAATCCATTTCATGGCTTTAATGGTGTCAGAATTAGATTTAAACCCAGCTTTCTCAGACTCCTGAATGGCAAACCTATACTGAATTTCTGTGCCTAGCTTTTTAATATTGTGCAATAGATTTAGAACTGTCAGAAGAGCGAGAATAATAATAGTGGTAACACCCGAAGATCTCCAGGAAATGGATTAAGCCGCTCGCACGTCGGGAAATATTATCTTTGTGAAAATTGGATTTGTCACAGATCCATAAACTCCCGATTCCTCGTCATCACACGGCTTCATTTTCATCACGACGTGACTCACAGATTGCTATTGTTATGGCACAGAAATTAGATTTGGAAATTATGATTGAACTGGGAGCAACCAGAAATGGAACGTGGCATCCAGCTTTCCAAACTTGTAAACACTCTGAAAATAGTTGTACTTGGCTACATTTTTCCAGAAACAGCGCCGCCCCTGTCCATAGGTTATGTCTGGTATTGCAGCATAGTCACATTCAATTTAAAAGGGGAGGAGATGCAATCCATGGCCTGGATAGACACACTTCAGTCCAGTAGTAGGACAGGAAGCATCCTGGGCGCCATCGGAGGCTTGGTGCAGGAGGCGCGAGGACCAGGGGTGTAACTACAACAGGTGCAGGGGTTGCAATCGCACCCGGGCCCTGGAGCCTAGAGGGCCCTAAAAGTCCCTTTGGCCTATAGAAAAAGACTATTGCTATTAAAGATTTAAAATATTTGGGGGCCCCTTAGCTTTTGCATCGGGGCCCATGAGTTTCAAGTTACGCCACTGACGAGGACATCACTAGAATGTGTCTGCAGAGAGCAGCGCAGGTCCTTTCTGCTTATCGTGGGAATGGGGCTGGGGAGAATGTAATTTTAGCATTGTGGGGGAATCACAGTGCATGACGTTCACTGTCAGGGCAGCATAATGTATGAGGGGGCACTTTAGGGTCGCTGTGGGGGGCATCATACTGTGTCGAGGGGCAACGTGGGAATGTCATACTGCGTGGGGAGGTATCATTATATTGGGAAGCATCATCATATTCCAATTATTTTGAAGTCCCGCTCTTTCCTATTTAAACGCCTGCAATACCAGACACAGCCTACAGTCAGGAATGGCGCTGTTTCTGGAAGAAAGCAGTCCTATTTTTCTAATATTACAGAACAGCCAGTGCCTCTCTTTACATGTCCGCAGAGAGGGAAGGTCTATCGATCAGTGTATCCGGCGCGTCTTACGTCTTGTCTCTATTTTCCGTTGCGGCCGAGGAGCTGCAAATATCTCATTTATATTCAAATTGCTCCACGTAGCAAGGTCACTGCACGACTGCTGCAGGTTGTGTGCGCCTGAGCTGGTGTAGTCGCAGCAGTAGTGCCCGGAATAGTTAATGAGGGAGAAAAGAATGGAGATGAAGAGATACATAGAAAGGAGCAGGCAGTGAGGTCAATGGAGGAGTATTGGCCCCGCTATGGAACACACCCAGGGCCCCAGCTCTTTACCAGCGGTCTCCTGACTGTTACATCTGGGCTATACAGGCCCATGAAAGACTCCTAAATAGGTGCTGCCAGAGCATGCTGGGGGTAGTAGTTTTACAACAGATTGGAGACAACTGACTTACAGTATTAATTGCTCAAAAGTTGTAGAAAGATGCAGGAAAGGAAAAGATGATTGAAGAGGAGCAAACAAAGGAAACCACGGCTGTCAGAAGTACGGGAAGACGCCAGCGTCGCCTCCTTTATTAATTAGTGATGTGATTGCGATGCCCGCAGGTGGGCGTCCTCCTCAGCAGTGCGGGCACCGGAGAGTAAAAATAGCAGTAACTGTAGTAGAATATTCATGACGGGGAGGACGGAGAGCGATCCACAGGGAGGGATCTTCCTGTAACTTCTCGTCCAAATCTTCATCTCCTGCTGTGTGTGTACATGAGCTGCAGGCGAGGGGGCCGGAGACGTGTGGGGGTGCCTGGGGGGGACCCTAACAATACAGAGGCAGCTGAAACACGGAAGGAAGGGAACATCTATCTTTATCTCAGAAGTTCTCGTGTAGGATAGATATTCATATACTATAACTAACACATCTGCCTCATAATCCCCTGCAAGGTGTGTACCCAACACCCCAACCCTGGATCTCCCGCAATGCCCATACCCAACACCCCAACCCTGGATCCCCCGCAATGCCCATACCCAACACCCCAACCCTGGATCTCCCGCAATGCCCATACCCAACACCCCAACCCTGGATCTCCCGCAATGCCCATACCCAACACCCCAACCCTGGATCCCCCGCAATGCCCATACCCAACACCCCAACCCTGGATCTCCCGCAATGCCCATACCCAACACCCCAACCCTGGATCCCCCGCAATGCCCATACCCAACACCCCAACCCTGGATCCCCCGCAATACCCATACCCAACACCCCAACACTAGATCCCCCGCAATACCCATACCCAATACCCCGACACTAGATCCCCGCAATGCCCATACCCAATACCCCGACACTAGATCCCCCGCAATGCCCATACCCAACACCCCAACCCTGGATCCCCCGCAATGCCCATACCCAACACCCCAACCCTGGATCCCCCGCAATACCCATACCCAACACCCCAACACTAGATCCCCCGCAATGCCCATACCCAATACCCCGACACTAGATCCCCGCAATGCCCATACCCAATACCCCGACACTAGATCCCCCGCAATGCCCATACCCAACACCCCAACCCTGGATCCCCCGCAATGCCCATACCCAATACCCCAACACTAGATCCCCGCAATGCCCATACCCAACACCCCAACCCTGGATCCCCCCGCAATGCCCATACCAAATACCCCAACACTAGATCCCCTGCAATGCCCATACCCAATACCCCAACACTAGATCCCCCGCAATACCCATACCCAATACCCCAACACTAGATCCCCGCAATGCCCATACCCAATACCCCAACACTAGATCCCCCGCAATGCCCATACCCAATACCCCAACACTAGATCCCCCGCAATGCCCATACCCAATACCCCAACACTAGATCCCCGCAATGCCCATACCCAATACCCCAACACTAGATCCCCCGCAATGCCCATACCCAATACCCCGACACTAGATCCCCCACAATGCCCATACCCAACACCCCAACCCTGGATTCCCCCGCAATGCCCAATACCCCAACACTAGATCCCCGCAATGCCCATACCCAATACCCCAACACTAGATCCCCCGCAATGCCGATACCCAATACCCCAACACTAGATCCCCCACAATGCCCATACCCAATATCCCAACACTAGATTCCCGCAATACCCATACCCAATATCCCAACACTAGATTCCCACAATACCCATACCCAATACCCCAACACTAGATCCCCAGCAATGCCCATACCCAACACCCCAACCCTGGATCCCCCGCAATGCCCATACCCAATACCCCAACTGTTGTGAAATTGGATTTTGGGCTCCCCCGGTGGCCACTGGTGGAATTGAACTGGTGTGCATCATCCCCTCTGTTCACCTGTTTCCATCAGGATGTGGGAGTCGCTATTTAACCTTGCTCCTCTGTCACTTCCATGCCGGTCAACATTGTAATCAGAAGCCTTTCTGTGCATGTTCCTGCTGCTAGACAACTCCCAGCTAAGTTGGACTTTAGTCCTCGTTTGTTTTTGCATTTTGTTCCAGTTCACAGCTGTAGTTTCGTTTCTGTGTCTGGAAAGCTCTTGTGATCTGAAATTGCCACTCTGATGTTATGAGTTAATACTAGAGTCTTAAAGTAATTTCAGGATGGTATTTTGATAGGGTTTTCAGCTGACCATGAAAGTGCCCTTTCTGTCTTCCTGCTATCTAGTAAGCGGACCTCAATTTTGCTAAACCTATTTTCATACTACGTTTGTCATTTCATCTAAAATCACCGCCAATATATGTGGGGGCCTCTGTTTGCCTATCGGGGAAATTTCTCTAGAGGTGAGCCAGGACTATATTTTCCTCTGCCAGGATTAGTTAGTCCTCCGGCCGGCGCTGGGCGTCTAGGGATAAAAAACGTAGGCAACGCTACCCGGCTACTGTTAGTTGTGCGGCAGGTTTAGTTCATGGTCAGTTTAGTTTCCATCCTTCCAAGAGCTAGTACTTATGTTTGCTGGGCTATGTTCTCTTGCCATTGAGAACCATAACAGTTTGACCGGCCAAAAAGGGTTAAATTAATTGACAGAGAAAGGAGAGAAAAGAGAAGTCTGCTGAAGATTTTTTTTTTTTTTTCCCTTCCCTTCAGTTCTGAGTGTGCTTGTAA
Source organism: Ranitomeya variabilis (assembly GCF_051348905.1). Lineage (NCBI taxonomy): Eukaryota > Metazoa > Chordata > Amphibia > Anura > Dendrobatidae > Ranitomeya > Ranitomeya variabilis. Next base: position 203,077,477 of record NC_135239.1, read on the forward strand.
TTGAATCTCTTGCAAGTCTGCCTATATTGCAGCCTTTCTCTCTCTCTCTCCTTCTAATCCTGGAATGGCTCTGTGTTCACCTGTTTAAAATGGATATTCAGAGTTTAGCTGCAGGTTTGAATAATCTCACCACGAAAGTTCAAAATTTACAAGATTTTGTTGTTCATGTTCCTATATCTGAACCTAGAATTCCTTTGCCTGAATTTTTCTCGGGGAATAGATCTTGCTTTCAAAATTTCAAAAATAATTGCAAGTTGTTTTTGTCCCTGAAATCTCGCTCTGCTGGAGATCCTGCTCAGCAGGTCAGGATTGTGATTTCCTTGCTCCGGGGCGACCCTCAGGATTGGGCTTTTGCATTGGCTCCAGGGGATCCTGCGTTGCTCAATGTGGATGCGTTTTTTCTGGCCTTGGGGTTGCTTTATGAGGAACCTCAGTTAGAGCTTCAGGCGGAAAAGGCCTTGATGTCCCTATCTCAGGGGCAAGACGAAGCTGAAATATACTGCCAGAAATTCCGTAAATGGGCTGTGCTTACTCAGTGGAATGAGTGCGCCCTGGCGGCGAATTTCAGAGAGGGTCTCTCTGATGCCATTAAGGATGTTATGGTGGGGTTCCCTGTGCCTGCGGGTCTGAATGAGTCCATGACAATGGCTATCCAGATCGATAGGCGTCTGCGGGAGCGCAAACCTGTGCACCATTTGGCGGTGTCTACTGAGAAGACGCCAGAGAATATGCAATGTGATAGAATTCTGTCCAGAAGTGAACGGCAGAATTTAAGACGAAAAAATGGGTTGTGCTTCTATTGCGGTGATTCAACTCATGTTATATCAGCATGCTCTAAGCGTACTAAGAAGCTTGATAAGTCTGTTTCAATTGGCACTTTACAGTCTAAGTTTATTCTATCTGTGACCCTGATTTGTTCTTTATCATCTATTACTGCGGATGCCTATGTCGACTCTGGCGCCGCTTTGAGTCTTATGGATTGGTCCTTTGCCAAACGCTGTGGGTATGATTTGGAGCCTCTTGAAACTCCTATACCCCTGAAGGGGATTGACTCCACCCCATTGGCTAGTAATAAACCACAATACTGGACACAAGTAACTATGCGGATTAATCCGGATCATCAGGAGATTATTCGCTTTCTTGTGCTGTATAACCTACATGATGTGTTGGTGCTTGGATTGCCATGGCTGCAATCTCATAACCCAGTCCTTGACTGGAAAGCTATGTCTGTGTTAAGCTGGGGATGTAAGGGGAAGCATGGGGACGTACCTGTGGTTTCCATTTCATCATCTATTCCCTCTGAGATTCCTGAATTCTTGACTGAATATCGTGACGTTTTTGAAGAACCTAAGCTTGGTTCATTACCTCCGCACCGGGAGTGCGATTGTGCCATAGATTTGATTCCGGGTAGTAAATACCCTAAGGGTCGTTTATTTAATCTGTCTGTGCCTGAACATGCTGCTATGCGAGAATATATAAAGGAGTCCTTGGAAAAGGGACATATTCGTCCTTCGTCATCTCCCTTAGGAGCCGGTTTTTTCTTTGTGGCTAAGAAAGATGGCTCTTTAAGACCGTGTATTGATTATCGGCTTTTGAATAAAATCACGGTTAAATATCAATATCCGTTGCCACTGCTGACTGATTTGTTTGCTTGCATAAAGGGGGCCAAGTGGTTCTCTAAGATAGATCTCCGTGGGGCGTATAATTTGGTGCGAATTAAGCAGGGGGATGAGTGGAAGACCGCATTTAATACGCCCGAGGGCCACTTTGAGTATTTGGTGATGCCTTTTGGTCTTTCAAATGCCCCTTCAGTCTTTCAGTCCTTTATGCATGACATTTTCCGTGATTATTTGGATAAATTTATGATTGTGTATCTGGATGATATTTTGATTTTTTCGGATGACTGGGACTCTCATGTCCAGCAGGTCAGGAGGGTTTTTCAGGTTTTGCGGTCTAATTCCTTGTGTGTTAAGGGTTCTAAGTGCGTTTTTGGGGTACAAAAGATTTCCTTTTTGGGATATATTTTTTCCCCCTCTTCCATCGAGATGGATCCTGTCAAGGTTCAGGCTATTTGTGATTGGACGCAACCCTCTTCTCTTAAGAGTCTTCAGAAATTTTTGGGCTTTGCTAACTTTTATCGTCGATTTATTGCTGGTTTTTCTGATGTTGTTAAACCATTGACTGATTTGACTAAGAAGGGTGCTGATGTTGCTGATTGGTCCCCTGATGCTGTGGAGGCCTTTCGGGAGCTTAAGCGCCGCTTTTCTTCCGCCCCTGTGTTGCGTCAGCCTGATGTTGCTCTTCCTTTTCAGGTTGAGGTCGACGCTTCTGAAATCGGAGCTGGGGCAGTTTTGTCGCAGAGAAGTTCCGATTGTTCCGTGATGAGACCTTGTGCCTTTTTCTCGCGTAAATTTTCGCCCGCCGAGCGGAATTATGATGTTGGGAATCGGGAGCTTTTGGCCATGAAGTGGGCTTTTGAGGAGTGGCGTCATTGGCTTGAGGGGGCTAGACATCAGGTGGTGGTATTGACTGACCACAAAAATCTAATTTATCTTGAGTCCGCCAGACGCCTGAATCCTAGACAGGCGCGCTGGTCGTTGTTTTTCTCTCAGTTTAATTTTGTGGTGTCCTACCTGCCGGGTTCTAAGAATGTTAAGGCGGATGCCCTTTCTAGGAGTTTTGAGCCTGACTCCCCTGGTAACTCTGAACCTACAGGTATCCTTAAGGATGGAGTGATATTGTCTGCCGTTTCTCCAGACCTGCGGCGGGCCTTGCAGGAGTTTCAGGCGGATAGACCTGATCGTTGCCCACCTGATAAACTGTTTGTTCCTGATGATTGGACCAGTAAAGTCATTTCTGAGGTTCATTCTTCTGCGTTGACAGGTCATCCTGGAATCTTTGGTACCAGGGATTTGGTGGCAAGGTCCTTCTGGTGGCCTTCCCTGTCTCGAGATGTGCGAGGCTTTGTGCAGTCTTGTGACGTTTGTGCTCGGGCCAAGCCTTGTTGTTCTCGGGCTAGTGGATTGTTGTTGCCCTTGCCTATCCCGAAGAGGCCCTGGACGCACATCTCTATGGATTTTATTTCGGATCTTCCTGTTTCTCAGAAGATGTCTGTCATCTGGGTGGTGTGTGACCGTTTCTCTAAGATGGTCCATTTGGTTCCCCTGCCTAAGTTGCCTTCTTCTTCCAAGTTGGTTCCTCTGTTTTTTCAAAATGTGGTCCGTTTGCATGGTATTCCGGAGAATATCGTTTCTGACAGAGGAACCCAATTCGTGTCTAGATTTTGGCGAGCATTCTGTGCTAGGATGGGCATAGATTTGTCTTTCTCGTCTGCTTTCCATCCTCAGACTAATGGCCAGACCGAGCGGACGAATCAGACCTTGGAGACATATTTGAGGTGTTTTGTGTCTGCAGATCAGGATGATTGGGTTGCTTTTTTGCCTTTAGCGGAGTTTGCCCTCAATAATCGGGCCAGCTCTGCCACCTTGGTGTCTCCTTTTTTCTGTAATTCGGGGTTTCATCCTCGATTTTCTTCTGGTCAGGTGGAATCTTCGGATTGTCCTGGAGTGGATGCTGTGGTGGAGAGGTTGCATCAGATTTGGGGGCAGGTAGTGGACAATTTGAAGTTGTCCCAGGAGAAGACTCAGCTTTTTGCCAACCGCCGGCGTCGGGTTGGTCCTCGGCTTTGTGTTGGGGACTTGGTGTGGTTGTCTTCTCGTTTTGTCCCTATGAGGGTTTCTTCTCCTAAGTTTAAGCCTCAGTTCATCGGCCCGTACAAGATATTGGAGATTCTTAACCCTGTGTCCTTCCGTTTGGACCTCCCTGCATCTTTTTCTATTCATAATGTTTTTCATCGGTCATTATTGCGCAGGTATGAGGTACCGGTTGTGCCTTCCGTTGAGCCTCCTGCTCCGGTGTTGGTTGAGGGCGAGTTGGAGTACGTTGTGGAAAAAATCTTGGACTCCCGTGTTTCCAGACGGAAACTCCAGTATCTGGTCAAATGGAAGGGATACGGTCAGGAGGATAATTCTTGGGTGACTGCCTCTGATGTTCATGCCTCCGATCTGGTCCGTGCCTTTCATAGGGCTCATCCTGATCGCCCTGGTGGTTCTGGTGAGGGTTCGGTGCCCCCTCCTTGAGGGGGGGGTACTGTTGTGAAATTGGATTTTGGGCTCCCCCGGTGGCCACTGGTGGAATTGAACTGGTGTGCATCATCCCCTCTGTTCACCTGTTTCCATCAGGATGTGGGAGTCGCTATTTAGCCTTGCTCCTCTGTCACTTCCATGCCGGTCAACATTGTAATCAGAAGCCTTTCTGTGCATGTTCCTGCTGCTAGACAACTCCCAGCTAAGTTGGACTTTAGTCCTCGTTTGTTTTTGCATTTTGTTCCAGTTCACAGCTGTAGTTTCGTTTCTGTGTCTGGAAAGCTCTTGTGATCTGAAATTGCCACTCTGATGTTATGAGTTAATACTAGAGTCTTAAAGTAATTTCAGGATGGTATTTTGATAGGGTTTTCAGCTGACCATGAAAGTGCCCTTTCTGTCTTCCTGCTATCTAGTAAGCGGACCTCAATTTTGCTAAACCTATTTTCATACTACGTTTGTAATTTCATCTAAAATCACCGCCAATATATGTGGGGGCCTCTGTTTGCCTATCGGGGAAATTTCTCTAGAGGTGAGCCAGGACTATATTTTCCTCTGCCAGGATTAGTTAGTCCTCCGGCCGGCGCTGGGCGTCTAGGGATAAAAAACGTAGGCAACGCTACCCGGCTACTGTTAGTTGTGCGGCAGGTTTAGTTCATGGTCAGTTTAGTTTCCATCCTTCCAAGAGCTAGTACTTATGTTTGCTGGGCTATGTTCTCTTGCCATTGAGAACCATAACACCCAACACTAGATCCCCGCAATGCCCATACCCAACACCCCAACCCTGGATCCCCCCGCAATGCCCATACCCAATACCCCAACACTAGATCCCCCGCAATACCCATACCCAATACCCCAACACTAGATCCCCCGCAATGCCCATACCCAATACCCCAACACTAGATCCCCGCAATGCCCATACCCAATACCCCAACACTAGATCCTCCGCAATGCCCATACCCAATACCCCAACACTAGATCCCCGCAATGCTCATACCCAATACCCCAACACTAGATCCCCCGCAATGCTCATACCCAATACCCCAACACTAGATCCTCCACAATGCTCGTACCCAATACTTCAATACTAGATCCCCAGCGATGCCCATACCCAATACCCCAACACTAGATCCCCTACAATGCTCGTACCCGATACTAAAAATACTAGATCCCCAGCGATGTCCATACCCAATACCCGACAATAGATCTCCATTGATGCCCATACCCAATACCCCAACACTAGATCCCCCGCAATGCCCATACCCAATACCACAACACTAGATCCCCCACAATGCCCATACCCAACACCCCAACCCTGGATCCCCCGCAATGCCCATACCCAATACCCCAACACTAGATCCCCCGCAATGCCCATACCCAACACCCCAACCCTGGATCCCCCCGCAATGCCCAATACCCCAACACTAGATCCCCGCAATGCCCATACCCAATACCCCAACACTAGATCCCCCGCAATGCCCATACCCAATACCCAAACACTAGATCCCCCACAATGCTCGTACCCAATACTTCAATACTAGATCCCCAGCGATGCCCATACCCAATACCCCAACACTAGATCCCCCACAATGCTCGCACCCGATACCCCAATACTAGATCCCCAGAGATGTCCATACCCAATACCCGACAATAGATCCCCATTGATGCCCATACCTAATACCCCAACACTAGATCCCCCGCAATGCCCATACCCAATACCCCAACACTAGATCCTCCGCAATGCCCATACCCAATACCCCAACACTAGATCCCCCGCAATGCTCGTACCCGATACTCCAATACTAGATCCCCAGCGATGCCCATACCCAATACCCGACAATAGATCCCCATTGATGCCCATACCCAATACCCCAACACTAGATACCCCGCAATGCCCATACCCAATACCCCAACACTAGTTCACCCGCAATGCTCATACCCGATACTCCAATACTAGATCCCCAGTGATGCCCATACCCAATGCCCGACAATAGATCCCCAGCGATGCTTGTACCCAATACCCCAACACTAGATCCTCTGCAATGCTTGCACCCACTAGATCCCCAGTGATGCTCATACCCAATACCCCGACACTAGATCCCCCGCAATGCCCATACCCAATACCCTAACACTAGATCCCCCGCAATGCCTATACCCAATACCCTGATACCATATCCCCAGCAATGCCCTTACCCAATACCCTGACACTAGATCGTCAACGATGCCTGTACCCAATACCCCGATACTAGATCCACAGCGATTTTCTTACCCAATACCCTGACACTAGATCCTCAATGATACCTTTACCCAATACTCCGACACTAGATCCCCAGCGGTTTGTACCCAATACCCCGACACTAGATCCAAAAAAGATGCCTGTACCCAATGCCCCAACACTAGATCCACAGCGAAGCCCATACTTAGATACCCTGACATTAGATCCCCAGTGATGCCTGTACCCAATACCCCAACACTAGATCACCAGAGATCAGCAGTGATCTGTGGGGGAACCCAGTCACAATTGTTCATTTCTCTTCAGCGCCCCCACAGGTGATATGAAGCATTACACGGTCCCTATAGACACCAATAATCCGTCCTCATTGTGTACGGATTTAGCCGGTCCCCCACACGGAGGGACGCTCTTAGTAGCCGGCCTCAGCTGAGGGTCCTGGACCCCTCTACGGCAGAATCCCCCTATTGTTTCCCTGCTGTCAGCGGCCGGCAGGGGGTGTCTTTATTATGAGTGGCAGAAGGTCTGGTATCCGGGTGATGAGCTCCACATTGATCTGCCTTCATCTTAACCTTAGTCCCCTGGATTTATTTTAGTCTTCCTTCCCGACCCTCTCCTCCCCACGGAGACCCCTCACAGAAGAGAAAAGCAGAGAATCACACGCGCTTTCCGCCTAAGTTGGTTGATTCTGGATTCCGGTTGCTATGGAAACTCTGTGCAGCAGCGGCGGCGGCGGCGCTATGTAATCAGCTGCACTCGCCGCCTCCCGCCGCCACAGTCCCTCCTCTCCCTCCGCTCCGGCCGCCATTTATCTCCGTGTCTCCTCCGCTTCTGTTCCGCCTTCTAATTTCTCTGTCCCATTTTTTCATTTCATTGGGAATAAACCGCCATATAAATGTCAGGAAATAAACCGCTAACAGGAGGGAACGGCGGCGCGTGGAGCAAATACTGCAGAAAATAGGGCAGGTGATGGTGTGCCTATCCGTCTGCCTGTACCTAGCCTTCCATCCACCTTCCAGACCATACACGAGATGTCCTAAATATATTGGCCCCCATTCCAGACCCCCCTCTTATACAGACACCAGACAAGACTCCTTTTATATATAGACACATCCTATGTATAGAGACCCCAGACCAGCCCCCTTTTATATATATATATATATATATATATATATATATATATATATATATATATACACACACATGCTATGTATAGAGACCCCAGACCAGCCCCCTTTATATATATCTATAGGGGCTGGTCTTGGGGTCTATATACATAGGAAGTGTCTATATAAGTCATGTATACAGACCCCAGACCAGCCCCCTTTTATATATAGACATGTCCTATGTATACAGACCCCAGACAGCCCCCTTTTATATTTATAGACACATCCTATGTATAGAGACCCCAAACTAGCCCCCTTTATATATATCTATAGGGGCTGGTCTGGGGTCTGTATACATAGGAAGTGTCTATACAAGCCTTATGTATACAGACCCCAGACCAGCCCCCTTTTATATATAGACATGTCCTATGTATACAGACCCCAGACCAGACCCCTTTTTTATATATCTATAGGGGCTGGTCTGTGGTCTGTAAACATAGGAAGTGTCTATATAAGTCATATGTTTGCAGACCCCAGCCCAACCCCCAATGTTTACAGACTCCGCAGATCAGGTTCCAAAAATTAGGCCCCCAAGTTAGGACCCTTCTTCATTCACTAGCTCAAAATTTCCATAACAATATGTCAGCCAGCTCACATATCAGAGTGGACTACTATGGAAGCGGAGACAGGATACCCCCTGGAATATGCTGGGGCTGCTAGTTGTATGAATACAGGTCCGTAAAGGTGCAGCAGAACGCCATAGGTCCGGCATCAGATACTCCCAATGTGAGCTGGCGGATGGAGCTTTTCTAAGTTGGACCCCTAGTGATCACAGTGATCAGCTATCCAGGCATGCAATTTCCCTGCAGTGCCCTCTGCAGGTGATAAACAGTATGACATGCAACCCACTTAAATCAATGAACTACCATGTAATACATGAAGGGTATCTGTACAACTTTTTTGAGCAGTCGAGATCCCTCTAAGGGTACGTCTCCACGGTCCGTTTCGCCTGTGGGATCGCCGCAGCGGCGAAGCCGCTCGGCGCTAAGCCCCGCCCCCTTAATGGGACGCGATGGTGCCGGATGTGTACAGTACACATCCGGGATCATCGCACCCCTCGCCATAGGGCCCTGTGATATGCCTTGCGGGGACGCTGCGTCCCCGCAAGGTGTACGGACATGCTGCGATCTGAAAAGACGCGCAGCATGTCCGGAGTCGTAGGGCCGCCGCGTGCGGGTTTCCACGCATAGTGGAGACGGGATTTCATAAAATCCCCTCCACTATGCTGGAACATCTGGACGCTGCGTGTTTGACGCTGCAGCGTCAAACAAGCAGCGTTTACGTACCGTGGAAACATACCCTTAGGCATCTATGTTCCCTTAAAGGTCATATATTAAGGGGATGTGTGAGCAGAGTGCTGCATTTACACGGAGCGATGATAGTTCTTAATGGCAAGTTGTAATTTTATTCCAGTTTTATTATTATTATTTATTTATATAGCACCACTGATTCCATGGTGCTGTACATGAGAAGGGGTTACATACAAGTTACAGATATCACTTACAGTAAACAAACTAACAATCACAAACTGATACAGAGGGGCGAGGACCCTGCCCTTGCGGACTTACATTCTACAGGCTATAGTTTGATATTTTCGGTAGATGATTTTTTTGTCTACTAGGGATTAATTAAGTAAAGCTCCACAGCTGTGCGACAGGCTCGCTTTATCAGAAGATTATGCCTGCCGCAAGCTGTGTGTGCACCCGGAGGGGTCAGGATGGGGATGAACACGATGCCATTGAGAGAACTGCGTGTGGTGCAGCCCCTTGGATGACAACGTAGTCCCCCCTCACCACCACACTACACCATCCCAGCGGAAACCAGTGGCCTAATAAGAGTTAATGCATAAAACCCATAAGAACCTGGTGTGCGGCCATATCGTGCTGCTCAAGAGCTTGCACCCCAATCCATTGTAATAGTAATAATAATAGTAAGGGAAAAAAAAGAATTAGTGAGTGCAGCTCTGGGGTATAATACAGGATGTAACTCAGGACCAGTAATGTAATGTATGTACTGTTGTGATCCGCTTTTTGGGCTCCCCTAGTGGTGGCTGGTGGTACTGGAGACTTGTGTGTTCTTTTCTGCCTCAGCTCACCTGCTTCCATCAGTTTTGGGCGTTCCCTATTTAGCCTTGCTCTCCAGTCACTTCCTTGCCGGTCATCATTGTAACCTGAGTCTTTCAGTTGCATGTTCCTGCTACCAGTCTGCTGATCAGCTAAGTGGACTCTTGTCCTTTTTGTTTTGTATTTTTTGTCCAGTTTACAGTTTGTCATTTCCTGTTACTGGAAGCTCTTGTGGACTGAAATTGCCACTCCTGTGTCATGAGTTGACACAGGAGTCTTAAAGTAATTTCAGGATGGGTTTTTGAAAGGGTTTTTCAGCTGACCGTGAAGTCCTCTTTTGTATCCTTCCTCTATCTAGTAAGTGGACCTCGCTTTGCTAAATCTACCTTCATACTGTGTATGTCTTTTCCTCTGAACTCACCGTTAATATATGTGGGGGCTACTATCATCTTTGGGGAATTTCACTAGAGGTAAGCCAGGTCTGTTCCTTCCTCTTCCAGGCGTAGTTAGTTCTCCGGCTGGCGCATGGCATCTAGGCAGCCGTAGGAATGCTTCCTGGCTACTGTTAGTTGTGTGGTAGATTTAGGTCATGGTCAGCTTCAGTTTCCATCACCCGAGGGCTAGTCTGTTATTTTGTGTTTCTGATGTTCCCATGCCATTGGGGAATCATGACAGTATGACCGGACCTCATCCCCTTTAGGAGCTGGGTTTTTCTTTGTCTCTAAAAAGGATGGCTCGCTGAGGCCTTGTATTGATTATCGACTCCTGAATAAAATTACTGTCAAATATCAGTATCCGTTGCCGCTGCTTACTGATTTGTTTGCTCGCATAAGGGGGGCTAAGTGGTTCTCCAAGATCGATCTCCGTGGGGCGTATAATTTGGTGCGAATTAAGCAAGGGGATGAGTGGAAAACCGCATTTAATACGCCTGAGGGCCACTTTGAGTATTTAGTAATGCCTTTCGGCCTTTCTAATGCACCTTCAGTTTTTCAGTCCTTTATGCACGATATTTTCCGTGAATATCTGGATAAATTTATGATTGTGTATTTGGACGATATTTTGATTTTTTTCTGAGGACTGGGAGTCTCATGTTCAGCAGGTCAGGAGGGTTTTTCAGGTCTTGCGGGAGAATTCTCTGTGTGTAAAGGGTTCTAAGTGTGTTTTTGGGGTTCAAAAGATTTCCTTTTTGGGGTACATTTTTTCCCCTTCTTCTGTTGAGATGGACCCTGTCAAGGTTCGGGCTATATGTGACTGGACGCAGCCTACTTCTCTAAAGGGTCTTCAGAAGTTCTTGGGCTTTGCTAATTTTTATCGTCGATTTATAGCTGGTTTTTCTGGCGTTGCTAGGCCTCTTACGGATTTGACTAAGAAGGGTGCTGATGTTGCCAATTGGTCCTCTGCCGCTGTGGAGGCCTTTCGGGAACTTAAGCGCCGCTTTTCGTCTGCCCCTGTGTTGCGCCAGCCTGATGTCTCTCTCCCCTTTCAGGTTGAGGTCGATGCTTCCGAGATCGGAGCGGGGGCGGTTTTGTCGCAGAAAAGTTCCGATTGCTCAGTGATGAGACCTTGTGCGTTCTTTTCTCGAAAATTTTCTGCCGCCGAAAGAAATTATGATGTCGGTAATCGGGAGCTTTTGGCCATGAAGTGGGCATTTGAGGAGTGGCGTCATTGGCTTGAGGGTGCTAGACATCAGGTGGTGGTCTTGACTGATCACAAGAATCTGATTTATCTTGAGTCTGCCAGGCGCCTGAATCCTAGACAGGCGCGCTGGTCGTTGTTTTTCTCTCGGTTTAATTTTGTGGTCTCATATCTACCAGGTTCTAAGAATGTGAAGGCAGATGCCCTTTCTAGGAGTTTTGAGCCTGATTCCCCTGGTGATTCGGAACCTACAGGTATCCTTAGGGATGGGGTGATATTGTCCGCTATTTCCCCAGATCTGCGACGTGCTTTGCAAGAGTTTCAGGCGGATAGACCTGATCGCTGTCCACCTGGTAGACTGTTTGTTCCTGATGATTGGACCAGTAGAGTCATCTCGGAGGTTCATTCTTCTACGCTGGCGGGTCATCCTGGAATTTTTGGTACCAGGGATTTGGTGGCTAGATCCTTCTGGTGGCCATCTCTGTCTCGAGATGTGCGTGTTTTTGTGCAGTCTTGTGATGTGTGTGCTCGGGCCAAGCCTTGTTGTTCTAGGGCTAGCGGGTTGTTGCCCTTGCCTATTCCGAAGAGGCCTTGGACGCACATCTCGATGGACTTTATTTCTGATCTTCCTGTCTCTCAGAGGATGTCTGTTATCTGGGTGGTGTGTGACCGTTTTTCTAAGATGGTTCATTTGGTGCCATTGCCGAAGTTGCCTTCCTCGTCAACTCATGACACAGGAGTCTTAAAGTAATTTCAGGATGGGTTTTTGAAAGGGTTTTTCAGCTGACCGTGAAGTCCTCTTTTGTATCCTTCCTCTATCTAGTAAGTGGACCTCGCTTTGCTAAATCTACCTTCATACTGTGTATGTCTTTTCCTCTGAACTCACCGTTAATATATGTGGGGGCTACTATCATCTTTGGGGAATTTCACTAGAGGTAAGCCAGGTCTGTTCCTTCCTCTTCCAGGCGTAGTTAGTTCTCCGGCTGGCGCATGGCATCTAGGCAGCCGAAGGAATGCTTCCTGGCTACTGTTAGTTGTGTGGTAGATTTAGGTCACGGTCAGCTTGAGTTTCCATCACCCGAGAGCTAGTCTGTTATTTTGTGTTTCTGATGTTCCCATGCCATTGGGGAATCATGACAATGTACACCGTGACTGCACCAGCAGAATAGGGAGTGCAGCTCTGGAGTATAATACAGGATGTAACTCAGAATCAGTAATGTAATGTATGTACACGGTGACTGCACCAGCAGAATAGTGAGTGCAGCTCTGGGGTATAATACAGGATGTAACTCAGGATCAGTAATGTAATGTATGTACACAGTGACTGCACCAGCAGAATAGTGAGTGCAGCTCTGGAGTATAATACAGGATGTAACTCAGGATCAGTAATGTAATGTATGTACACAGTGACTGCACCAGCAGAATAGTGAGTGCAGCTCTGGGGTATAATACAGGATGTAACTCAGGATCAGTAATGTAATGTGTGTACACAGTGACTGCACCAGCAGAATAGTGAGTGCAGCTCTGGAGCAAAATACATGATGTAACACAAGATCAGTAATGTAATGTATGTACACAGTGACTGCACCAGCAGAATAGTGAGTGCAGCTCTGGAGTATAATACAGGATGTAACTCAGGATCAGTAATGTAATGTATGTACACAGTGATTGCACCAGCAGAATAGTGAGTGCAGCTCTGGGGTATAATACAGGATGTAACTCAGGATCAGTAATGTAATGTATGTACACAGTGACTGCACCAGCAGAATAGTGAGTGCAGCTCTGGGGTATAATACAGGATGTAACTCAGGATCAGTAATGTAAAGTATGTACACATTGACTGCACCAGCAGAATAGTGAGTGCAGCTCTGGAGTATAATTCAGGAGGTAACTCAGGATAAGTGTCACGGGAGACCTAGGTATGCAAGAGCTAAAGACCCGGGCACCTGCGATTTCCCTCAGACTAGGGAAACCCTGACTGACCCTCTCCCAGAGTTTACACTGATGGTGTGCATGTCTAGGCCTCCACCCTCACCCTGTCTCCTGTTTCAACCCTAGGCTGAAACCTTCGCCCACCACCCAGTGAAGAGACCACACACCAATACCCACAGTTAGCACAGACAAGGATAACGGAAAAATATTCAACACGCCGCAGTCACTCAGGAATACACTATAAGTGCACAGGGCAAAATAAATACAAATATAGGAAGGAGAAAATAAGACAAAGGGAAATACACCACCAGCAACGATACTCCAACTCCTAGCTCTCCACTCCGGACCGAGATAACAACGCACAAGACTGAAGCTATAATCGGCGACGCCCAATGTTCAGAAGAACTATTTAAAGGCAGTGGGCATGGCCCAGCTTCCAATCCGAGCTCCAGCTAAATTAACCCCGGACCAGCTAGATAAAATCTAGCCGACGCCACTGAGCACATAGTGGACAAAGCGGAATTACCGCTGTCTGTCGAACGCCCTGGTATGAACAGCGTCCGACATGACAAAAAAGTACAGGATCAGTAATGTATGTACACAGTGACTGCACCAGCAGAATAGTGAGTGCAGCTCCGGGGTATAATACAGGATATAACTCAGGATCAGCACAGGATCAGTAATTTAATATGTGTACACAGTTACTGCACCAGCAGAATAGTGAGTGCAGCTCTGGAGTATAATACAGGATGTAACTCAGGATCAGTAATGTAATGTATGTACACAGTGACTGCTCCAGCAGAATAGTGAGTGCAGCTCTGGAGTATAATACAGGATGTAACTCAGGATCAGTAATGTAATGTATGTACACAGTGACTGCTCCAGCAGAATAGTGAGTGCAGCTCTGGAGTATAATACAGGATGTAACTCAGGATCAGTAATGTAATGTATGTACACAGTGACTGCACCAGCAGAATAGTGAGTGCAGCTCTGGAGTATAATACAGGATGTAACTCAGGATTTGTCCCATATGATCAATACAATTTTTTATATGTAGATATAAATATTCACATTTATACTATAAAAGTGTTCATTGGTGGACTTCCCCTTTAATTAGTTGTCAAACCCAATCCAGAGGTCTCATTATCACCTTTATTTAATGCAATCTGCATCATCTCCATTTCCCTTTCTTCCATGTGGCTGTTTGTGCCGCCCTCCTGCTCAGATAACATCACATTATTATCTCAGGGACCTCATGCATATTCATTCATTTCCATTTCCTCCTTAGATGTAGTTGCAGGATCTCGTCTTCAATGTGGAGATCGGTTCTGCGCCTCCTGCTTTTATACACAATGCCGATCCTCGCTCCCTCCTCCCTTGATGCCCGGAGCAGATAGAAACCTAATTAATCTGATACATTATTTTATCTAGTGAGGTTGTTGTAGTAAAATTGTACCAAAATTCCTTGATGAAAGTTGAATAATTCAGCGTATCGCGAGTCGCTGTCTGGGAATTGCCCTTCTCCTAAAGCCACCGATGAAAATAGTGAGTGTTGGAAGAAGATGGGGAAGAAGTAATTAACCTGGAGATTTGCTCATATTAAAAAAATATATACAACGTGATGCAGGAAGAAGTTTCTATGTCCTGACAGAGTATCAAGGTCTCCATCTGTCATATATTATGGAGAGGCTTTCCTTGGTAAAAAGATTTTTGGGCCCCTGAGGCACCAGGATCCAGGATTCCCGGACGGTGAACCCTATACTATCAATTCTCTCAGAGAAAAAGGAAACTTCCCAAACGACCAGACAAATCAGAAAATCCCCAAGTCCCTGCCAACTGCAGAAGAACTCCCGGAAACCAGCAATTGTAGCTATTTTGTTCTCAGCAGCCAATCACAAAATTAGGGAAGGGGAGGGTGTGATGGGGACGGGTGTAGAGGGCATGGCCATGGTTTTTTTTATCTACTTATCTGTCACAGATTACATTTATGTGCGATTATCTTGATACACATGATTTATTATTCCATTTGGTGGTAATTATTTGGATATGATGTATATGTTCCAGCATCTCCTGTGTGATGTATATGCTCCAGCCCCAGTGTAACCGTAATGTATACCGTATATTTTGTCTCCTGTGTGATGTATATGCTCCAGACCCAGTGTAACCGTAATGTATATGCTTCATCTCCTGTGTGATGTGTATGCTCCAGACCCAGTGTATCCTGTGTGATGTGAATGCTCCAGCCCCAGTGTAACTGTAATGTATATGCCTCGTCTTCTGTGTGATATATATGCTCTAGTCCCAGCGTGTCTTGTGTGATGCATATGACGCAACACCAGCATCTCCTGTGTGATGTAAACGCTCCAGTCCCCACATCTCCTGTGTGATGTAAATGCTCCAGTCCCCACATCTCCTGTGTGATGTATATGCTCCAGTCCCCACATCTCCTGTGTGATGTAAACGCTCCAGTCCCTACATCTCCTGTGTGATGTAAACGCTCCAGTCCCTACATCTCCTGTGTGATGTAAACGCTCCAGTCCCCACATCTCCTGTGTGATGTAAACGCTCCAGTCCCCACATCTCCTGTGTGATGTATATGCTCCAGTCCCACATCTCCTGTGTGATGTAAACGCTCCAGTCCCCACATCTCCTGTGTGATGTATATGCTCCAGTCCCTACATCTCCTGTGTGATGTAAATGCTGCAGTCCCTACATCTCCTGTGTGATGTATATGCTCCAGTCCCCACATCTCCTGTGTGATGTATATGCTCCAGTCCCTACATCTCCTGTGTGATGTAAATGCTCCAGTCCCCACATCTCCTGTGTCATGTAAACGCTCCAGTCCCCACATCTCCTGTGTCATGTAAACGCTCCAGTCCCATCTCCTGTGTCATGTAAACGCTCCAGTCCCCACATCTCCTGTGTGATGTAAACGCTCCAGTCCCCACATCTCCTGTGTGATGTATATGCTCCAGTCCCCACATCTCCTGTGTGATGTATATGCTCCAGTCCCCACATCTCCTGTGTGATGTAAATGCTCCAGTCCTCACATCTCCTGTGTGATGTAAACGCTCCAGTCCCCACATCTCCTGTGTGATGTAAACGCTCCAGTCCCCACATCTCCTGTGTGATGTATATGCTCCAGTCCCACATCTCCTGTGTGATGTAAACGCTCCAGTCCCCACATCTCCTGTGTGATGTATATGCTCCAGTCCCTACATCTCCTGTGTGATGTAAATGCTGCAGTCCCTACATCTCCTGTGTGATGTATATGCTCCAGTCCCTACATCTCCTGTGTGATGTAAATGCTCCAGTCCCCACATCTCCTGTGTGATGTAAATGCTCCAGTCCCTACATCTCCTGTGTGATGTAAATGCTCCAGTCCCTACATCTCCTGTGTGATGTAAATGCTCCAGTCCCTACATCTCCTGTGTGATGTAAATGCTCCAGTCCCCACATCTCCTGTGTGATGTAAATGCTTCAGCCCCTCACATCTCCTGTGTGATGTATATGCTCCAGTCCCCACATCTCCTGTGTGATGTATATGCTTCAGCCCCAAGCACCTCTCCAAAAGGAGAGCCCTACGACAACTACAAGATCTATTTAAGTCAGATTAACGGACTGGCATCATCAACACCAACACAAGCTTGTATCTAGAGAGTGTGGTCATTAGATTCCTCACCACATCCAACCTGTTGCTCTTCATCCCAGAGGCAGAACAGACCTCGACTCTAGATCAACTTTAGAACGGCAGTCCAGGTGGAAGCATTTCCACCCAAGCTTTGGAGAGCAGACCATCAATTCCCAGTTCTTACTGTAGTCTTGTGGTCCGAAAGAGTGGGAAAATCTTTTTTTTTTTGGGGGGGGGGGTGGACTTGTGATAGACTGTGAATTTTTGTGTGCACTTGGGTGAAGAAAGCCATGACAACAAGGGAGAGAAAAAGCAGCAGACTGGCATTGAGCTTACAAGTAGCAAAGAGCAGTTGTTTTTTTTGCATGATTCCATACGGATACATCAGGGGTGAATTTATCACAATGAGTGGTGCCAGATAATGTCGGCTCTTCTCCAGCTGTATCGACGCTCGTCTTTATGCATGATGTACATATAATCGCAGTTCTTTGAGCTCTGGAGGACGCCACCGTATGCAGAGCAATAGTCTGTCTAGCAAACCTGACATCAGAGCGGGGCAGTCTGTGCGTGGGCGGATAAACATGGGTTCAGCCATATCCACTTATAATAGACTTTCCTCCCTCGGATTCATTCCTCTGCTGAGAACAAGCATCAAAATGAGCAATTCTTCATTCCCGGAGCATTGTCTCACGCTCGCCATCTTAATTGTCCTATTACTTCTGGGTAATAATAGTGCCGCTCGCCTCTACTGAGGATTCACCATCTTCCAATCACAGTAAATAACAGGCTGTGGGCACAAGTATACAGGGGGCACCCACTGTGGATTATGGGGTCAATTCATATACATTGCAAATCCTATAAGCAGTGGGGTAAATAAATATTTGATATTCTGCCCAATTTGCCAGTTTTCCCACCTACAAAGAATGGAGAGGTCTGTAATTATTATCGTAGGTGCCCTTCACCTGTGAGAGACAGAATCTAAAAATAATAACCAGAAAATCACATTGTAGGATTTTTATATATTAATTTGCATTTTATTGCATGAAATAAATATTTGATCACCGACCAACCAGCAAGAATTCTGGCTCTCACAGACCTGTTAGTTTTTCTTTAAGAAGCCTCCTACTCAGCACTTATTACTTGTATTAATTGACCTCGTAACCTGTATAAAAGACACCTGTCCACACACTCAATCACACTCCAACCTCTCCACCATGGCCAAGACCAAAGAGCTGTCTAAGGACACCAGTATAAAGTACTTCTATGCCCTCTACACATTGGGGAAAATAAGTAAATAAAACACATCTGCCAACTCTAAGTGATGGCTACACCCTCCGTGCAATCCTAAAACATATGGCTTGGGAATCGGGCTCTGTAGGGTCTGGAATTTCTGCACCTCCGCTCCATGCAAGACCCCAGGCAAAGCTCCATCCCAGGTTCCAGAGCCTCATTCTCAGGATTGTTGGGGGTCCGACCTTTAGAACTACCAGTAGTCAGTAAGTTATACCCCATCACATGGATGGGGAATAGCTTACCATCTTTAGAATAATCCTTTAAAAGATCATCTGCATGGAAATTTGCATCAGAAAATCCGCTGTATACCCGGCCGTGTGGATGCTCCTTTACAGCACGATAGGTGCCGTTCCTACATCTGTCAGCACCGTCCTGGAACATCTGGCACAGAACAGAAGAGCCCTATATCTGATAAAATGGCACTCTATATAAAATGTGGGCATGTTTCTTTAATCCCGCCACCTGAAGACCACATACTCCATCTTCTAGCGTTGCTTTAATGGTGCCTCTGTAGAAGATCGCCGGAGAGGGACAATCTCCATTTGGCACAGAGCAAAGAAGCCACCGCAGTCCATGATTAATCGGCACAGCCGGCTAATAGGGCCGTGTTTGCTCCAGCAGCGAAAGCTTTATCTTAGAGTTTGAAGCCCCGCTGACTCCGTGTCACCGCATCTATTCTCAGGAGCTGCCGCTTCGCTGTAAATGCTGACGACGGCTAATTCCTAATTTTTTTTTTCAGTTCTTGCCCAGTATAATGTACAAATGCAAAACCGTGCGCACCGACAATGCAGAGCCGGATATGTGAGGGCTCCCGATGTAGTGCAGAGCCTTATAATGGTGGGGATTTCCTCCTGGTATGATCCAGACCATTCATTACATTCATGCAGCCCTGGACTAGAGCACCTAGAATACCTCCTCGCCCTTACAGTCAGTTATGCAAACAGCCTATGGGGCATTTTTGGTAATTTATTTTCAAAAACTGGAGTGACTAGTTTGTTAAAATATCTTTATAATAACCAGAACTGTTTTTTTTTCCCCCAAAATTCCCTGCAGTCATAAAATAATTAAATTCTGTTTACCAGTGGCCACCACTAGGGGGAGCCGAGGAGCTTACTGCATACAGTTTTCTTATACTAATACAGGTATTTAAAGGAATCTGTCAGCAGGTATGTGCTATGTTGATGTTGGAGCAGAGAGCCTGATTCCAGCGTTGTGTCACTTACTGGGCTGCTTGCTATAGTTTTGATAGAATCCCCATTTTCTCTGCTGTAGCTGTAGTTCAAAATGACGAGTTCTATATAACCCCACCCCCACCACTGATTGGCAGCTTCCTGTGTACACTGTCAGCAAGCTGCCAATCATTAGTGGGGGCGGGGGTTACCCAGATTATCTGGACTGGCCTGCACGTGACACTTAGTCCTTCAGTGATAATCTCCTGCTGATAAATCACTAATTGTATTGAAACTACAGCAAGCGATACATCACTGGAATCAGGGTCTCTGCCCCTACATTATACTGCTCTCAGATTAAATAGCAAAAACCTGCTGACAGATTCACTTTAAAGGGGTCTTGCTACTGATGAACTGTCCTTGTGAAAGGCCATGACTATCAAATTAGTGGAGATCGGATTTCCCGCATCTGATTATTAAAAGGAACTGCGGCGCACAAGCCTCCTTATTGTAGTGGCTGCATCTGGTACTGCAGTCATACTGTAGTGAATGGGACTGCTCTGCAGCACCGGATGCAGCCACTACACAATGAATGGCGCTGTATCTGTAAAACAATGAAGAGGCTGATCCCTCAACCAGCGGATCATGGGGGGTGCTGGGGGTTAGCCCCATCACTTATCAAAATTGATAATCTATCCTAAAGTTAGGTAATCATTGTCAAAATCCTGGAAAAAAACACCAACTTTAATTCTGTATACAGTGAGCTCCCCCTAGTGGCGGCATCAGAAACCAAATTTTCTTCCTCTGATATATTATTTTGCAAATTGCATTTCTGCCTAAAAATATCTATATGCAAATGCTAGGTTGGAAGGATCGCAGCCCCCCCAAAAAAACTTTTAAGGAGAAACTATCATTCTAGAGAGGGGATACTTTTACTTTCCTGAAGCTTAATTTCAATTTCCAGTCAATTAGATAATAAATTAGCGGTAGACCCCTGACGAGTTACCCGGTAGTTATGAGAGCGGGCAGAGCAGGCATGGTGGAGTAACCGCCTTTCAGTGCTAACCTTTGTCAAACGCCGGACGGCCGCGCGGGCCGAGTGCGGATAACGTCTAACTAAAGGTCACACGTGTAGAGAAAGTGGCAGCTAAGAGTCAGCGACGTCCACGGCGGCGAGATCCCAGAGTGACTGGAGAACATATCCTGACCTAACTAGTGTCACAAGCGCTGTGTTATCCGTATTGCATAAGTCTTCACGCCTCAGTCCACTCACGACCCCCTCCCCCCAAGACGAGAACTGAAAATAAATCCTGACAGCAACTAAAAGGAGAACGATAAGATCTTCTACCTCCATGGACCCAACATTGCGAATGTATTCAGTCCCGGATGAAATATTGATTGCATAAAGAAGTTCTGTCCGCTTTCCTGACAAGTCTACTTTGGTAAATATATTCTACTTTCTAGAAACTCTATACTGTGCAGTTCCTCCTGGAATTATTAAAAAAGAAATGGAAGCTGGGTGCTACCCCTCCACACACTTACTACACATTATAACACTATCCAATCAGTGCTGAGAGTGTAGCGGCGCCCTCTATTGACAGAGAAAAGGGTCAATGTAATCATACATTTCCAGGAAGACTAACAGAGGGTGTCAGTACTAAGAAATATA
Organism: Ranitomeya variabilis; assembly: GCF_051348905.1. Classification (NCBI taxonomy): domain Eukaryota; kingdom Metazoa; phylum Chordata; class Amphibia; order Anura; family Dendrobatidae; genus Ranitomeya; species Ranitomeya variabilis. Next base: position 203,098,407 of record NC_135239.1, read on the forward strand.
AATATATGAGGACTACACGTATTTACTAAAATATACCCCGCCGCTCCACTGATTATTCCGCTTTTTTCTTTTTTTAAATCCGCCTTATGACTCCAGAGATATGGTCCATTTTATTTAGAGCTACTTTTATGGATCCTCTGGGGCGGGTCTTAAGGCTAATTTGCATTATTACTGTGAGCCACACCCCCTTGGAAAGACCATATAAGGAAGTATTAAATAAAAAGGCCATTATCTTTGGAACCGTATGGTGGATTTAAAAAAAGAAAAAAACAGAATACTCAGGGGAGCAGCGGGAAGAGCATTAACTGGTCACTTTTGACCTGGTGATAAATCATCTTTAAACCCTGTGCCTCCAAAATGGGTGAAGCCTACTATTTATATTACATATGATATGATATAACACCATGTCTGCTGCCAGCTTGCTAGCCTCTATAAATATGACTTGGATTTTATTTACCGGTAAGCCCAGAAATATTCTGCGTCTTTCTGCAGAGATCTAGTAATGGTCGAACCTCCTTCTGGGCTCAGTTTGTAGTTTTCAATGTGAAGTAGAGAGGAATTAGTGGGCTGATATCGTGGCGGTCGCTCCCACGGTGGAGGACGTGCAGCCTTTACTACATTCGAAAAAAAATGGTCACGTCTGCTCTGGTGAAAACAACTGGAGATCACGAAATATCAGCCCGAGAAAAATTGATTGCAGGTTTTTTTCGCTTTACATTGGGAAAAAGATGGAAGAAGAAGAAAAGAAGAAAATATTTTGATCCTTAAGGATGGCCAATAGAATTTGTGGGGGCAGGCATCATATTTTTATCTATGCCCCTGCAGTTCTAGAACTGCCCACTCTGCACCCATCATTGATTTGTGATCCAAGAGTTTACGTGAATGTCCTACCATGACCATCATTTCCCCTGCAGTGCCCCCACAGGTGAAATGAAGCATTGCACAGTGTCTTACACAGACATGCTTGGTCCCCTAAAGAAAGAGACCTTTTTATAACTGCTCTTGTCTATTAAATCAGGGTCGTGAGTGTACGACCTTCCTCCATTTACCCAGAATTCACTAATAGGTTATTTAATAATGGCTTTTGTAAAAGGGGAATTACACCGTCCCTGGGAAACCCCATTAAATATCCTAAATTATAAGCTTCAAACAATCAGTCATTGCCCCGAGCAGCCTGTAATTGGTTAAGTTGTGGAATAAAAGTGACATGAGCGCAGTTATGTCATTGATTTCTATAATTTTATTCGCCATCTGCACTTACTTTCCACTGGAAGTCGCATTATGAGCTATTGATCTCCTGACTTTAAAATTATTTTATGAATTAGCCGATGGCTATTTATACAAATATGTCTTGAAACAAAGGTTAGATGTAAGTGTGATGGGGCGCCCCACGTTGGTTGCGTTAGTCGGGGCTCATCAGCCTGAATGGATAAAGGTCAGGACATTGACTAGGCCACTCCAAAGTCTTAATTCTGTTTTTCTTAAGCCATTCAGAGGTGGACTTGCTGGTGTGTTTTGGATCATTGTTCTGCTGCATAACCCAAGTGCTCTTAAGCTTGAGGTCACAAGCAGATGGCCGGATATTCTCCTTCAGAATTTTTTTGTAGACAGCAGAATTCATGGTTCCATTTACCACAGCAAGTTTTTTAGGTCCTGGAGCAGAAAAACAGCTATAAACTATCACCCTACCACCACCATATTTTACTGTTGGTATGATGTTCATTTTCTGAAATGCTGTGTTACTTCTACACCAGATATATATGGGACATGCATCTTCCAAAAAGTTCTACTTTTGTCTCGTCAATCCACAGAGTATTGTCTGGGGATCATCAAGACGTTTTCTGGCAAACCTTAGAAGAGACTTTATGTTCTTACTAGATGGTGGCCCGATTCTAATGCATCGGGTATTCTAGAATATGCATGTCCACGTAGTATATTGCCCAGTCACGTAGTATATTGCCCAGTCACGTAGTATAATACTCCATGCAGTTATGGCCCCATAGATGCCCCATATATTGCTCCATGCAGTTATGGCCCCATAGATGCCCCATATAATGCTCCATGCAGTTCTTTATGGCCCCATAGATGCTCCATACAGCATTGTGCCACATGTAATGCTGCTGCTGCAATAAAAAAAAAAAAAAAAAAAATCACATACTCACCTCTCGTCGCTGCTCCTTAGCGTCCCGTCTCTCCGCACTGACTGTTCAGGCAGAGGGTGGCGCGCACACTAATACGTCATCGCGCCCTCTGACCTGAACAGTCACTGCAAGAGGACGGGAAGACGGAGCGGCGCCCGGCGGATGGAACGCGAACAGGTGAATATGAAATACTCACCTGCTCCTGATGCTGTCCCTGCGTGTCCCATGGTACCGCAGCTTCTTCGCGCCTGCGCGAGAAGGACCTGCCATGACGTCACGGTCACATGACCGTGACGTCATGGCATGTCCTTCTCGCGCAGGGCCTGTGATGACATCGCGGTCACATGACCGTAACGTCGTGGCAGGTCCTTCGCGCATACCATCCTTGCCACCGAAACCTGCCGGCGGAAGGTGAGTATATAATGATTTTTTATTTTTTGTATTATTTTTAACATTAGATTTTTTTTACTATTGACGCTGCATAGGCAGCCTCAATAGTAAAAACTTGGTCACACAGGGTTGATAGCGGCGGTAACAGAGTGAGTTACCCGCGGCATAACGAGGTCCGTTACCGCTGGCATTAACCCTGTGTGAGCTGTGACTGCGGGGAGAATGGAGCGGGCGCCGGGCACTGACTGCAGGGGAGTAGGGAGGGACTAATCGGACTGTGGCCGTCGCTGGTTGGTCGCGGCAGCCATGACAGGCAGCTGGCGAGACCAATCAGCGACTTGCGTTCCATGACAGACAGAGGCTGCGACCAATGAATATCCGTGACAGAAAGAAAGACAGACAGAAGGACAGAAAGACGGAAGTGACCCTTAGACAACTATATAGTAGATTGCCCAGCAGTGGTTTTCGTCTTGGAACTCTGCCATGCCGGTCATTTTTGCCCAGTCTTTCTTTCTAACCATCCATATACTAGGGGAGGTGGGGCTAACCATCCATATACTGGGGGGGAGGTGGGGCTAACCATCCACATACTGGGGGGAGGTGGGACTAACTATCCATATATTGGGGGAAGGTGGGCCTAACTATCCATATATTGGGCGGAGGAGGGGCTAATCATCCATATACTGGGGGGAGGTGGGGCTAATCATCCATATACTGGGGAACATGGGGCTAACCATCCATATACTGGGGGGAGGTGGGGCTAGCCATCCATATACTGGGGGGAGGTGGGACTAACTATCCATATATTGGGGAAGGTGGGCCTAACTATCCATATATTGGGCGGAGGAGGGGCTAATCATCCATATACTGGGGGGAGGTGGGGCTAATCATCCATATACTGGGGGGAGGTGGGACTAATTATCCATATACTGGGGGGAGGTAGGGATAACCATCCATATACTGGGAGAGGTGGGACTAATTATCCATATACTGGGGGGAGGTGGGGCTAACTATCTATATACTGGGGGAGGAGGGGCTAACCATCCATATACTGGGGGAGGTGGGACTAATTATCCATATACTGGGGGGAGGTGGGGCTAACTATATACTGGGGGAGGAGGGGCTAACCATCCATATACTTGGGGGAGGTGGGGCTAACCATCCATATACTGGGGAGGAGGGGCTAACCATCCATATACTGGGGGAGGAGGGGCTAACCATCCATATACTGGGGGGAGGTGGGGCTAACCATCCATATACTGGGGGGAGGTGGGGCTAACCATCCATATACTGGGGGGAGGTGGGGCTAACCATCCATATACTGGGGGGAGGTGGGGCTAACCATCCATATACTGGGGGGAGGTGGGGCTAACCATCCATATACTGGGGGGAGGTGGGGCTAACTATCCATATACTGGGGGGAGGTGGGGCTAACCATCCATATACTGGGGGGAGGTGGGGCTAACCATCCATATACTGGGGGGAGGTGGGGCTAACCATCCATATACTGGGGGAGGTGGGGCTAACTATCCATATACTGGGGGAGGAGGGACTAACCATCAATATAATGTAGCCTTGGACATCCCCTCTATCTTCTTACAGATTCTGCAATTAATTCTTTCTCCACACCTCCGCACACATTAGAGGAGAGTCCGCTGTCTGGTAATTACATCTCATGGACGCCTGATCCTTAATACAGAAACATTACCAGGAAGAATCCCAGAAATCTAATAATGGCGCATGAATTATTTCCGAGGGCAGAATGATTAGTTTTATCATTTTTTGCAAATCCTTTAAATCATTCGTTTCCACTTAGTAGCGGCAAGGTATATTGATGAAGTAATGAAGTGAAGGCAGCGGCCAGCGCCGGCCAATTAAAAAACATTTCGCTTTTAATGTAATCGCTGTCTGGAAAGTGCAGCGTCTCTGTACGAGGCGTCCTCCCTAAAGCTCCATCCCAGCTGTCGTTTTTCACTTCTTGGGGTCAAATTTGACTTATTAAATGCGCAGTCGTTTGGCATTTTTCTTGGGTTAAAGAACGTACTTTTGCACTTTTATATTTCTACATTTTTTACTTGTTTTAATTTGCAATTGCCAAACCTGTTAATTGGCCTCATGTCTCCGTTAATCTGTATAGTTTTACAATAACTTTATTTGTTTAGTTTTAGTTATTAGTTTTTATGTTGCCATTTTCGAGTCAGATCTGCGTTCTCCATTCTGGCCCCTATAAAAAAAAAAAGGGGAAATCATCACCCCTACAAAGTCAATATCCCCCAATAAGAAATGTGGGCAGGTGTCTTCATCAGGAGTAAATCCCTTTTAATAAACCCCAATAATAGGATCCTATATGGCAGGATCTAATTAGAGCTTGGTCCCTATCTTTGAGGTGCAGAAACCGATGACAAAAATGGAAAAGGGAATCCAAAAAGTTTTAGAATCAATATTTCCAGACATTAGACCTTCCCCCATGTTAGTGCGGAGCGGAGGAGGGTAGTGATGCGTGATTCCTGGCAGAGCCTACGCAGTGCCCAGCGTGTCATTATTAATCCCCCCGCTGCTTATGTTTCTTTATGCATATTTAGTGCCACACCATACACCACTAATGAGCTACAATCTATCCCCACCGGAGAGAACAGACACGAGCGCAGGTTCATATAAAGCTCCTTGTATGACTTAAAGGGAATTATCATGAATTTCATTTCTGACTCCATTCATTAAAAGCCTGTACAACAGGAAGAATGTATTATTTATGCATATTTTTTAATGTAGCAACTCATTTAATTTTTAAAAACTTTACTGGAGGCGGCCATATTGGAGGTACCTCCTTCCTTACAATATTGTCTATGTAGACAGTGCACAAGTCTGTCAATGAATAGGAACTAATTGTCAGAAAACTATCCATAGAGCCTCTTTTATCCCCCTTTAATGGCATAGCTCTGGCATGGGGGCTACATACACATCATTTCATGTGCGTAGGGTGTTACTTCTTTGTAATTCCTGAGAACTATCCATCAAAAATTTTATCGCCCTCTGATGATAATGAGCCTCGGGCTATGGTTACACGACTGTTTTCTCTCCATCCAAGAAAATCTGTCCGATGCTAATCACACTCTGATTAGTGTGCGACCAGAGGACGACCAGATTACGACCAGAGTACGACCAGAGGACGGCCAGAGTACGGCCAGAGGACGACCAGAGTACGACCAGAGTAAGACCAGAGAAAGACCAGAGAAAGACCAGAGAAAGACCAGAGGACGGCCAAAGTACGACCAGAGGACAACCAGAGGACGACCAGAGGACGACCAGAGGACGACCAGAGGACGACCAGAGGACGACCAGAGGACGACCAGAGTACGACAAGAGTAAGACCAATGTAAGACCAGAGTACGACCAGAGTAAGACCAGAGTAAGATCAGAGGACGGCCAAAGTACGACCAGAGTAAGACCAGAGTACGACCAGAGTACGACCAGAGTAAGACCAAAGTACGACCAAAGTACGACCAGAGGACGACCAGAGGACGACCAGAGGACGACCAGAGGACGACCAGAGGACGACCAGAGGACAACCAGAGGACGACCAGAGTATGAAAAAAGTACAACCAAAGTATGACTAGAGTACGACCAGAGTATACGATCAGAGCATCAAAAAACTATAAATCAAAATTATTGAGATTAGTTGTAATATTGGCTCATCAAACAAGACTCAATACCTCTAAAAATTACCTTTTATTGATCAGTATATTTAAAAAAAAAAAAAAAAAAGAAAGAAAAGAAAAAAAACCACAAAAATCAAAAAGTGAAAAACTAAACGAAAAACAAAACAAAAATCTATTGCTGATCTGTAACCACTAGTTGATACAACAGCAGGGGTGCTAGATAGGCCTATAAGACCCTAAATCCCCCTAGCTGTACCCCTGCCTAACAGCGGAGGTTGGCACCCTCTTGAGATGCAATTTGCGCCCCCACTCACCGGCAGCTTGCCCTAAATTCCCTACATATCCCTATGGTGGGGAAAACCACAAAAAAACAAACACCACAGTAAGGGTATGTTTCCACGTTCAGGAAACGCTGCGTTTTTGACGCTGCGTTTTTCCGCAGCGTCAAAAACGCAGCGTCCAGATGTTACAGCATAGTGGATGGGATTTCATGAAATCCAGACTCCACTATGCGTTAAAAAACGCATGCGTTTTTGCCGCGAAAACGCATGCGTGGTGCGTTTTTTCTAAACGCAGCATGTTGCTACTATGAGCAAAACACGCAGGAACACCGCAGGTGACCTGCCAGTGACCTCAGGTGCAGTTTTGGTCAGGATTTTACCTGCATAAAATCCTGACCAAAGCCTGAAGCAAAACTGAATGTGGAAACATATCCTAAGGGTATGTGTCCACGTTCAGGAAACGCTGCGTTTTTGACGCAGCGCTGAGCCGCAGCGTCAAACAAGCAGCGTCCAGATGTTACAGCATAGTGGAGGGGATTTAATGAAATCCCGTCTCCACTGTGCAGGAAAAAACGCATGCGTTTTTCCCGCGAAAACGCACATGCGGTGCGTTTTTTAAGAACGCAGCATGTTGCTACAATGAGCAAAACACGCAGGAACACCGCAGGTGACCTGCCAGTGACCTCAGGTGCATTTTTGGCCAGGATTTTACCTGCATAAAATCCTGACCAAAGCCTGAAGCAAACCTGAACGTGGACACATACCCTAAGAATCCCAATCAAAAAGTAACTGTGCTTTTGATAAAACACTAAATTAAACAGTCCAGGGAATAAAAATATGGGCATGAATAATACTGAGCCACCGAGACAACAAAAAGGAATTAAAGAAAACCACAAACTGGATAAATGTCTTATTGGTGGTTAGTTTGTTAATAGTTTATTAGGGGAAAAAAGAGAAAGGGGGGTGTATAGATTCTTACCCTCCACGATCCCTATTTTAATTTAGTGTTTTATGATTACTTTTTGGTTGGGATTCTTATTGTGGTGTGTTTTTGTGGTTTTCCCCACCATAGGGATATGTAGAGAATTTAGGGCAAGCTGCCGGTGAGCTGGGGCGCCAATTGCGTCTCTAGAGGGTGCCAACCTCCGCTGTTAGGCAGGGGTACAGCTAGGGGGATTTAGGGTCTTCTAGGCCTATCTAGCACCCCTGCTGTTGTATCAACTAGTGGTTACAGATCAGCAATAGATTTTTGTGTTTTTTTTTCGTTTGGTTTTTCACTTTTTGATTTTTGTGTTTCTTTTTCTTAAAATATACTGATCAATAAAAGGTAATTTTTAGAGGTATTGGTCTTTTTTGATGAGCCTATAGGACCAGAGTAGAATCTGATTTTAGAGGTGGAGAGGAAAAAAAAAAAGTTTCTCCACTTTCTCTATTATGTCAGTCCTTGAAAATCAGGCAGCACTCGGATGTCATTGGGGTCCTGTTTTTGTCACGGATCCACAGACATGAATAGGTGAGTGCTATCCGATTCTCATAGGGAAATTGTGCATATGCACAACCCAGTGAATAACATGGGTACGAGTGTGATCTGTCAAAACCACGGATATCACTTGTACGATTTAAACAGCTGTGTGCACCTAACCTTATAATGATAAAGAGATGACTCAGCTGACACTGTCCCATCCTACACAGCAAAGCTGAACTGAATTCTACAGAAACCAGGAAATGTCAGGCGTCAGCCTTTTGTGTTTGTGCTTCACTGGCTTCAAGGGGTCATTTAAGATTAGAAAAATATGACTGCTTTGTTCCAGAAACAGCGCCACCCTTCTCTATAGTCCGTATCTGGTATTGCAATATCAAAATAAATGTAATACCAGAAATATTTTAAGAAGAAGAGTGGCGCTCCTGCCAGAAAAAAAGTCATGTTTTACTAAAGGAAGAATGGGAGATTACTTGAATGGACCACGGCCTTAACCCTATAGTGACTGCATAATATAATATAATGTATATATAGTTTTTCCATCTAGTTGGAAAATTCTATATTTTTATTGCCCCCATCTGTAATAAATTGGATTAGCCTCATAGTGCAGCTCATCTCCGGGAGGAACCCAGGACCACCACGCCGCCGGGGTCATGTCTTAATGCAATGAAGTGGGAGCTAATGTAATTATCTCCATAGTTCAAGATGAATAAATGTATTTCATTTCTCACAGAGCAATAAATGTCTCCCCGATATTTCAGTCCTTTGGGGATAATATCAGCAGAGTTTAATATATTCTTTGTGTGAGACTGGATTCAGTTCTCCCAGTGTTTATTGGTGTGCGAGGTGGTAAGTGTCCGGTGACCTTGTGATTTTGGGAATGTGAATGTTTTGTACGATGGATTTTTCCCTGAGAAGATTAGGGCCACATGTGGCCCCTTGTGTGACAGAGGAGCAGGAGGCACTACGGTCAGCCTGTCCCCAGTGTCTGACAGCAGAGAACAATAGATTGCATTTTCCTGCAACATGATTACGTCTAAGACATGCCAAGCTTTCTTTCTTGGTTTGCCTTCCTCTAAGATGCATCACACGAAGGTTAAAGGGAACCTGTCACCCCCAAAATGGAAGGTGAGCTAAGCCCACCGGCATCAGGGGCTTCTCTACAGCATTCTGTAATGCATTCTGTAATGCTGCAGATAAGCCCCCGATGTATCCTGAAAGATGAGAACAGGTTAGATTATACTCACCTGGGCAGGTGGTCCGATCCGATGGGCGTCACGGTCCGGCTTCTCCCATCTTCATAGGATGACGTCCTCTCCTTGTCTTCAGGCTGCGGCTCCGGCTCCGGCGTACTTTGTCTGCCATGTCATCGTAAGAAGATGGGAGGCCCCGGATCGGATCGCGACGCCCTTCGGACCGGACCGCAGCGGGACCGCCCCCCCCCCCCCCTGGGTGAGTATAACATAACCTCTTTTTCTCATCTTTCAGGATACATCGGGGGCTTATCTACTGCATTACAGAATGCATTACAGAATGCTGCAGAGAAGCCCCTGATGCCGGTGGGCTTAGCTCACCTTCCATTTTGGGGGTGACAGGTTCCCTTTAGGTAGAAATCCAATCTATAAATTTGAAAAAGGTTCAAACATTTTGGAGATCCCCGTATCTGATAGGCGACGCTGTTCACAATGAAGGAGCCGGTCTCATCTCAGCCGTGACTTGGACAAGTAACTTTAATTGGGAGCAGGTATTACCACTACACTAGATCACCAGGACAGCAAACATTACCACTACACTACACTAGATCACCAGGGCAGCAGACATTACCACTACACTAGATCACCAGGGCGCAGACATTACCACTACACTAGATCACCAGGACAGCAGACATTACCACTACACTAGATCACCAGGACAGCGAACATTACCACTACACTACACTAGATCACCAGGGCAGCAGACATTACCACTACACTAGATCACCAGGACAGCAGACATTACCACTACACTAGATCACCAGGGCAGCAGACATTACCACTACACTAGATCACCAGGACAGCAGACATTACCACTACACTAGATCACCAGGACAGCGAACATTACCACTACACTACACTAGATCACCAGGGCAGCAGACATTACCACTACACTAGATCACCAGGGAAGCAGACATTACCACTATACTAGATCACCAGGGCAGCAGACATTACCACTACACTAGATCACCAGGACAGCAGACATTACCACTACACTAGATCACCAGGGAAGCAGACATTACCACTACACTAGATCACCAGGACAGCAGACATTACCACTACACTAGATCACCAGGGCAGCAGACATTACCACTACACTAGATCACCAGGACAGCGAACATTACCACTACACTACACTAGATCACCAGGGCAGCAGACATTACCACTATACTAGATCACCAGGGCAGCAGACATTACCACTGCACTAGATCACCAGGACAGCAGACATTACCACTACACTAGATCACCAGGGAAGCAGACATTACCACTACACTAGATCACCAGGACAGCAGACATTAACACTATACTAGATCACCAGGGAAGCAGACATTACCACTATACTAGATCACCAGGGAAGCAGACATTACCACTACACTAGATCACCAGGACAGCAGACATTACCACTATACTAGATCACCAGGGAAGCAGACATTACCACTATACTAGATCACCAGGACAGCAGACATTACCACTATACTAGATCACCAGGACAGCAGACATTACCACTACACTAGATCACCAGGACAGCAGACATTACCACTATACTAGATCACCAGGGAAGCAGACATTACCACTATACTAGATCACCAGGACAGCAGACATTACCACTACACTAGATCACCAGGACAGCAGACATTACCACTATACTAGATCACCAGGGAAGCAGACATTACCACTATACTAGATCACCAGGGAAGCAGACATTACCACTATACTAGATCACCAGGACAGCAGACATTACCACTATACTAGATCACCATGACAGCAGACATTACCACTATACTAGATCGCCAGGGAAGCAGACATTACCACTATACTAGATCACCAGGACAGTAGACATTACCACTATACTAGATCACCAGGACAGCAGACATTACCACTATACTAGATCACCAGGACAGCAGACATTACCACTATACTAGATCGCCAGGGAAGCAGACATTACCACTATACTAGATCACCAGGACAGTAGACATTACCACTATACTAGATCACCAGGGAAGCAGACATTACCACTACACTATGCTGAAAAAAAAGAGAACTGACCGCACTTCCAAAAAAAATCATATATTGGTCTAATGCAGTTAGGCAAAAATACAGGTAACTGAACATGAGGCTCTTCGTTTCACATTCTGATCAGGCTATATGGAGCCGATGTCACGGCGAACCGCTCAGTGGGTCCTAACTTTTATTACCTTAAAAGAGCGGCCTCATGCGCTAACCGCTGCCGCAGCAACCGCCCCACAAGCGCAAAACCACAGCAACAATGGCTGCCACACTACACCAAAGGCCCCGTCTCACATAGCGAGATCGCTAGCGAGATCGCTGCTGAGTCACAAGTTTTGTGACGCAACAGCGACCTCCATAGCGATCTCGCTATGTGTGACACGTACCAGCGATCAGGCCCCTGCTGCGAGATCGCTGGTCGTGTCAGAATGGCCTGGACCTTTTTTTGGTCGTTGAGGCCCCGCTGACATCGCTGAATCGGTGTGTGTGACACCGATCCAGCGATGTCTTCACTGGTAACCAGGGTAAACATCGGGTTACTAAGCGCAGGGCCGCGCTTAGTAACCCGATGTTTACCCTGGTTACCAAAAAAAAAAAACAGTACATACTCGCCTTTCGGTGTCCAGGTCCCTTGCCGTCTGCTTCCTGCTCTCACTGACTGCCGGCCGTACAGTGAGAAGTGAGAGCGCAGCAGTGACGTCACCGCTGCGCTCTGCTCTCAGTGTACGGCGGCTCAGTCAGAGCAGGAAGCAGACGGCAAGGGACCTGGACACCGAAAGGCGAGTATGTAGTGTTTGTTTTTTTTGGTAACCAGGGTAAACATCGGGTTACTAAGCGCGGCCCTGCGCTTAGTAAGGCTACGTTCACATTTGCGTTGTGCGCCGCAGCGTCGGCGCCGCAACGCACAACGCAAACAAAAAACGCAGTTGCGTTTTGAACAAAAACGCTGCGTTTTGCGCCGCATGCGCCCCCCAAAATCTATACAATGTTTTGCATATTTATTGGAAAACGCATGCGTCGTACAACGCACCACGACGCAAGTACTTGCGTCGTCTGCGTTGTCAATACAAATCAATGGTAAAAAAAAAGCGCATCGACGACGCAAAAGCGACGCAAACACGACGCATGCGTTTTTTTTAAAGTCAGCGCCGCAAAAAAAATGCAACATGTTGCGTTTGCCGCGCCCTGACAGGTGCGCCCTAACGCCGCATGCGGCGTACGACGCACCAAAACGCATGACAACGCATGTACATGCGGCGCCATGCGGCCCCAATGTTAAAGATAGGGCCGCACGACGCATGCGTTTTGTTGCGGCGACGACGCTGCGGCGCACAACGCAAATGTGAACGTAGCCTATCCCGATGTTTACCCTGGTTACCCGGGTGCTGCAGGGGGACTTCGGCATCGTTGAAGACAGTTTCAACGATGCCGAAGTCGTTCCCCTGATCGTTGGTCGCTGGGGAGAGCGGTCTGTGTGACAGCTCCCCAGCGACCACACAGCGACTTACCAACGATCACGGCCAGGTCATATCGCTGGTCGTGATCGTTGGTAAATCGCTAAGTGAGACGGGGCCTCAACACCAAGTGAAAGCAGCACTGACTCTCACCTTCCCCAAGCTCTCAAATGAGAGCAAAAATAGGCTGGACCCCTCTGCAGTCTCCGGATAATGAAAATCACCTTTGCCAAATTGGAGGAGTGCACGTCCGAAAAAAAGCGCGTACCAGTCTGTCCTGGTCTCACAATGGACACACAGCGCTCCCGTCTGTCCTGGTCTCACGATGGACACACAGCGCACCCATCTGTCCTGGTCTCACGATGGACACACAGCGCACCCGTCTGTCCTGGTCTCACGATGGACACACAGCGCACCCATCTGTCCTGGTCTCACGATGGACACACAGCGCACCCGTCTGTCCTGGTCTCACGATGGACGCACAGCGCACCCGTCTGTCCTGGTCTCACGATGGACACACAGCGCACCCGTCTGTCCTGGTCTCACGATGGGCACACAGCGCTCCCGTCTGTCCTGGTCTCACGATGGACACACAGCACACCCGTCTGTCCTGGTCTCACGATGGACACACAGCGCACCCGTCTGTCCTGGTCTCACGATGGACACACAGCGCACCCGTCTGTCCTGGTCTCACGATGGACACACAGCGCTCCCGTCTGTCCTGGTCTCACGATGGACACACAGCGCTCCAGTCTGTCCTGGTCTCACGATGGACACACAGCGCTCCCGTCTGTCCTGGTCTCACGATGGACACACAGCGCTCCCGTCTGTCCTGGTCTCACGATGGACACACAGCGCACCCGTCTGTCCTGGTCTCACGATGGACACACAGCGCTCCAGTCTGTCCTGGTCTCACGATGGACACACAGCGCACCCATCTGTCCTGGTCTCACGATGGACACACAGCGCTCCCGTCTGTCCTGGTCTCACGATGGACATACAGCGCACCCGTCTGTCCTGGTCTCACGATGGACACACAGCGCTCCCGTCTGTCCTGGTCTCACGATGGACATACAGCGCTCCAGTCTGTCTTGTTCTCACGATGGACGCACAGCGCACCAGGATGTCCTGGTCTCACGATGGACACACAGCGCTCCCGTCTGTCCTGGTCTCACGATGGACACACAGCGCTCCCGTCTGTCCTGGTCTCACGATGGACACACAGCGCTCCCGTCTGTCCTGGTCTCACGATGGACACACAGCGCACCCATCTGTCCTGGTCTCATGATGGACACACAGCGCTCCCGTCTGTCCTGGTCTCATGATGGACACACAGCGCACCCGTCTGTCCTGGTCTCACGATGGACACACAGCGCTCCAGTCTGTCTTGTTCTCATGATGGACACACAGCGCACCCGTCTGTCCTGGTCTCATGATGGACACACAGCGCTCCCGTCTGTCCTGGTCTCACGATGGACACACAGCGCACCCGTCTGTCCTGGTCTCACGATGGACACACAGCGCTCCAGTCTGTCCTGGTCTCACGATGGACACACAGCGCACCCGTCTGTCCTGGTCTCACGATGGACACACAGCGCTCCCGTCTGTCCTGGTCTCACGATGGACACACAGCGCACCCGTCTGTCCTGGTCTCACGATGGACACACAGCGCTCCCGTCTGTCCTGGTCTCACGATGGACACACAGCGCTCCCGTCTGTCCTGGTCTCACGATGGACATACAGCGCTCCAGTCTGTCTTGTTCTCACGATGGACACACAGCGCACCCGTCTGTCCTGGTCTCACGATGGACACACAGCGCTCCAGTCTGTCCTGGTCTCACGATGGACATACAGCGCTCCAGTCTGTCTTGTTCTCACGATGGACACACAGCGCACCCGTCTGTCCTGGTCTCACGATGGACACACAGCACTCCAGTCTGTCCTGGTCTCACGATGGACACACAGCGCACCCGTCTGTCCTGGTCTCAGGATGGACACACAGCACACCCGTCTGTCCTGGTCTCACGATGGACACACAGCACACCAGTCTGTCTTGTTCTCATGATGGATGCACAGCGCACCCATCTATCCACCACATGCCCAGGACTGAGTTTTATCCCTGCAAGAAAGCCATGAAGCTTCCTTTGAACGACAGCAAGACAATAAACACGGAAGAGCGCAGCATGAGAAGCACCAGGTGGTTTAATTGGGATGTTTCAATGAAAAGTGGGGGGGATTAGCCTCTCACCTGGGTGGGTTGTGCACCCCTACACAACTCCGTAGCAGACGTCCCCGTGCACTCCTGCTCTGTTGCTCTGGGTTCGCTCCTGCGCTGTGCTTCCTGGTCTGGTCACGTGATGTCACCTCACAGGATATGATGTCACTTCAGGTCCTGTTTCCTGGAGATGAACTCTATGGCCCCAAGCTGCTCCAGCCACAATCACTCCAGGGGAATATCAATGTTTTTTGGAAAAAATATATATGGTCAATTTAAGGAGCGCTATGACTATAGAGCACACTGCAATAGATTAGTGGTAAATAGTGATGAGCGAGTGTACTCGTTGCTTGGGTTTTCCTGAGTATTTATGGCTGCTCGGAGATTTAGTTTTCATCCCCACAGCTGAATGATTTACAGCTACTAGCCAGCCTGAGTACATGTGGGGATTCCCTAGCAACCAGGCAACCCCCACATGTATTTAGTTAGGCAGGCTAGTAGCTATAAATCATAAATCATTCAGCTGTGGTGATGAAAACAAAATCTCCGAGAAGTCATAAATACTCGGAGATCACCCAAGCGTGCTCGGGAAAACCCGAGCAACGAGTCCACTCGCTCACCACTAGTGGTAAACAAACCTTTTATTAAACCACTACGCGGACTGCTACCTTTCTCAGGTGGATTTACAGACAGTGTAGGAAGTGACACATTAAATAGGGGTAGTGACCAATAGGATGGAAGCATTCAATGATGGTCAATTAACCCTTTCTATACAAGCAGTCAGCGGTCAGAAATGCAGCAATTAAACAAAAAAAAAGTAAAAAAAATGCTCAAAAAGTAAAGTGATATAAAATATACAATATATAGATATAAAAATATGTAAAATATAGCAATATCATGATAAAATGAAATATAATATTTGACCTAAAGATAATATACTCCAAAGTGATTCAACCACCTAATCACCTGCAAACGAAAATATTTATCATGCACAATCTAAAAATACTAATAACAGATATACTGTAGCATATAAAATTCCTATTTAAAAACTATAAGAACATAAAGGAAATATGAATGGATCCCTTTTATCTTTTCTTTATGTCATAACCAGGGATTCCCAGCCAGCCTCAACCTGCTTAGAATCTGCAATCTGACAAGGAAATGCACATTCACTCCTTTCCTAGTCATTACCGTACAGTGCATTTCTTGTATCCTTGCTACTGTTACTTAGCCACATTCTCAATGGTTAACTTCAGACCCCCAGGACTCAAAAGTGCCCAATTTAAAGATCCAAAAACTTTTTTCTTCATCCAGCTGCTATTTCAGAGCAGTAACAGCTACTTGATCTAGAATTATAAGTTTTAAGAATTTTGGATCTTTTTGATAAAAAAAAGTGCAAAAATGTTTGGACACACCATGTTGTTGAAACCCATTGCGTACATTGTGACGATGCTTGTATAATCCGGCGTGCATCGTCTGAATAGTGCATATTGCAGGAGATAAACAACATAAGTGGACCCTGCAATTGATAGTGAAGCTCTCCCCAGTGGTTTGTGATCACCATCAGACATTTTGGGGTGTTGCAGCCCAAATTAGAATTCATGAGTTTCTCCTTTGTATTTTTTTGATTCCAAAAAAAATATTGCTGGGTGACACAACGACAGCAAGCAGAGATCTATGAAAAGCGTTGGCAACTTGTATCACAACGATAAAGCTTTATTTGCAGGGGCTGGATACCCCTTTACACAATCACGGAGATTAATAAGTCACATATTTGCCTTTGCAGCTTCAGCTAAAATCTGATGATACAACTAATTAATTCACCTGCATTCAGGCAGGAGCATCGTTTCGCCGACCTCCCTGGGGGCCATTGAGAAGTGGAACCAAGAGCCACCGAGACTTGGAGCTAGTGAGATTGATCTCGCATTCAATAGCTTCATTTACCCCGCCACCTAATTGCCATTACATTCAAATTAAAAGCAATATGCTCGCTGTAATTAGCTACCTGGCTTATTCCCCTAGCTGGGGCTCCATGATTTTCACAGTCGATTGTATATTTTTTTTAACTTTTCCAAACTTTTCTCATTGCATTTCTTACCGAAGTGCAATGCCCAGGGACCCGCTCTTCATGCCAACGCCTCGTCCTAACCTTCTCTCCAAAACAGTCAATATAATCACTTATCCCAGCAGACAGCGTGCGGCTCATTACGCCGGCCACATCTTCCAATCGCTCTGCTTACTGGCAGGTACGTCTCCAAAATGTAATTAATCTTTCCGTCCTCTACGTAAGTTCCCATAGCGTTCCTATCTATCAGAAAGTACGTGGAGAACAGGCACTTAAAATGCCAAGACCAATTAAGACGGAGAAGCTTCGCGGCTTGATTAACATATTCTGTGATAAGTTTGTGACTGGCGGATGATACAAACGTCTCATGGTTGCATCGCGGCCTACTTGGGTACATATCAAACTGTTGCTTTGGAGATTTATTTAGGTTTTGATCAATAGATTGTGCAGAGGCCGTTCAGGAGCCACTTACCGAGAAGTCAAGGTGAATCGCAGAAATTGTGGATTTGTGTTTGCCTAAGGTTGGATTCACACATCCGTGTTTTACGCGCTGCAAGAACTGGCAACCAACAGGCATCCTGACCCAACCGTCATAGGCATATATGAGGGTGTCGAATTCGGATCAGGACACCAGTGCCGGTCCAACTCACTCCAGACCACCTGGGTGGAGGACATTTACCTTTCCAACACTCTATACAGATAAAATACCTCTCCTCTACCCTAGACCAGCAGGGACTCAAAAACCTTGCCTATCTGCTACCCTAGACCACCAGGGTAGAGGATATTTACCCATCACCATAGACCCAGGAAATGGAGCTAATCCCCTCCGTTACCATAGATCAGAAAGGATATGGACAATAACCTCTCATCTACCCCAGACTACGAGGGAATGAAAAATGTGTGTACCCACGACCCTAGACCACCATGGTAGAGGAAATATATCCATCCATCGCTTTAGATCACCAAGGAAAGCTAAATAATCTATCATTTACCTAGACCTGTTACACACCTGTCCCTGATTCGGGCTTTGCTCCCCTCATCCTGGTCCACTGAATTCTGTTGTGCTACATGTTGGGCTTTGCAGATGGCCCGGCTCAATCTCATGTGATTACCTGCCTCAGTTTATATATAAGGCCTAGTACCAAGACATGCCCCTGTGTCTTGGTATTAAGACTTTCTAGTTGCTCATGAATTCTTTCTGCTACCTGTTTCTGGTCTCCCAGGACATCGGATACGTGTCTGCCTGCAGCTTCCAGAACATCTCCTGCCTACCTGCAGCTTCCAGGACCTCTGATACCTGTTCCCGGTCTTATAGGAACTCTGCTACTTGTTTCCGGTCACCTGTCCGCCTGCAGCTTCCAGGACCTCTGCTTCTTGTCTGTCGTCTCCAGGACCTCTGCTACCTGTTCCCAGTCTCCTGTCCACCGGCAGCTTCCAGGACCTCTGCTACCTGTCTGCGGTCTCCAGGACTTCTGTTAACTGTTTTGCGACTCCTGTCTCTCTGCTACCTGTTTCCCGCGAGCCTCATCTGGCTGCTGCACTGACGCTTGTGGCCCGTGCGCCACCCAGACCTTGGGTTTTGAGGATCCACCTCACCTAGTAAGCCTGACAAGACCACCAGTGATTCAAAAGTCTGCATTTTCACTAACTAGACCACCAAGGTAGAATACTTTAAAACATCTATCACCCTAGACCATCAAGAAAGCAGAACTAATCCCTCCATTATCACAGATCAGAAATGATACAGAAAATAACCTCACTTCTACCCTAGATCACCAGGGATTAAAAAATGTGCCCCTCCACTACCCTAGATCACCAGGGTAAAGGACATTTATATATTGATTACCCTAGACCACCAAGGATGCAGAAATAAACCTCATTAATTCATTACAAGAGATCATAAAGGATACAGACAATAACATTTTCTCTACCCTCGACCACAAATAAAAGAAAAATCCAGCTATGACCGCAGCTTAATAAACCGCTCTGCTACCATCCCCCTAGACCACCAGGTGTAGCAAAAAAAAATCACAAAAATGGCAGCATATGTAAGCCAAGTGTGAAGTGATAGAAAAGTTATTATTTGAAGTGGTTTAACCCATTAAATATTAAAAATGCCATTATATAAGTTGATATTTTTTCATTTTGAAATTATCCATCCGTTGGCTCATGAGATTGAGACTAATCTGTAGTACCAGGCTCTGCCTGTAGCCCAGAGTGGCAGTGTTGCTGGAAGAAAGCAGGCATTTGTTTTGCTAATTTCCCTTTAAGTATTACATGCATGCATGCGATCCTCTGCGTCGTGCGATTCGCTCTTGTGTTTGGTAATAACCGTATATTTTATGTGTTTTATAATAAACTCAGTAAAAAGCTGAGACTGGGGAATTATTCTGCTTCAATGATCGCCCTGGGTATAGTAAAAAGCTTGTGCTTATTATCTAATTTTGCTCTGTAATTATTTTTCTCCATAAAAACGCTCCTTCGTTAGCGACCACACAGGCACAGGGCAGCGCCAGCTCTCCGCCGTGCCGCCCTCCTACAGGTAAGGCCGCGGGTTCAGGTGTAGACTACATTTTCCTCCTCTCCTGACAGCCCTAACAATCAGGGGGGCTAATACTTACTATGGTAGTTGGGGGTACACTCATGAACGCACAGATATGACCCCTCAACTGCAGGTTAATCCTTTGCCTTTGAAAACGGTATTAATTGACCTTAAAGGGGCCGTCTATTTCTCGAGATCTGACCTGCAGCACCCAAGAATGGCCACTACCCAGTTTACGTAGCTGTGGTGTCTGGCTCAATATACTGTGTACTGGTAACAACTGAGCCGGTAAAAAATAACTTTCAGACCTATCCTACCTATCATGTTTATCTTATATGGACAACCCCTTTTAAAAAAAATATTGTTTAATCCACCTTACCAAACTCTTTCAACCTTTGATCACTCACCCCTGTGTTTGTTTTAAGCTAGAGACATGTGGTTTCTCCCCTATAACCAGTCATGACCTTCCCTTGTTTTCTACTGCTCCTCAGGGGCGGGGCAAGATCTTTGAAACATTCCTTAATTGGGTTATTCTAAGATGTAATGTTTTTTTCACAAACCCCTGCACATCCATAACTTTACAAAATATATTTTAACAGTCTCATTTAAACTTGTTTTTTTTTCCTACAATTTCTTTGAACAGATCCTCTGTTTCGGTACTTATATTTGGCCTGTATCGCATCACATGTGAGAAGCTATATTTCCCAGATTTCCGAGATATTTCCTCCAGGCTTCTGGCTTCTCCCTGTGCTACAGAGAAATGAATAGTGCTGTGCAGAGATTATGGTCGTCCTACAGAAATTGGAACTAATGGAGGACATAGGTGAAAACAACCACATACAAGGGGCTAGTTTGGTGGATTTACTACAGAAAATCCTTTTGTTTAAAAATTGGAGTCAAAGGGTCCACAAAACTCCCAGTGTGGACACAGAACCAGGTTTGTCTCCTGCAAATCCATGTGCTCAACATAACATTTCCCAGCTTTACAGCACCCACAGGAACGAGGACCAACATGGGTGCCATGCAAGGTTTATACTGTGCCTGAGCCAACAGGGGGACCGAGAGATGGACTGCAGGAAGAAAGCAGATTCCACCGTCCTCGCAGAAACTGTTAGGAGGGTATAGGTCTGCAAGTCAACTGGAGATGACTGAGAAATGTAGCCTAATGAAGAGAAGTCCCTAAAATCTGTCCTGCTCAGGACCAATACTGAGCAGGACCAATACTGAGCAGGACCAATACTGAGGAGGACTAATACTAAGCAGGACTGAGCAGGACTAATACTGAGGAGGACTAATACTGAGGAGGACTAATACTGAGGAGGTCTAATACTGAGCAGGACCAATACTGAGGGGGACTAATACTGAGGAGGACTAATACTGAGTAGGACTAATACTGAGGAGGTCTAATACTGAGCAGGACCAATACTGAGGGGGACTAATACTAAGCAGGACTAATACTGAGGAGGACTAATACTGAGGAGGACTAATACTGAGGAGAACTAATACTGAGTAGGACTAATACTGGGACTAATACTGTAGAGGACTAATACCAAGCAGGACTGAGCAGGACTAATACTGAGGAGGTCTAATACGGAGGAGGACTAATATTAAGCAGGACTGAGCAGGACTAATACTGAGGAGGACTAATATTAAGCAGGACTGATACTGAGGAGGACTAATATTAAGCAGGACTAATACTGAGGAGGACTAATATTAAGCAGGACTGAGCAGGACAAATACTGAGGAGGTCTAATATGGAGGAGGACTAATATTAAGCAGGACTAATACTGGGGAGGACTAATACCAAGCAGGATTGAGTGCGCCTAATGCTGAGCACGAATAATACTGAACATGACCATTAAGGAACAGGACTAATACTGAGCAGCACTAATACTGAGAAGGACTAATACTGAGAAGGACTAATACTAAGCAGAACTAATACTGGACAGGACTAATACTGAACCTGACTGAGCAGGACTAATACTGAGCAGGGCTAATGCTAATCAGAACCGAGTAGGAATAATACTGAGAAGGACTAAGGGTATGTGCACATGCTGCGGATTTTACTGCGGATCCGCAGTGGATTTGACGCTGCGGATCCGCAGCAGTTTTCCCAAAGTTTACAGTACCATGTAAACCTATGGGGAAAAAAAAACGCTGTGCACATGCTGCGGAAAATTCCGCGAGGAAACGCAGCGGATTATTTTCCGCAGCATGTCACTTCTTTCTGCGGATTCCGCAGCAGGTTTTCAACATGCACCAATAGGAAAGGGCAGTTGAAAACCCGCAGAGGAATCCGCAGAAGAAACCGCGATAAAATCCGCAGTGAAAACCGCAGTGGTTTTGCACTGCGGATTTTCCAAATCCGCTGCGGAAAAATCCGCAGCAGAATCCGCAACGTGTGCACATGGCCTAATACTGAACAGGACTAGTATGACGCAGGACTAATACTGAGGAGGACTAATACTGAGGAGGACTAATATTAAGCAGGACAAATCCTAAGCAGGACTAATACTAATCAGAACTGATTAGGACGAATACTGAGCAGGACAAATACTGAGCAGGACGAATACTAAACAGGACAGAGCAGGACTAATACCAAGCAGGACTAATACTGAGAAGGACTAAGGCCGGCCTCACACTCAGCGTATGTAAATACGGTCCGTTTTTTACGGCCGTAATACGTAGAAAAGTCCCCAAAATAGTGATCCGTATGTCATCCGTAGGCAGGGTGTGTCAGCGTATTTTGCGCATGGCATCCTCCGTATGTAATCCGTATGGCATCCGTACTGCGAGATTTTCTCGCAGGCTTGCAAAACCGACGTCTAATGGATCTATGTGCTGAAATGTTCGTTAAAACATATATACAGTATATATATATATATATATATATATATATATATATATAAAATTGAGACACACATATATATATATATATTCTGTATTTATATTTAATTCAGCGCGATATATGTGAAAAGCCGGTAATTCAATTGCCGGCTTTTCATTTCTCCTTCACAAACCCGACAGGATATGAGACATGGGTTACATACAGTAAACCATCTCATATCCCCTTTTTTTTTGCATATTCCACACTACTAATGTTAGTAGTGTGTATGTGCAAAATTTGGGCGCTCTAGCTTGTAAAATAAAGGGTTAAATCGCGGAAAAAATTGGCGTGGGCTCCTGCGCAATTTTCTCCGCCAGAGTGGTAAAGCCAGTGACTGAGGGCAATTATTAATAGCCTAATATTTTATTAGACTCTTAATCCACCTGAAGACCCTCGTTCTGTAACAAAGTTAAAAAAAACAAACAACAATATTCCATACCTTCCGTTGTTATGTCCCACGATGTAAATCCATCTGCAGGGGTTAAATCATTTTACAGCCAGGAGCTGTGCTAATGCACTCGCTCGTGCCTGTAAAGCCCCGGGTACTGAAAGGAAAGCTGGGTGACCTGTAGTTACCTTGAGTTGCGGTGAGGCGCCCTCTGCTGGATGTCCTCATATGAACTCGAGCGTGGGAACTTTTCCAAGGCTACAGTTCATGAGTACATCCAGAAGAGGGCGCATCACCGCAACTAAAGATCACCCTGCTTTCCTTTCAGTACCCGGGGTTTTACAGGCACGAGCTAGTGCATTAGCACAGCTCCTGGCTGTAAAATGATTTAACCCCTTCAGATGGATTTACATCGTGGGACATAACGATGGAAGGTATGGAATATTGTTGTTTGTTTTTTTTACTTTGTTTCAGGACGATGGATTAAGAGTCTAATAAAATATTACAACAACATGTGTCTTTATTTCATTAAAATACTTTGTAATAATGTGTGTGTGTTTTATTAACCATTTAGTAATATTGGATTAATAATGGATAGGTGACATAATTGACGCCTCTCCATTATTAATCTGGCTTAATGTCACCTTACAATAGCAAGGTGACATTAACCCTTCATTACCCCATATCCCACTGCTACACGGGAGTGGGAAGAGAGTGGCCAAGTGCCAGAATAGGCGCATCTTCCAGATGTGCCTTTTCTGGGGTGGCTGGGGGCAGATGTTTTTAGCCACGGGGGGGCCAATAACCATGGACCCTCTCCTGGCTATTAATATCTGCCCTCAGTCACTGGCTTTACCACTCTGGCGGAGAAAATTGCCCACGCCAATTTTTTCCGCAATTTAACCCTTTATTTTAGCAGCTACAGCGCCAAAATTTTGCACATACACACTACTAACAGTAGTGTGGAATATGCAAAAAACACCGGATTACGTACCGGTAATGCTCTTTTATAGAGCCACGACAGCACCCACTGAGAGAGGGGATCCGCCCCTAGGAACAGGAAACCCTATGGAGAGATAAAAAGGGGCGGTCCCCTCGCTCCCACAGTTTGGGTTACAGAGATTGCGAGGAACCGCCCACCAGTATTAGTAGGCAATTTTATTATCATTTTATCTTAGACTACTAATATTTACAAGAACCAATCACCCTTATCCGTGCTCATATGCAAACTAATATATAAGGGAGGGAAGTGAAGGGGTGCTGTCGTGGCTCTATAAAAGAGCATTACCGGTACGTAATCCGGTGTTTTCTCTTCGCCACGACAGCACCCACTGAGAGACTTTCAGAGATAGTCATTTGGGGGGGATTATCGTGTTAAGAACTGATCTACTGAAACACAGGTCAGTGGAGGCAGATAAATCTAGTCTATAGTGACTATAGAAGGTAGTAGGGGACGACCAGGTTGCGGCCTTACATATGAGTTCTATTGGAACCTCTCCCCGCTCTGCCCAGGATGATGCTATCGCCCGGGTGGAGTGTGCCTTTACAGTCTCAGGTGGATCTTCCCCTTTAGATGAATAGGCCAGGTATATCGCCTCCCGAATCCATCGGGATAATGTGCCTTTAGTAACACCAGCTCCTTTCCTTTGACCCTGGAAGGAAACAAAGAGAGCCCTGCTCTTCCTCCAGGGACTAGTCCTGTCTAGATAGGTTATCACAGCCCTTCTCACATCTAAAGTATGGTACTTTTCTTCTTCCTGATTAGTAGGGTTATTATAGAAGGTAGGAAGAAGAATTTCTTGAGATCTATGGAATTTAGTACACATTTTAGGTAAGTAGGAAGGGTCTGTTTTTAGGACAATCCTATCTGGCAATATTGACATAAATGGAGGATCTACTGATAGTGCCTGTATGTCACTTACCCTTCTTGCCGATACTAAGGCAACAAGAAGAGCAGTCTTGAGGGAGACATGTTTAATGTGAGCAGAATGTAGAGGCTCAAATGGGTGATCTGTCAAGGCTTCAAGGACCAGATTAACATCCCAAGGAGGTGAGTTGGGAATATGGACTGGTTCTGCTCTCTGGCAGGCTGAAATGAATCTGGATATCCACCTATCTCCCGCAACGTTGTGACTATACAGAGCCCCTAGCGCAGAAACTTGCACTCTTAAGGTATTAACTGAAAGGCCTAAGTCCCGTCCTTTCTGGAGAAATTCGAGAATGAGAGAGACTGGAATTTCCTTTGACAGGGCTGAGGGATAGAGGCTTAAAAATTTCTTCCATACTTTTACATAGATCGATGTAGTGGATCTTTTCCTACTCAGCAGTAGGGTATCAATTACTTTATCAGAGAAGCCCCTTAACTTTAACAGCTGCCTCTCAAATCCCAGTCTGTCAACCGCAGACCCTTCACATGAGGGTGGTTGAAGGGCCCCTGGAAAAGCAGATCTTGATTCTCTGGGAGAATCCATGGATCCGAGATGGACATGGCTCTGAGCAGAGAAAACCATGGTCTCTTTGGCCAGAACGGGGCAATTAAGATCACATTCGCTCTGTCCTCCCTTATCTTCCTGATTACTGTTGGAAGAAGAATCATCGGGGGAAAGGCATACGCTTTCTGAAATGTCCACGGAATCTGGAGGGCGTCGAGAACATCGGGGTTGTCTGTCCGGAACATTGAGGCGAATGTTTTCACTTGCCTGTTGTCCCTTGTAGCGAAGAGATCTATGTCGGGTATACCCCATTTTATAGTTATCATATTGAATATCCGACGATTTAACATCCACTCCCCTTGATGGAGGGTATGACGACTGAGAAAGTCTGCTTTTGCGTTGTCTATCCCTTGGACATGTAGTGCTGATAAGGACAGAAGATGATTTTCGGCTATAGTCAAGATGTTTTCGGCTATAGACATGAGAGTGCCTGATCTTGTTCCGCCTTGATGGTTGACGTAAGCCACTGATGTCATGTTGTCTGAGAGTACCCTGGTATGTGTTCCGTGCAACTGTGGGAGGAATTCACATAGGGCATGATAGATGGCTTTTAGTTCTTTTTTATTAGACGAGTCGTCTAACTCCGTAACCGACCATAACCCTTGGTCAACCTGGTCCCCCAAGTGTGCCCCCCAACCATGAGGGCTGGCATCCGTAAATATTATGTTTGAGGGTTTAATTTCCCAGGGAACCCCGCTAATTAGATGATCTGGTTGTAGCCACCAGGTTAGAGATTGGATTACGTCATTAGAAAGGGATATTTTACCGTCTAACCGCCCTTGTAATTTTATCTCCTCATGCAAAATTGCATACTGTAAGCACCTCGAGTGGAATTGGGCCCATGGAACCGCCGGGATACATGACGTGAAGGAGCCAAGTAAGGACATACCTTCCCGAAGGGAAATTATGGGTTTATCTAGTATAGACTGAACTTTATTCCTCACCGTTATTTGTTTAGATTCTGGGAGAAAACATCTTTGACTTATAGAATCTAATATAATCCCCAAAAATACTTGCCGAGTCGTTGGGATCAGCCTAGATTTTTCCCAATTTATTATCCATCCTAAGTTCTGCAAGGATGAAATCATGTGACTTAACCTTTGTTGACATTGTGAGGGGGATTTTCCTACCACTAAAAGGTCGTCTAGATATGGGATTATGAGGGTGTCTTTTAATCTTAGAAATGACATGACCTCTGACATTAGTTTAGTGAATACCCTTGGAGCAATTGATAGTCCAAAGGGCATTGCTGTATACTGAAAGTGCCGTATATATCCTTTTATGACAACCGCCACGCGGAGATATTGTTGATGTTCTTTAAAGATTGGGAGATGGTAATACGCATCTTTCAGGTCCAGAACCGTCATAAAGCAATGGGGAAACAGGAGTTTTATGGTGGATCGGATAGACTCCATTTTAAAGGTTTGATTTTCTAAGAAGGTGTTTAATTTCTTAAGGTTTATAATGGTTCTGAATGATCCATCCGGTTTTGGTATTAGAAATAAAGGGGAGTAAAACCCTTTGCCCTCCTGAGGAAGTGGAACTTCCACCAGAACCCCCTTGGACAGAAGACTCATTACTTCCTGCTCCAATGCCTCCTGTTGTGATTGAGATTTTAATGAAGTCAATAGAAATGAGTCCGGAGGGACTCGGGAAAATCTTAATTTTAAGCCGGAGGTGACAAGATCATTTGCCCAACTATTTGATGTTATCAGCCGCCATTTATCTGAGAAGGAGGATAATCTACCTCCCACAGGTAGATCCGCTCTAACGGGGTTTGTCCTCAGGTTTGAAAGGGCGCTTCCCAAAGAATGCCCCCCTTTGTTTGGTGTCTCTAGTGGCCCAGCGGTCTTGGTTCTTAAAATCTTTCCTTTTATTAAACACGGGCTTCCGGAATGCTCTCCTATAGGATGGAAGGTAATTAACGTTAGGGAAGCCCTTCTTCCTCTCTCCCGCTTTAGTTAAAATTTCGTCTAGTTTAGTACCAAACAGGTACTCACCCTGACACGGGAGGCCACACAATTTAGATTTTGTTTGGGGATCACCCTTCCATCCTTTAAGCCACAGGGCTCTACGTGCTGCATTCGTGAGTCCCGCTGACTTAGCCGCCAAGCGTATGGAGTCAGCAGATGAGTCCGCCAGGAAGGCTGTAGCCCCTCTGATCAGGGGTATAGAGGACATTAATCTGTCTCTAGAGAGACCGCTTTTTAGTCCTTCCTCCAAGTCATTTAGCCAGACTAGCATGGACCTAGCGGTGCATGTAGCCGATATTGCCGGCCTAAAGGCTCCCGTACATGACTCCCAAGCTCTTTTTAAAAGAGAGTCGGTTTTGCGGTCCAATGGGTCTTGTAATGAACCCGAATCCTCCACGGGCAGTGAGGATTTTTTGGATGTGGATGCCACTGCCGCATCCACCTTCGGGGCTTTTGACCATAATAAGAACTCGTCATCATTGAAGGGATAACGTCTTTTTGAGGTTGGTGGTAAACCCCTTTGCCCCTGGCTTTCCCACTCTTTCTTGATTAGATCTTTTACCGCTGATATTACAGGAAAGGAGGGCCTTTTCTTTTCTGACAGACCAGCGAACATGATATCCTGCTGCGTTTTAGGGACCTTAGAATCTTCAATACCCATGGTGTTGCAGACTGATTTTACCAGGTTATCAATGCTATCGGTGGGAAAGCATGTATCTTGATCCTCATCAGTGGAAACGTATTCACGGGAAATGTCCGAGTCTGCATTTTCTCTGTCAGACGACTGGTCAGATATAGGGGAAACGTATCCTTTTTTCACTTTAGTACGTGGCTCTTTGTCCGAACCATGTAAGGCTCGTAATTCTTCCCTGATCATGACCCTAATATCCTCAGATCTAACCGAGGCTTCTTCCCGTAGGGTAGAGTCAATACACGGTTTACACAGCCTCTTTTTATGACTATCCGGAAGGGGCTGGAGACATAACGCACACTGTCTGTGTTTCGTTTTTTCAGTCCTTTTGGCCTAGGGTGTGAGGGAGAGGGAACAGTAATCAGCCTAAATAGGGTAGATATACACTCACCCAGTGAAGCTGTTTGTGAAGGTACCGGCTGGTGAGGAGGAGACTGAGGCACGGGTTGAGGAATAGCACGATCCGACTTGCTTTTCCTAGAAGATCCGCTCTGCTTAGAGCGGCTGGTGCTGGCATGGCTGCGTGGAGTGGATGCGGTGGCTTCTAAAGAAGACATCACAGCGTCCTGCGCAGAATCCATAGTGGACGCCGGAGCGACATCGCCGGCGTCCTTTCATATGGGGGCCGCCATCTTCTTCCGGTTGTACCCGGAAGCGCTAGTCACTTCCGGGTCGCGGCCACACTGTATGGGCCTGCGCTGCCGCCGGTGTCAGCGCAGGCGCTGTCCCCCTCCTCCTCCATCACCCCGGAAGTTACCTGTATTTCCGGGGGAATACACTGGGGCTCCATGCTGTGTATGCGTCCGCCGAGAACGGCGCGACGCTGACCGCATCACAGCGTTGCTCCCGCAGACGAAACCGGCTGGTATCCCGAGAGCCAGCAACCACCGTCCTGGCCTCACGGCGTCTGCCAGCAGAGGGGGGAAACTGAGACAGGACCCCCGACGCTGCTTCCAGCCCTGGAGCCCCTGCCGTCCTCTAAGGTAAACCGCGCAGGCGGCATCCAGGCTGGGTATCCTCTTCTCTCCATGGATTCCCGTAGGAACAGGAAACCAAAACTGTGGGAGCGAGGGGACCGCCCCTTTTTATCTCTCCATAGGGTTTCCTGTTCCTAGGGGCAGATCCCCTCTCTCAGTGGGTGCTGTCGTGGCGAAGAGAAAAAAAGGGATATGAGATGGTTTACTGTATGTAAACCATGTCTCATATCCTGTCGGGTTTGGGAAGGAGAAATGAAAAGCCGGAAATTGAATTACCGGCTTTTCTATAGAACACCCCTGCGTATTTCTCGCAAGTCACACTGCTGGTCCGTGTGGAATCCGTATTTTTCTCGCCCCCATAGACTTTCATTGGTGATTTTTTTGCGCAATACGGTGACAAACGCAGCATGCTGCGATTTTCTACGGCCGTAGAAAGCCGTATAATACAGATCCGTAATATACGGCTAATAGGAGCTGGGACATAGGGAATCATTGGGCCGTGTGTAATGCGAATTTTACGGACGTAGTTTATGCGCTCATACGTCCGTAAAACTCGCTAGTGTGAGGCCGGCCTAATACTAAACAGGACTGAGCAGGACTAATACCAAGCAGGACTAATACTAAAGAGGACAGAGCAGGACTAATACTGAGCAGAACTAATACTAAACAGGACTAATACTGAGAGCATTTGCTCATAAATGTTTTACACCGGGCTCCGTGTCTTTGTGATGTTGCCTACAGCTAATTATAGTCTGCTAAGCACTGGAGGAAGATGCGCTTCACAACGTCTTGGACAGAAGAACAGATGGCGCGTCAGAAGCAGCTGATATTTGTGCGCCAACAGATCTGTTTGGCAGATATTTCTAGACTAAATTAAATCTTTAGTCAATATGATAGAGAGACATGTACCCCATCCGAGGTACCCGGGGATTAGATAGCAGGGCCTGGGTTTTTGGTTCTCAAAACAGCACCACTCTTTTCCATGAGCTGCAATTCCACACACAGCCTGTGAGCAAGAGCGGCGCTGTTCCTAAAAAAAAAAAAGTGTCTTCTTTGTGTTGGGTAATACCTTGATGAGCTGACTATTGGTTCAGGATTGAATATGGCTCCAATTTTGCACGGATTTGGGAAGTAATAATAGAATTCAGGCTGCAGTGACGATTGATGTCTGCTCATTGTTACGGATGGCGGTAGTATTACTTTCCCAGGATGATGAGGTTGGAATCCGCGCTTCTCTACCTCTATGACTCATGATATAACAATGGGGAGGCGATGAGAAGAGCCGCTATCTCGCTGTTACTACGCCTCGATGGCGCATTACTCGGGATGCATTTGATGTGTGAAGCGGTTAACCCTCCAGTGGCCGGGTGCAGAGTCACATCTGGAATACTAATACTGATAAATAAAAAAAATGGTAAATGACAATCGTTGGTGATAAATGTAAGAAAAACCTATGAAAGCTGCAAAACCGTGCTGCATCTACAATGTGTGCACTAAAGAGGAGTCAACAGCACCTCAAATTATAATGATAAAAAAAGGTTCATTTTTTTTATTAATGGAGACTTCTCCTGAAGGCAGCCCCCTTTCTATATACCTGATTAGGACATATGGATGTCATATAGAAGCCCCATTTATTAGCCTGGGTGGAGAGACACTCTGGAGGACCCAGCCTCGTTAGGCATTACATATCTGACCATCGATTTGAAAGGCTTGGTTGTAGTACCACATTTGTCCAGTAGTGGCCACTGCAAGCAAATTGTAAAGCTGATCCCTGAAGCCGCACCTGCAGCGATCAGACGATTGAGGGGGGAGGGGCTTACATTTTATAAGGGATAACCACTTTGACCCAATCATAGTCGTAATCTTATGTGATGTACCCTCTGAATAATAGGTCGTGTAGGTCAAGTAGGCGCTAAACGTGGTAATATACATATTATTATTATTTATTTATATAGCACCATTAATTCCAAGGTGATGTACATGAGAAGGGGTTACGTACAAGGTTATAGATATCGTTTACAGTAAACAAATTTACAATGACAGACTGGTACAGAGGGGAGAGGACCCTGTCCTTGCGGACTTACATTCTATGGGGTAATGGGGAAGAGACAGAAGGTCGGGGGTGCGGCAGCTCTGGTGATGGTGAGGCGGCACCTCTGGTGGTGGTGAGGTGGCAGCTCTGGTGGTGGTGAGGTGGCAGCTCTGGTGGTGGTGAGGCGGCAGCTCGGGTGGTGAGGTGGCCGGTCGGGTGATGGTGAGGGGGCAGCTCGGGTGGTGGTGAGGGGGCAGCTCTGGTGGTGGTGAGGGGGCAGCTCTGGTGGTGGTGAGGCGGCAGCTCGGGTGGTGGTGAGGCGGCAGCTCGGGTGGTGGTGAGGCGGCAGCTCGGGTGGTGGTGAGGCGGCAGCTCGGGTGGTGGTAAGGCAGCCGCTCGGGTGGTGGTGAGGCGGCAGCTCTGGTGGTGGTGAGGCGGCTGCTCGGGTGGTGGTGAGGCGGCAGCTCGGGTGGTGGTGAGGCGGCAGCTCGGGTGGTGGTGACGCGGCCGCTCGGGTGGTGGCGAGGCGGCAGCTCGGGTGGTGGTGAGGCGGCAGCTCGGGTGGTGGTGAGGTGGCAGCTCGGGTGGTGATGAGTATATAGAGTATATATGAGAGTCTATATGATATACGGACGTCATTGAGTTGTGTTACCTCCTTTAAGTGCCAAAAAACAAGATATTCTCCTTTGCTCTGGCGCACATGGAGTAGATGGGAAATTAATTAAAATGGGAACATGCAATTCTACTGTTAACCTGCAGTGGTCACTGTGACTGCTGGTAAGAGACACTGGACCGGCGGCGATCGGTTGATCGTCTCATTGGGTTGCGATGGAATAAAGCTTTAATGTAAAACGGTAGAACCAGGGCCAAAAATGTAACCTACTGTCCTGACACCCGCTGGTAAAAAAGACGTGTTCCAGACTATTCTGAAAAGCCAGCTCCTACGGGTGCCCATCCAGTAATCATTCCCATAGGACGGAGCATGTCGTATGTCGGATCTTCTGCTTTATTTATAGTCGGAGTGACCTCATTTTTCAGCGGAGAGATTCCCCGTTACGACGCTTCCTGCAAATGCGGTGTTTACACTCGATCCTAATACAATCAGGGGGATTTGGTTAAAAAAAAACGCCGCACTTAGGTGTATTTAGCAAAGATTATCTCAGCGATGGCGGACGCGAGAGAAGCTTTCCACATTGTGATTGCTGACTTACCCCAGCAATGGCCGGCGAGTGGTGCCATAAGGCACCGAAATATTTGCACGGTAGACGGACGTCGTGCATTTATGATATATGCTCCCTTGGTCGTCGTCGGAATCTGGAAAGCTACCATATATAAGCACCTTTAGGCAACCACTGGATAATGGGGGCATCCTGATCTGTTAGCAAAATTTGCATCTAGCACAGTACTATTCTCTGGGGACTGATGGCACCAGTATTCAATTAAACCAGTAGATCCTTACTGGTTCTAATGGGAGGGGAAAAAAGGCATTTGCATTGGGATTTCGCCAGTGATGGTATCTGATTAGGTGCAGGACCCATCACTGGGGGGCAGCGGCAAATCTAAAGGGGGTCCAGAGGTAGAAGTGGCTCCCGGGCTTGGGTGCAGGCAAATGATTTGAACTAATGCAAAAAAAAAACAAAAAAAACCCCACATCATCCTATGCTGTAAAGCTGTGCATTACTCCGATGCTACATTAAAAATGCATGCACTTATATATAGGCTCCAAATGAGTCAATAAGGCAATCCGAGCCGGTATACAAGGAATTATTCATGCTGTATAGATTACGAGTATCCCTTATACGTGACTAATGCCACTTTGTAAAAATCTGTAAACCATAGCTGACAACATTTGGATGCATATTCTGATCACTTTTAACAACAGAGAAGACACATCTCTAGATGGGGGTATGGAGCTAATGAACTTTTGGAACTAACTGTCCATTAAAAAAAAACAATAACCAGAATTAATAATGTCCATATGGATTCTCAAGGGAAATAAGTCACTATTGATTCAGTCTTCACTGCACTTCTGGAATTCTATTCATGTATCAGGAAGAATATCAGAGTGATACCTGGCTGCAGAAAACTGGGGTTTCCCTTTGAAGACCAAGGTTTTTTTCTTTTTTTCCTCTCTGTATTGCTAGGCAACCCTATGAGTTAAGGCTTTTTACAAAACGCAGCTCCTTTTTTTTTTGAAGAAAAAAAAACCAAAACGGAATGAAATAGCAACTTGTCATCTTTGGTAATTAATGTTAAGACAGGAAAGCTGTAAATCAATTTACATCTGAAATATGAACCAGTAAGATGTCATTGCTGGGCTCGGTGTGTCATTTGTCACTCCGTAGCCACTGAGTCAGTCCTATCCTCTCGGAAGGTAATCCCTTGCATTTACATTAGAGTGCACCTTTCATTTTCTTTACCTCTGACTCTATATGACTAATGACTGATTCCAGACACAAGAAGGGGCTTTTACTAGAACTCTGCACCTTGTCTCTATACCAAACCTCCTATAATGAAAACCATCAATCAGCCGCAATTCACACTGACATTCAACTTCCAGCCAAATCACACTTTGCCGACTCCAACTTCGCAGTGGTGTTATACGACCGGATAGATACATGCACTTACAATCAATAAAATAGTATTAGCTCTGGTAAAACTGGCCAAAAAAAAGGATTATGTGACCATGTAGCTGCCAGGGGGGTTGCCTTTTCGTAACCCAACCCCAGTCCCATGCCTCCCCTCTAAGTCCAGGCTGTATGTAGTCATATCATTCAATGCTGCAGAAGAAAAGAATGGGAAAGTAAATTCTAATATAAGAAGAAACCACCATATTGGTTCTTTACGTAACCATTGTGACTCTCTACATAGAAGTAGTAAAAACTCATGAACCGCTGACTACTTTGTCATCAAATCCCCATTGGGTTAACTTTTCTTGACCATAAAAACCAGTATTATTGCACATGGAATAAGCCAATTTGATAAGAACTTTGAACTTGTTGACTATTATAAGTAAATAAAAGTTGACCATGAAATATTAAAGAAGTCCTGATACCGGCAGGTGCATATGGAGGAGAATTAACCAACTCAGGAGCAGCAATCCTAGGATTGTAGACAAGAGGAAGATTTAGAATGAAGGAACTCCTGGATGGAATCTTATCGCATTGTTTACCTTTCTGGATACAAATAAATAAATAAAAATAAAGAAAGAACTGGAAGCCGTTTCCACCCAAGCCCTGGCCATGAATTAGAGGGTAACTGCAGCCATTGCAACCTATAGAGAGTGAACCCCTCTTCCCATTGACAGCCATTGTGGATGTGGCTCCCCCTTACCTGCAAACAGCTGCATCCAGGCGCAGATCTTGTACACAGTGGCTGTGTTGCAGAAGAAGAAGAGGGCAAAGCAGGTGATGCAGCCCAGGATCAGCACCATGGACAGCAGCACAAAAAAAGCAGCTGCCTTGAAAGCTCCTGAAGGAATGGTGCTGAAATCTGTGAAGGATCCCCTGCAGGTGAACTCTCTGTTGCCTGCTCCATTGCCTACACAGTAGTGGAAAAGCCCAAAGTAGCCAGGCTTGGGTGTATTGACACTGTCCCCTATCCAGTAGGGTTGTATGAAGACCACCACATTGATGATGGCAAAGCAGATGGTAAAAATGGCCCATAGGACGCCTATGGCTCTGGAGTTCCTCATGTAATTGTCATGGTAGAGCTTGGAGGCTTCTTGGGAAGGGAGCATCTTGGCAGGAGATCTCTGGACACGACAACCCTATGACAAGTGGCTATGCAGATTGCCCATGCGACCTTAGCCTTGGCATGCGGTTTGTTGGAGATGATCCCCCAGGTGGAGCAGGATTCCAGCACTAGACTCCTGGAGAGGATGGAGAGAGTGGTACCCAGCTAATCAGACATAGCAGAGTCCCTGGGAGCAACATCAATGACAGATGCCCTGGGTGGCAGAGCTGGAGAGAAGCAGAGCAATGCTTAGTGATGCCACAGACCCTTGCCATCTGTGGGGGCTGGGAGAGAAAATAGCAGTGTCAATGCAACGGCAGAGACTTGGCTGACTTCATCCCTCCCTGCAGCTGCTGGGACTCCATCTTTGCTGTGCTTCCTTCTGCTGCCTGCTGCGCGCTCCCGAGCCTGTGCGCGCCCCCGCTGTAATGCAGATTTGGGCAGAAGGAAAAAAAAGAAAAAAGGGGGGACTATTTCCCAGGCTCTGATCTCATCTGTTTTCTGATCAAATCATTGGCACAATAAGAATGCAACCAAAGCAGAGCATAATAACCAGCACTGGAGCCTTCCTCCATCCATCACCCCCCATACTCAGTGCTATAATAATAATCCTCCTGGCAGGAAGAGGCAGGTAGGATTAGATCACAGCAAGGAGTCTCCTCTAATAATTACATCTCCAGCCAGACACAGGGTGGCCAGACTGACTGTGACCAAGGCATTGGCTCAGCTGCGCTGCTCAGACAGCCATCCCTCACTGTGCAGTGCCAGGCTGGTGATGTGATGTGGCATGTGCCCACTAGGGGCCAGGAAAGACCACTGATCCTGTTCATCTTCATTAGACATAAATACATAGAATTTCACTCCGGTGTCTCACAATTATTCCATCTGTATTCATCTTCCTAATGATGTGGACTGGCATAATATTTGGATAGCTCATTATATAAAGGCACCAGGAATGAGAAGACTGGAAAAAGCCTTAGATGGCATCAAATACAGTGTAACTGCATCATTTATGCAAATATAAGTAGGGACACCCCCATCCTAAAAAAAAATAAGTCTTTAAGGATTCCAAAAATTTGCATTCAATCTTCTTCTGCTTAGTGTGGTTCTTCCAGGTTATCTTCTAAGCGGTGTAGTTAAAGTTGCATTATTTGGCTGCCCAAATTCATCGGTTGGAGCTATAATTCAGGTCTGGTGACTGGGGGAAGGGTAAGGACATCTCATCATCTCACCTAACCCCCCTAACTGAGCTATCTATGACAACAAATGACAACACACTTTCCCCTGTACTGGAAGCCCGCTTCCTCGGAGTGACCCTCGACTCTGCCCTGTCCTTCAAAATAGTCATCCAAACTCTCGCCACCTCCTGTCGTCTCCAGCTCAAAATATCTCCAGAATCCGTCCTTTCCCCAACCCGGAATCTACCAAAATGTTACTACATACCCTCATCATCTCCCACCTTGACTACTTCAATATCCTCTTCTATGGTCTCCCTGCTAAGACTCTCGCATCCTCCAGTCCTTCCTTAACTCTGCTGCACAACGAATCCATCTCTCTCCTCATTAATCCTCCACTTCTCCCCTCTGCAAATTCCTTCATAGACTCCCAATTACCAGTTCAAACTACTGACACTGACCTACAAAGCCATCCATAATCTTTCTCCTCCGTATAGTTCCAAACTAATCTCCTTACTAGCTTTCCACACGTAATCTCCGGTCCTCCCAAGACCTCCTTCTCTCCTCCACACTTATACACTCCTCATCCAATCACCTCCAAGACTTCTCCCAAGTAGCCCCCATCCTCTGGAATTCTGTGCCCCAACACGTCCGATTATCCACCACATTCGGTTCCTTCAGATGGGACCTGAAGACCCATCTCTTCAAGAAAGCTACAGCCTGTAATGACCCCGCTGCCACTTCACCACCTTTAGAGCTGGCACCTCACCACCACCAGAACTGCCACCTCACGACCACCATAGGAGCTGCCACCTCACCATCATCGAAGCTGTCATCTCACCACCATTGAAGCTGTCACCTCACCACCATTGGCGCAGCCACCCCACCACCACCATTGGAGCTGCCACCTCCCGCCACCAGAGCTGCCACCTCACCACCAGGGATGCCAACTCCCCACCACCACCAGAGTTGCCACCTCACCACCACCAAAGCTGCCATCTCACCACCAGAGCTGCCACCTCCCCACCAAAGCTGCCACCTCCCCACCAGAGCTGCCACATCACCACCAGAGCTGCCACCTCACCACCATTGGAGCTGCTGCCTTACCACCACCGGAGCTGCCACCTCACCACCACCACCAGAGCTGCTACCTCACCACCAGGGCTGCCACCTCCCCACCACCACTAGAGTTGCCATCTCACCACCAGAGCTGCCACCTCACCACTATTGAAGTTGCCACCTCACCACCAGAGCTGCCACCTCACCACCATTGGAGCTGCTGCCTTACCACCATCGGAGCTGCCACCTCACCACCATCGGAGCTGCCACCTCGCCACCATCGGAGCTGCCACCTTACCAGCAGGGCTGCCACCTTCGCACCACCACCAGAGCTGCCATCTCACCACCAGTGCTGCCTCCTCACCACCAAAGCTGCCACCTCACGACCAGGGCTGCCACCTCACCACCACCACCAAAGCTGCCACCTCACCACCAGGACTACCACCTCCCCACCACCACTAGAGCTGCTATCTCACCAGAGCTGCCACCTCACCACTATTGAAGTTGCCACCTCACCACCAGAGCTGCTACCTCCCCACCATTGGAGCTGCTGCCTTACCACCATCGGAGCTGCCACCTCACCACCATTGGAGCCTCCACCTCACCACTATTGAAGTTGCCACCTCACCACCAGAGCTGCCACCTCCCCACCACCACCAGAGCTGCCACCTCACCACCATTGGAGCTGCTGCCTTACCACCACCGGAGCTGCCACTTCACCACCATCGGAGCTGCCACTTCACCACCATTAGAGCTGCTGCCTCACCACCATCGGAGCTGCCACCTCACCACCACCAGAGCCGCAGGAAACCCCTACCCTATTACCCTATAGACTGTAAGCCCACAAAGGCGGATCACTCTTTTCTGTACCAGTCTGTCATTGAATCAATGGCGTTCTAAAAAGAAATAATAACTCTGGGAATCACAGATATCTGACAGAAAAGTTGTCCGTTGCATTGTTCCCCTCCTCTTCTTTTTTCCTGGTGTAATTTCTGTGCAATTTCCTAAATGGGTCCATTCCTGTCCATTTCTGTTACATATTGGGGTTGCATTAGTCAGTGAAACCCATTGATGAAATTGCTGCTGGTAGTAGCCAATGATCAGTATTACTAGGACTTCCTATTATTTCATCTCTCATATGCTGTATATACGTTTACAAGCAGTATTGATAGGAAGTGTCCTAATATTGTGTGTATACAGCTCCTATGCAGACCAATATGGCCCTATGGTACAGGGGTGGACATAGTTGATAAGGGGGCCACTACCAGCTCCAAAGAAGATGGCATTGTGCATTATGATGAGCTGTTGGGCTACAAAATGCCATATTTTATATTGTTCTTGCATAGGGGCCTCTGGTGTTAATCCATACTATGGAAAACAGGGAAAGTCATATGGAAACCATTTTAGGATCTTCCTGTCCATTTCCATCTTCCATATAATCCTCTTCCACCGTTATTAGTCTATTGAGGCAGTCAGTATTTGAATCATTAATTAATGATACTGAATTTTAGAAATTCCCATTATGTCAGCATTTTATAAGGCTTACGTGGGTCCGTGTTATGATGATTATTACTGATTTCAGAGCTTAAATGGGTCCTCAATACACATTGGTAATGAAAGAATAGGATCAATGGCAAAGAGGAACTGAAAATCCTAAATTTTCACACGTTCAATAGACTTTTATGCAGCGTGTATAGGCAGGGGTGTAACTATAAAAGGTGCAGGGGGTGCAGCTGCACCTGGAGCTCTGGAGAGCAAAAAAAAAGTTTATTTTTTTTCATAAACCAACACCATTAAAGACCAGCGATAGTTGGGGATCCGGTTGCATATTTTGTATTATGGCCCATGAGCCTCTATATAGTTGAAGCTCATGAGCCCCAATACAAAAAGCTCCAATGGGGTCCTAAAATATTGCAAGTCTTTAACAGTAATGGTCGTTTCATTAAGGCCAAAGGGACTTTTTGGGCCCCTTAGGCTCCACGGACTGGATGCAATTGCTACCCTTGCACCTATTATAGTCATGCCCCTGACTATATTGGGGTTTCACACCTCGTAGACTGTAATTGTTAGGTCCCCTGTAATAAATAGCGGTCAGAGCTTTTTATCGCAGCACTCTAAATCCCGTAAATAGACAGTGTTCAAGGGGTTTCCCACAATAGATAAAGATGATAAATGCCTTATCGCTGGGATTACCACTGCTGCAATCCACACGATCAGAAGAATTGGGGTCCTGAGACCCCCATTGCTTCTCACTGCACAACAGCACAGTTTAAAGGGATATTGCCGCTGGATAGGTTATAGATTTTAGATTGGTGGGGGCACTTTTATCACCATTAGAATGGAGTTATTCTGAGGTTCGGTGGGGGTCCCAGCTGTCAGACCACCATTGATCAAAAAGTTATAACCTATCCCATAGTGGAACTTCCAACCAGAATACCCCTGTTGCTCCATTCATTGATACTGACCCCATTAATCCCATAGCGTTTGGATGGAGAAGTAAAAGCATGCTCAACCACTGCTTCGTTCAAGCTCTCCATCTCTGCGGTTGCTCTCTGCACTCCATCCCCTGATTAGTAGATGTCCCAGTGTTGTGATCCTCTGTGATCAGAGATTTATCACAACTGAAAAATATCAATTTATTGGTGTGATTGTCATATGATTCGATTTCACATTTTGTATTAGATCAGGCATAACAGTGTAATTTTTCCGATTGGAATAGTTTTATATAATGCTCCTTTGTGTAGATATCACTGTTACATACTAGCTCTGGCGCCCCCTGCTGTTCTTCTCATTCCCTCTCAGAACGACCACCAAGGTGGTCGCACATGCTCAGTAGCGCTGTCCCTCCCGATGTACAGGCGGTGGAGTATTTCTTACTATTGTGCATGCAGCCAATAAGAATCTGCGCAATTAGTCAATGTTTGTCCATTTCAGGTGCACGTCATCATTTTTATTTTTTGCATTTTTTTTTATTTAGCTTGCATTATTTCCTATGCATTAAATATACAAAAGGATTTTCCCTCCTTTTTTCTGGGCAGGGGACTCCACGTTGTCAAAGTCATTTTGATTCTGGGTAAAAGATACAAAGCCGACACAAAAAAAACGAAGCCGTACAGTGCGGACTGCAGGGGAACAGAACTGGACAGCGGCCAATTCCATCTGTTCTCCTGTGCTCCGCTTTCCAGAAGCCGCAGTCACCGTGTCAGCAACTTTGTTGCACAATTTTTAGTAATGCGATTACATTCTCAGCTCGCTCTGACTACCTCTGTTAAATGAGTTGTTACATTGATATCTTTATTTAACGAAAACCAGTGGAGGGAACACAGACCATCACACCGCTGCCAATCCCATTTTCTGCAGGGGACAGGAAAAGCGGAAATTGGGTGCAAATTAGCTCCTGAACGGTCTCTATTGTGCAACCCTTGCTGTCCTTAGATTATGGGGCCCCAAAGAATGGATCAAAATGCACCCTCCTTATGACAACTTTTTGCAAGCCTTCAGCAGGAGGGACTTGAGCTTATTTCCCCCTTTCCATGACATTTGGGCCAATCCCCCCCAATCTATATATATATAAAAACGAGTGTATGTGTGTATCAACGATGATTTCATAATGGTTGCCATGGCGATGATGATATCATAAAGGTTGCCATGGCGACAATGACGTCATAATGGTTGCCATGGTGACGATGATCTCATAAAGGTTGCCATGGAGAAGATGATGTCATAATGGCTGCCATGGCGACGATGATGTCATAACAGGTTGCAATGGTGACAGTGATGTCATAATTTTTGCCATGGTGACGATGATGTCATAATAGGTTGTAATGGTGACGGTTATGTCATAATGGTTGCCATGGTGACGATGATGTCATAATAAATTGCCATGGTGACGATGTCAGAATGGTTGCCATGGCGAAGATTATGTCATAATGGGTATATGGGTACGGAACTATGGGACGGAGGATGTGTGATGGGTAGATGGGCATGGGACTATGGGATGGAGGATATATATGATGGGTATATGGGCACGGGACTATGGGATGGAGGATGTGTATGATGGGTATATGGGCACGGGACTATGGGATGGAGGATATGTATGATGGGTATATGGGCACGGGACTATGGGATGGAGGATGTGTGATGGGTATATGGGCACGGGACTATGGGATGGAGGATGTGTGATGGGTATATGGGCACGGGACTATGAGATGGAGGAGGTGTGATGGGTATATGGGCACGGGACTATGGGATGGAGGATGTGTGATGGGTATATGGGCACGGGACTATGGGATGGAGGATATGTATGATGGGTATATGGGCACGGGACTATGGGATGGAGGAGGTGTGATGGGTATATGGGCACGGGACTATGAGATGGAGGTGTGATGGGTATATGGGCACGGGACTATGGGTTGGAGGTTATGTATGACGGGTATATGGTATGGAACTATGGGATGGAGGATATATGATGGGTATATGGGCACGGGACTATGGGATGGAGGATGTGTATGATGGGTATATGGCACGGGACTATGGGATGGAGGATATGTATGATGGGTATATGGGTATGGGACTAAGGGATGAGGATAATCATTATAATTTGTTATAACTAACCACAGTTAGTTACTATGCCCGGGCTGCGCCGGGCTCTTTAGCTAATATTTCTTAAAATATAGTCCTCCTGCAAATTCTCTCATCATCTAATATACTTCTATTTGGAAATTTGACCTTGATGCACGCTTTAAAGGAATTGTCCACTTTGGAAAGTCCCCCTCAGTTCCAGATAAGTTGATCTCAGCTGGAATAAGAGGGAGAAAATGGCAACAAGTGTTTAAAATAAGTTATCCCATAACCAAAGAATAGGATAGGGAATCATTTGCAGATCACTGGGGGTCTGACTTGGCTTTCTTCATCAGTCCCATAGACAATGAATGGAGCGGAGCGGAGCTCGAGCATGCACAACAACACTCAATTCTGTTTTTATTTAGGATTGGGGTTCAGCAAATTATCTCCTATTTTATGAACACTGAATAACTTGTTATTTTGGGAATAACCCTTACATTTCTTATTTAATGCCCCTAGAGGGTAAAAGAAGCATTACACTTATAATGTCCCTTTATAAATCCATGTGCTGTTCATCAATTCATAGACATGATGATCTTTGCAACCTGAAAGGGTTACTGCCCTCTATTAAATCCTACATAGAAAGCTAGAATTGGAGACATGTGGAAGCCAGGCATGGATAGGAGACGATTTGAGGTGCATGTCATGAGGACCATGACGTTGCAATCCAATGGTTGTCAACGGTGTCCTATTGCAACCCGCAATCACTGCAAAAATTACAGACCAAGTGGATTTTCA
This sequence comes from Ranitomeya variabilis, assembly GCF_051348905.1. Taxonomy (NCBI): domain Eukaryota; kingdom Metazoa; phylum Chordata; class Amphibia; order Anura; family Dendrobatidae; genus Ranitomeya; species Ranitomeya variabilis. The sequence goes on from NC_135239.1 coordinate 203,140,661, forward strand.
GTCTTAGACTTGCTGTAACTCTATATATGAGGTTGTGTAGTCCTAGCCTTAAGTGCACCTCCAGGTTGGTGTTACAAGGTAGAAGCTGATCCTCTGAGTTGGGCATGGAATATTATGTGAGCCATTCTGAGGATGGGGGGTGGGAGATTAATCAACTGGCTTGAGGGTCTCTTAATAAAAAAGAAAAAAAGGAATCAACCCATTAGAGCGTTATATATATGAAATATCTCCAGGAGATGGCGGGGAGAAACTACAAAGGTAAGCGACAGATGTGGGATATGAGTCAGAGATGAGTCAGGTCGGCCAGCGAGCATTAGAATATAATATAATATCGCCATCACGTAATCACAGATTCTGTTCCCCAAGAAGCAAGAATAGGTAAGAATATAAGAAATATGTTGGAAGATCGTTACCATCTAATGGAATCCTTCTTTCAGAACGGCTGGAGCATATATATCAGGGATTATTTTTGTGTGGCGAGCTGAAAGCTTATTCTACTGCAAGAAATGAATCGAAAGAAGACATAAATAAAAGGTCCTATAGTAGTGGATTATATAGGTATATTGCATTTGCTGATACGTGAAAAGTCACATCAGTGAGAGAAGCAAATGACGCCAAAAATCCCTTAACGTAGTATAATGCACTCCCCATAGTCCTCCATATAGTATAATGCTCACCCATAGTCCTCCTTTTAGTATAATGTGCCCCAAAGTCCTCCATATAGTATAAGGCACTCCCCATAGTCCTCCATATAGTATAATACACTCCCCATAGTCCTCCATATATTATAATACACTCCCCATAGTCCTCTATATAGTATAATACACTCCCCATAGTGCTCCATATAGCATAATGCACTCCCCAAAGTCCTCCATATAGTATAATACACCCCATAGTTTTCTATATAGTATAACATGCCCCATAGTCCTCCATATAGTATAATGTGCCCCATAGTCCTCCATATAGTATAATGCACTCTCCATAGTCCTCCATATAGTATAATGCACTCCCCATAGTCCTCCATATAGTATAATGCACTCCCCATAGTCCTCCATATAGTATAATGCGCTCTCCAAAGTCTTCCATATAGTATAATGTGCCCCATAGTCCTCCATTTAGTATAATACACTCCCCATAGTCCTCCATATAGGACAATGCACTCCCCATAGTATTCCATATAATATAATACACTCCCCATACTGCTCCATATAGCATAATGCGCTCCCCATAGTCTTCCATATAGTATAATGCACTCCCCATAGTCCTCCATATAGTAGAATGCGCTTTCTATAGTCTTCCATATAGTAAATGCACTCCCCATAGTCCGCATATAGTATAATGTACTCCCCATAGTCCTCCATATAGTATAATGCACTCCCCATAGTCCTCCATATAGTAGAATGCGCTTTCTATAGTCTTCCATATAGTAAATGCACTCCCCATAGTCCGCATATAGTATAATGTACTCCCCATAGTCCTCCATATAGTATAATGCACTCCACATAGTCCTCCATATAGTATAATGCACCCCATAGTTTTCTATATAATGTAACATGCCCGATAGTCCTCCATACAGTATAATGCACTCTCCATAGTCCTCCATATAGTATAATGCACTCCACATAGTCCTCCATATAGTATAATGCACCCCATAGTTTTCTATATAGTATAACATGCCCCATAGTCCTCCATATAGTATAATGTGCCCCATAGTCCTCCATATAGTATAATGCACTCTCCATAGTCCTCCATATAGTATAATGCACTCCCCATAGTCCTCCATATAGTATAATGCGCTCTCCATAGTCTTCCATATAGTATAATGTGCCCCATAGTCCTCCATATAGTACAATACACTCCCCATAGTCCTCCATATAGGACAATGCACTCCCCAAAGTCCTCCATATAGTATAATGCACCCCCATAGTCCTCCATATAGTAAAATGTGCCCCACAGTCCTCCATATAGAACAATGCACTCCCCATAGTCCTCCATATAGTATAATGCACTCTCCATAGTCCTCAATATAGTATAATATGCTCCCTATAGTCCTCCATATAGTGCAATGCACTCCCCATAGTCCACCATATAGGATAATGCACTCTCCATAGTCCTCCATATAGTATAATGCACTCCACATAGTCCTCCATATAGTATAATGGACCCCATAGTTTTCTATATTGTATTACATGCCCCATAGTCCTCCATATAGTATAATGTGCCCCATAGTCCTCCATATAGTATAATGCACTCCCCATAGTCCTCCATAGAGTATAATGCACTCTCCATAGTCCTCCATATAGTATAATGCACTCCACATAGTCCTCCATATATTATAATGCACCCCATAGTTTTCTATATAGTATAACATGCCCCATAGTCCTCCATATAGTATAATGTGTCCCATAGTCCTCCATATAGTATAATGCACCCCATAATCCTCCACACAAAATCCTTTACCGTATGTCTCACACCTTTTATTTAGGAAACCGCTCTAATCGAAGGAATTTATCCCCTTTATCAGACCCCCAAGTAAACCCGATCCTAGACCAGACCGCTGACTTAATGCAAACTCCACCAATAAATTCAGACACCTGAAACAAATGCAGACCAGATAAATAAATGTAGACCCATAGTCGATAAATACTTAAAGATCCCACGCCAGACCCCTAATACGGACAATAGCCCAGACCCTATAAAGTAATACAGACCACAGATCAGACCTCCCAAATAAATACCGGTCCCAAAGTCCCCCAATTAATACAGACCCAAGACATAACCCCAGTGTCGGATCGCAACTCTTCTGGAAATTTCAAGGCACAGACCTCACAGGGTTTATATCAAGTCATACTTACAAATGCACCCAAATTTGTAGATCGCCAATTTTTTCGGTGGAGTTTAAATAAACTCTTTCCCTTTTAAAGACCAGGACAGTCCCAAATTTTGCTGACATTGTAACCAAAAAACTCAGGGTTCCCTGATGCTGGGAATCGTGCCGGAAATTATAATAGGGGGCATAGCTATCGGTGGTGCAGTCAGTAGTATCAGTTGCACCAAGGCCTAGGGTTCTGGGGGGCTCAAAGACCCCTCGGCCACATAAGAAGCCACCAATATTATAAATGGCACTTGGTAAGTAGGGACATGTTGCAGATTTTATTGTCTTGAGCATATGGGGTTCTGGAACAGCCATCTTTGTGTCTGAGCCGCCAGGTCTCTGAATGAACGTAAAGATCAAGTCTTTCCTGGATAATGGAGTTTTACTAATCCCTCCATAAATGAAATATCCTATCATGATTGATGTAAGGCTGGTTTCACACTTGCGTTTTAGCGCTAAAAAACGCATGCGTTTTTTTCCCTATACTTAACATTAAAAAACGCATGCGTTTTTTAGCGTGCGTTTTGACGCGTTTTCGGCAACGCATGCGTTTTTTTGACGCGTGCGTTTATTTGCAGAAATGCAACATGTAGTAATTTTTAGCGGCGTTTTTTTTGCCGCAAAAAACGCGTGCGTTTATTCGCGGCAAAAAAATGCATTGCTGTCTATGTAAACGCATGCGTTTTTAAGCACATGCGTTTGCTTGCGTTAAAAACGCATGCATTTTTACCGAAAAACACAAGAAAACACAAAAAAAATCAAGAAAACCCTAACCCTAACCACAAGAAAAAACAAGAAAACCCTAACCCTAACCCTAGGGTTACTAGGGATCCTAACCCTAAACCTAACCCTAACGTTAGGATCCCTAGTAACCCTAGGGATCCTAACCCTAACCCTAGGGATCCTAACCCTTAGGGCTAGGGTTAGGATCCCTAGGGTTAGGGTTAGGATCCCAAGGGTTAGGGTTAGGGTTAGGGTTAGGATCCCTAGGGTTAGGGTTAGGATCCCTAGGGTTAGGGTTTGGATCCCTAGGGTTAGGGTTAGGGGTAGGGTTAGGGTTTGGATCCCTAGGGTTAGGGTTTGGATCCTTAGGGTTAGGGGTAGGGTTAGGGTTTGGATCCCTTTATCACCTTGATGGTGGGGGGTGGCTTATCAGTGACCTGGTGACCAGGACATTCTAATAAAAAGCTACCCCTAACCCTAGGGATCCTAACCCTATCCCTAACCCTAACCCTAGCTAATTCTATTAATAGTGTGTTTTCTAGTTGATTTTGATGATTGGCAGCTGTCACACACTTCTCAGCATGCGTTTCAAAAACGCAAACGCGGGAAAAAAACGCATGTAAACGCGGGAAAACGCCGCGTTTTCCCGAGTTTTTTTTTTGGCGCAAAAACGCATGCGTCTAAATAACGCAGCGTTTGCATGCATTTAGATGCGTTTTTTTCACCACATGCGTTTTTGTTTAAAACGCTGCAGATCAAAACGCAAGTGTGAAACCAGCCTAAGTGAGCTGAGTTTTACATTTTGCATGATGTTCTGTGATGTTGTAGTAGATTTTCACAGGACTGCAGGTTACTAACATAAAGATTTTTAGAACCACTTAGAACACAATTTCAGCTCTGCTACATCTGCATGCACTATGTGATGTATGGCCACAGTGAGCGCCCTCTGCTGGGGGGATCCTGCACTGCTGAGCCCAGGATACATCTCCCCGATATGTGAGAAATCCGGATGAGCTGTCTAGTCACGCTGCCGAGTCTCAGGCGTAGCAACAGTGATCGTCAGCAGGACACGGCGTGTATTTAACCGGTGACCTGGCTGGGATACACGCCGACATCCGTAGTGAAAGCATAAAGCATATGTGCCATTTTCCCTTTGGAATCAATGAATGCAATGAGGGAGTTAGACCTGACTTGTTGCAGGACAACATAGTCATATTAAAAGGGGGATATAAAAACTTAAAAAAAGCCTAATAATAGCAAATATAAAATAATAAAATACCCATAAAATAAAAAAAATACACATAAATCCTCTTTTTAAAGTCTCCATCGTGACGATCTTTGTCTACATTGCATCACAACGTGCCATCTATCCATATGACCACTGCAGCCAATCACCAATTTCCTGTTGTCACTGAGGCCAGTGATTGGCTGCAGTGGTCATGATGTGGATGTACGTGACATCATTGCTGGAGCCAGAGGACAAGGAAACAAAGACCAGTTGGGACCATTGTAGCTGGAGTGGTGTGAAATTTACGACTTCCATCCTTTGTAAAGCAAAAAAAAAAAAAAGTAACGTCAGAATTTCCGGTTTCAGTCGCCAAACTTCTAAAAAATGCATAAAAAAAATCAATAAAAATGTTGTGCGCACCCTAAAATAGCAGTAATAAAATTTTCACCTTGCCATGAAAAAAAAACAGTCCAAACAGTTCCAACAACGGAAAAATAAAAAAGTTATAGGTCTCAGAAAATGGTGACACAAACCATTAAAAAAAAATAATTAAATAAAAAAAAAATTATATATATATATATATATATATATATATATATATATATATATATATATATATATATATATATATATATAATTTTTTTTTTAACTATTACAATGTATACAAAACCCCCTATAGTTTGGTAATGGTACTGACCTGCAGAATTATGTTACCAGGTCATTTTTACAGCAACATTAATGCCGCAAAAACAAAACAATGGAACAATTTTTTCACTATTTTTCACCATTTCTCAACACTTGGAATTTTTTTCCTGTTTTTCAGTATATTGTATGGCAATGTAATTGAAAGTTACAACTCATCGTCCTGCAAAAAAAAAAAAGTTATGGTTCTTGGAAGTAGGGAGGAAAAAATTAAAAAAATTTAAAAAAAAAAAAAATTGTCCAGAAAATATGAGGTTATATGAGACAGAAGCGATAACTTTATCTCAGACGAACCCTTTTAATACCTCCTTTTCCCCTCAATAAAGGGGTCTAGAAGAGAAATGAACTTTGTTTCGCCTTAGCAACCAATCACAGCGCAGCTTTCATTTCAAAATCTGTTCTTGAAAAATAAAAGCTGAGCTCTGATTGGTTGCTATGGTCAACATGGCCTGTTTTTTTTCTGACAGTTTTCTAAATCTGCCCATTGCGGCAATTTATTAATACAGTATTAATAACTGTATTATCATGGTCGTGACTTAACAATAGATCCTTGGAGGAAAGAAAATCGCAAGTGATCATGAAGTATTGATAGTACCGGCCTAGCATTGATGGAAGTTCAATGGTGGTCACCCAGTCGGAAAGGCGAGAGGTTGCTAGGCAACACATACATTAGACCTGTAGAGGACCCATGTGTTGACTTGTGGTTTTATGGATTTTTAACTGATTTTTTTTTTTATTAATGTGCGTCAAAGGAAAATTGTGAGAATTGTCTCATGAGAGTAATTAATCACCCAAATTGTTTTCTTTCTTGCAAATGAGTATTTCATGGCCGAAATTACCTGAAATCTCTTGGGAAGAGCGATAACTCTCATAACCCAATTAGACATGATAGACCCAATTAATCACCAGAACCTAATGCGGAACCATTAGAGGCAACAGTCAGAGGGAAGCCGTCCTAATGTCCCAACCGGCCACCACGCATTGAATTCTGGGATATGGACATGGAGGGGGCATCATGGCTGAAAGGAGCAGGCTGCCATCCACTGTACTGACAGTTCTCTCATCACTTCAGTGTGCATAACTATTCACCCCCCTAAAGTCAGCACTTTGTGGAGCCTCCTTTAGCAGCAATTACAGCTACAAGTCGCTATGGATAAGTCTCTATGATCTTTCCACACCTGGCCACTGGGATTTTTGACTGTTCTTCAAGGCAAAACTGCTCCAGCTCCTTCCTGTTAGATGGTTTCCTCTGGTGAGCAGCAATCTTCACGTCTGACCACAGATTCTCCATTGGATTAAGGTCTGGGCTGTGACTCGGCCACTCCAGAACATTTACACGCTTCTCCTTAAACCACTCGAGTGTTGCTTTAGCAGTATGTTTTGGGTCATTGAATTGTTGGAAGGTGAACCTCCGTCCCAGTTTCTCAAATCACTGATGCACTGAAACAGGTGTTGCTCAAGAATATCCCTGTATTTTGCAGCATCGATTTACCGCTCAGCTCGGACCATTTTCCCTGTCCCTACAGTCGAAAAACATCCGCACAGCATGATACGGTCACCACCATGTTTCACTGTTGGCATGGGGTTCTTGGGGTGATGAGCTGGGTTCATTTGGCGCCAGTTTACATTGGTGGGCAAAAATTTAAATTGTGGTCTCATCTGACCACACCACCTCCCCTCCACACATTTGGGGAGTCTCCCACATGTCTTTTGGCAAACTCAAAATGAGCCTTACAATTTTTGTGAAGTAAATGCTATTTTCTGCCCACTTTAATATAAAGGCCACCTCTATGGAGTGTACGGCTTATTGTGGTCATATGGACAGATACTCCAGTCTCTGCTTGGGGACTCTGCAGCTACTTCAGGGTTACCTTTGGCCTCTGTGCTGCCTCTCTGATTAATGCCCTCCTTGTCCGGGTTGAGAGTTTTGCAGAGTGACCCTCTTCTGGCAGGTTTGTTGTGGTACCATGTTTTTCTATTTGATGATAATAGAGTTGATGGTGCTTCAGGGGATAATTAGAAATTGGGATATTTATTTATAATCAACCTTGACTTGTATTTCTCAACAACTTTGTCACTGACTTGTTGGCAGATCTCCTTGGTCTTCATGGTGTTGTTTGGAGATCTCCTTGGTCTTCGTGGTGGTGGTGTTTGGAGATCTCCTTGGTGTTCATGGTGATGTTTGGAGATCTCATTGTTCTTCATGGTGTTGTTTTAAGATCTCATTGGTCTTCATGGTGTTGTTTTAAGATCTCCTTGGTCTTCATGGTGGTGTTTGCAGATCTCCTTGGTCTTCGTGGTGGTGGTGTTTGGAGATCTCCTTGGTCTTCATGGTGGTGTTTGCAGATCTCCTTGGTCTTCGTGGTGGTGGTGTTTGGAGATCTCCTTGGTGTTCGTGGTGATGTTTGGAGATCTCATTGGTCTTCATGGTGTTGTTTTAAGATCTCCTTGATCTTCATGGTGTTTGGTTAGTGGTTCCTCTTGTTAATGGTGTTGCAGCCTCTGTGCCCTTTCAGAGAAGGTAAAGTGTATATACTGACCGACATGTGCCACTTAGATTGCACACACGGGACGTCCTTGTCACTAAGGATTTGACTTAAGAAGGGAATTGTTTGCACCAGCAATTTTTAAGGGCTTCATAGCAAAAGGGGTAAATACATATGCACATGCCAATTTTTAGTTATTTGATCCCATTAATTTAATTTATGCCTATATTTTTTCCTCACTCCACTAACTTAGTCTATTTAGTGCTACTGCATCACACACAAATAGGATTACAAAAAATATTTAAACAGGTTGTCTAAGGGGTATCGTTTCTCCTTATGGAGAGTGACATACCATCTCTGGCTTGTCAAGGTAAGGAGGCTTATTTGCCGTACAATGCTCCTCTGGGAATTTAAATATGCAAATTGCCTCTTCTGAGAAAAAGAGGACTTAAACTCTTCGCTACTTCCAATAGGTGGCGCTGTAGAGTTTAAGTCTTCATTTAAACAGGTTGTAATGTAACAAAATAGATAAAAAGCCAAGGGGTGAATACTTGAGCAAGCCACTGTATACACAAGAATATAACTACTATAATACTGCTCCTATGTACAAGAATATAACTACTATAATACTGCCCCTATGTACAAGAATATAACTACTATAATACTGCTCCTATGTACAGGAATATAACTACTATAATACTGCTCCTATGTGCAAGAATATAACTACTATAATACTGCTCCTATGTACAGCAATATAACTACTATAATACTGCCCCTATGTACAAGAATATAACTACTATAATACTGCCTCCTATGTACAAGAATATAACTACTATCATACTGCTCCTATGTACAAGAATATAACTACTATAATACTGCTCCTATGTACAGGAATATAACTACTATAATACTGCTCCTATGTGCAAGAATATAACTACTATAATGCTGCTCCTATGTACAAGAATATAACTACTATAATACTGCTCCTTATGTACAGCAATATAACTACTATAATACTGCCCCTATGTACAAGAATATAACTACTATAATACTGCCCCTATGTACAAGAATATAACTACTATAATACTGCTCCTATGTACAAGAATATAACTACTATAATACTGCTCCTATGTACAGGAATATAACTACTATAATACTGCTCCTATGTACAAGAATATAACTACTATAATACTGCTCCTATGTACAAGAATATAACTACTATAATACTGCTCCTATGTACAAGAATATAACTACTATAATACTGCCCCTATGTACAAGAATATAACTACTATAATACTGCTCCTATGTACAAGAATATAACTACTATAATACTGCTCCTATGTACAAGAATATAACTACTATAATACTGCCCCTATGTACAAGAATATAACTACTATAATACTGCTCCTATGTACAAGAATATAACTACTATAATACTGCTCCTATGTACAGGAATATAACTACTATAATACTGCTCCTATGTACAAGAATATAACTACTATAATACTGCCCCTATGTACAAGAATATAACTACTATAATACTGCTCCTATGTACAAGAATATAACTTTCAGGACTCTGAACATTTTGATTACCTTTTGTGCATTACTGCCCTTTTCCAAGATGGCGTCTTTGGTCTCATGTGCACTGTGTCTTCCTGCTATATAACTCCACCCCAGCCTTTACTCTGTGCTGTGCTAGAGTATTCTGCCTTGCATCCAGCTTCTTACCCTGGTGACTCCCTAGCTATATACCTGCTCCTGTGAACCTGTGTGGAGATCCTGCTACTCAGCTCTGAGTTTCTGCTGCATACATCGGTTTCCAGTAATCCTCCTCCATCTGGCTGCTTGTGTTTGTTTCCATCTGCATTTGCTGGACATGTAAGCTGTTGCTGCTCTGCTTAACCCCTTAATGATCGCCAATACGACTTTTAACTGACCTGAGATATAAGAGAACAGCCTCCCCATACAGGTGACAATCCCGCAGCTGTCGGCTGTACACTATAGCTGACAACTTGCTGCATCAGCCACGATCAGTGTTTGCCCCGTCCAAATCTGTTTAACCCCTTAGATGCTGCTTTGAATAGTGACTACATCATTATAAATGGTTAACAGACTGTGGGGGCTTCCTCCTAATCCCAATTGGTGCCCTCAGATCATGATTTTGTGGTCCTGATGTTTGAGATTGGCAATTCATGACCAAATTCTGGCCTAAGAGTCTGCCGGCTGTTGTAACCTGTTCAGAAGTTAGAGGCATTTAGGTGGTAAAAATGCACATTGTCATTTCTGTCATGTCACTTTGCATTAATTCCTGTAAAGCACCTGAAGGGTTAATAAACTACCTGACAGCAGTTTTCAATATGTCAGGGGGTGCTGTTTTTAAAGTGGTATCACTTTTGGGGGTTTCCAAATATATGAGACCCCAAAAGGCACTTCAAACATGGCTAAGTCCCTAAAAAAATAAATTTTGTGAATTTCCTTGAAAAAATGAAAAATTGCTGCTACATTTTTAAACCTCCTAAAATGCTAACAAAATAAAAGAACATTTTACAAATGGTGCTGATGTAAAGCCGACATATGGGAAATGTAATTTATTAATGTTTTGCTGTGGTATGACTATCTGGATTAAAGGGATAATCATTCAAAGTTTGAAAATTGCTAATTTTTTAACATTTTTCTCTAATTTCTGATATTTTTTATAAATAAACACAAAACATATCGACCTACATTTACCATTATCATAAAGTATAATGTGTCACGAAAAAACAATGTCAAAATCACTGGGATTTGTTGAAGCGTTCCAGAGTTATTACCACATAAAGTGACACCAGTCAGATTACAAAAATTTGGCTCCGTCACTAAGGGGTTAAACCTGAGATTATCACCCAGGCCTTCCTGGTTGAGCTAAGACATTGCTTGAACTGCCTTATAAGCATATCTATCTGTGTTTGGACTAAACAAAGACTTATTCGTGTCAAGTATCCTCAAGTACAACAGTGCTTCATAGACTTTCTGCTTGATTGCGTTTTTCCTCTAAAGTTCCTATAGACTGCTAAGCTGCATTTTATATTTACACCAAGTGTTGTGGACTTGAGCTTCGCTCTGGACCTGTTTGAATCACCGTGTGATAATATAGACTTTACCACTTATAAAACTGTGTCCTGTAGTTGTCTTGTTCCACGCAAATAGTCTCCTGAGTTATCCAATATAATCATTACAATAACTACTATAATACTGCTCCTATGTACAAGAATATAACTACTATAATACTGCCCCTATGTACAAGAATATAACTGCTATACTACTACTTCTACGGACAAGAATATAACTACTATTATACTGCTCCTACGTACAAGAATATAACTACTATAATACTGCCCCCTATGTACAAGAATATAACTGCTATAATACTGTCCCTATGTACAAGAATATAACTACTATAATACTGCTCCTATGTACAAGAATATAACGACTATAATACTGCCCCTATGTACAAGAATATAACTTCTATAATACTGCCCCTATGTACAAGAATATAACTACTATAATACTGCTCCTATGTACAAGAATATAACTACTATAATACTGCTCCTATGTACAAGAATATAACTACTATAATACTGCTCCTATGTACAAGAATATAACTACTATAATACTGCTCCTATGTACAAGAATATAACTACTATAATAGTGCTCCTATGTACAAGAATATAACTACTATAATACTGCCCCTATGTACAAGAATATAACTACTATAATACTGCCCCTATGTATAAGAATATAACTACTATAATACTGCCCCCGATGTACAAGAATATAACTACTATAATGCTGCTCCTATGTACAAGAATATAACTACTATAATACTGCTCCTATGTGCAAGAATATAACTACTATAATACTGCTCCCTATATACAAGAATATAACTACTATAATACTGCCCCTGTGTACAAGAATATAACTACTATAATACTGCTCCTATGTACAAGAATATAACTACTATAATACTGCCCCTATGTACAAGAATATAACTACTATAATACTGCCCCTATGTACAAGAATATAACTACTATAATACTGTCCCTATGTACAAGAATATAACTACTATAATACTGCCCTCTATGTACAAGAATATAACTACTATAATACTGCTCCTATGTACAAGAATATAACTACTATAATACTGCCCCTATGTCCAAGAATATAACTACTATAATACTGCCTCCTATGTACAAGAATATAACTACTATAATACTACTTCTATAGATATGAATAAGGCAGAATCATTTTAGTTTCTGCAGAAATTGCTTTTAAGCTGCAGTACGTGGAGGGCAGACAGATTGGTTTTATTTGGGTAAATGACGCTTTAGATTTGACCTAATTAACATGTAGAGATATTCAAGGTCAGTACAGAGAGTTGTCTGATGAAATTTTCATATCTGTCACAGCGCAATTGACAAGAAGAAAGGAGACGGAGACGAGAAGCCTCGGCATCTGAATAGGAATGGGGGGTTTCATTATGATTGCAGTCCGGGGACAGGATCGGCCACTAATAGAGGTTCTCGGAGCGGAATTACTGACGGGATTTAATGATGTTGCAATCGCTTTCAAAGCTTCAATAAGGATTTCATCTGTTTGCCATTTATGCTGCCAGTGGGAAGTAGGGGTGTGTGATGGGAGTAATCTAGTAGGACACGAATATCACGATATTAAGCAAAGGGGCCATAGCCCATCACTGTTTATTAGGACACAGCGCCGTACATGATTGTGGCTGTGAGTGGTACTGCAGCTCAGATTACACGACTGCATGGGGCTGCGTTACCAGTCGTATGGACATCCCACTTACTGGATAAATAAAAGACGATTTTTTTTAACCACCATATTTGTCTCATTTTCATAAGTAATAAATATGTATCAAATACGTCCGGTCTGTTTTTTTAATCTGGTATGTCTGTTTAGAAAATTCTTGCATTTGTTGCTGGATCTGTGTTATACTGTTCCTCTTTTATTCTTCCTGGAATTGAATAATAAATTGACAACTCAGTTGCCATTCGCATTGTCGATAAAGTATACAGTATGTCCATACACAATGAGGCCTTCTTCACACGTACGTTTTTTATGTCCGTATGTGGTCTGTTTTTTAACCTCTTCACGACCTATGACGTCCTATGATCAGCTGACATTTGCCCCTAACAGCCGCGGGTGGAATCACGCCTCTCCATTACTAACCAGTGGGCTTGATGTCACCTGACAATACAAAGGCGACATGAACCCCACAAATATTACCCCTTTAGTCACCACCATAGGGCAAGTGGAAAGAGTGAGGCTAAGCGCCAGATTTGGTGCATCTTATGGTTGCACCATTTCTGGGGTGGCTGAAGGCTGATGTTGGTAGCCTGGGAGCTGGACAATATCTTTGGCCTTTTATCAAGTTATTAATATCAACCCACAGCTGTCTCTTTAGTTTTGCTGGTTTGAATTTATAGGGGGACCCTACATAATTTTTTTGCTGAGGTCCACCGTAAAGGCTAAGCAAACAGCTGTGAGCTGTTATTAATAGCCTGAGAACCTTATGGAACATGGTCCCTTGTCCCAGATTATTAACATCAGTCCCCAGCTGTTGGCTTTTCCTTTGCTGGTTATGAAAATTGTGGAGGAGTAGATACCGTTTTTCTTTTAATTTAATTCTTTATTTTACACAACAGGGACACAGTGGGTGCCGAGTACAACTCCCACCATTGTCTTGTGGTAGTGCTGATCTCAGGGAGACCAGGTGACAATGATGAGAACTGACTTCAGCAGCTGGCTCCTGGGATAAGCGGGAACTGTACCACTTTTTCCCAGGCGCCAGTACATGTCACACGGACAGCACATGGATACACGTACATAAGGACGGCACACGGATCCCACCAGTATGTTTTTTTCCTGTACAGGAATCACCAGGATGTGTGAGGGAGGCGTAACACTGTCAGCACTGGTGCGCGGTGTGTAGAGAGTCATGTAAACGCCCAATTGTCAATTTATACATGCCTTTCCCAGAGGAGTTACTGAGAAACAGCACAGTTGTGTAGAAAAAAAAAAGAATCTCAAAAATAATTATTTAATAGGCAGATGAATTTTGTACAGGGGACTCCGAGTTCTTCCCAAGGATGACGCCACGTGCAGATACTCTCCTTGGTGTTGCTTGTTCTGAACGTATTCACACTGCAGCCTCAGCAGACTGACGGGTCTGGAATGAACCTATGATCCCCATGGGAAATCCTTTTTTTAAAGCATATGCAGAATTATCTATCCATTTGCACAGCAGATTTTGGCAGCGAGTGGAGCAGTGTAAGCCCGCTCAGCAGTATGCAGCTCAATAATGCACACTGCAGGCTCATGTAACTGCCACCAGTAGTGCCTCCTGTCAATCAGAGCTGTCGGGCGGTAGACAGGGGGTTAATGACGACAAACTGATAAGCAACTTTGCAGCACAGTGGATCGGTCTTTAGTTTGCAAAGTAATATTTATATGGAGATTGTATCATATTCATAACCAGGCTATGGCGGCACTGTGATGGGTCACTCAGAAACAGCGCCACTCTTGTCCATAGGCTGGGTCAGGTATTACATATTGACATGTAAGAGATGCTACCCACTGTCCCCATTCAGTTATATCTAATTTCTTCCTTGCTGGGAGTTGTAGTTTGATTTTGCACCACGTTGTACAGATGCGGCGGTGCTCCGGCGGCATCATGGTGCACCTTCTGAGATTACATACAATGCTGCGGAGCTGTGAAGATGCCAGACTAAATCCCCTGATTAATCAGACACCACAGGTACCAAAAATAGAGGGAATCATGTAATTTTAATGCAATCAGGAGCTCCCTGATAAATACATTATATATAACTTGTCCTTCCCTCCCCGGCCTCTAATTGATCAGGTCGGCTGCCTACAGGCATCAATGTGATGTGACTGCAGCAAGGTCATAAAGCAGCAAAAAAGATGTGTTACTAGTACCAAGTATAATAGGTAATAACTTATTGATTGCTGGGGGTCTGAACCCCACAGATTCCGAGGAAGGCACTCTGCCTAGTACTGAATGGCATACCTGATTATTTATAGGGCGATATTCCAGACTCTATCGAAATTCTCTGCTCCAATCTAACTGCAGTCAGGCTCATCCTTGTGTCCAACAGTTACACCGGTGCCTCCACCCTGTGCCAGTCACTGCACTGGTTGTACATCCGCCATGGAATACAATATAAAATAATCATTCACCCAAATTTCTGGCATTCTGCCATTGATGATTCATAACCTGAACCTACCTCTCTCTTGTCTCTAAGGGTACGTGTCCACCTTCAGGATGGCCGGCGGTTTGGTCGGAGCGGCAAGCCCTGCCCCCTTCTGTGACGCGATGATGCCGGATGTGTTCATTGCACACATCCGGCATCATCGCACCCCACACATAGGGCCCTGTGTTATACCTTGCGGCGGCGCAGCGGCGCCGCAAGGTACACGGACATGCTGCGATCTTAAAAGACGCGCAGCATGTCCGGAGTCGCAGGGCTGACGGATGCGTGTTACCACGCATAGTGGAGACGGGATTTCATAAAATCCCCTCCACTATGCTGGAACATCTGGACGCTGCGTGTTTGACGCTGCGGCCCCACGCAGCTTCAAACACGCAGCGTTTCCTGAACGTGGACACATACCCTAAGACTTCTCCTGTGCTGCCAAGCGTTTTTTTTTTTTTTTTTTTTTATGAAATTTCTAAAATGTTATGTCAAATTCCAAAATCCAGTTTTACATGTATGCTAAAAACACATAATATCAGACATCATGGTTAATGCAATGACTTCTCATCTTTCCTAGATCCAACATCATGAACTGCTTCCTTCTCCTACTGTTGGCTCTCTGTTCTTCAATGCATCAGGATGACAAGGCAACCTGTTGCACACCTCTAGCATCATGATCCCTGCTCATATAGGCAGGTTCAGGCAGAGGATGGCTGCTTGAGTATTCAGGTTGTTAGGTAGTTGGCATCAATGCCTTTACAGTGGACTGCTTCCCTGTTCTGCTAGTGCCTCTAATACGTATCCAATTCTGCTACAAGTCTCTGCTATAAATGCTGATCTGCATTACAGAACCTCCTGGCTGTCACCATTATCTCTCAGAACCTCCTCCTGTCATTAAACAATATCCTTACTCCAAATCTCGTTGTGACGTAATGCCCAATTATTGCAAGTCTTTAGTAGTATTGGTCTCTTCATATAGGCCAACGGGACATTTTGTGCCCCCTAGTCTCAAGGGCTCGGGTGCGATTGCAACTCCTGCACCTGTTGTAGTTACGCTGCTGGCTGGACCAATGTTTAGACTCGTTAATCTAAAGATTTAGTTACTTTGTATATTTTTTTTATATATCCTCTGAATTATAAAGTTGCATAATGTGTTGGTGCTACAACTAGATAAAGAGCTATAAAGACATTTACCATTATTATTGGTGCGTTCCAGATCGATTTCACAACAAGCGGCTGATTGACGGAACTGTCCATGGACGTGTTCCACCACATGCAATGACGAATGATGAGAGCCATCGAGATGATTCGGCGGCTCGTCTGTGGGGGTGGGGCGGTGGGAATTCAATCCCATACTTTACAAATCCCGCTACATTGAAGTGTACGTGAGCCAGGACCTCATTGTTATGCTGCAAACATCGTGAGCTCCTGAAATGAGAACATCTCTATTCCATCTCCAAACCTCGATCCCGCCACGTAAGCTGCGGGCTAGTCAATGGCACATCATCCACGTATGTAACAGCTTGAAAGGGCCCCATGGTGGGAGTATCTGGGAGGGTCTATGGAAGTCAATAGTCTAGAGCTGAGAATAAGGAATAAGGGGGGAACCTTAGAAAAAGATCCCCCTAACATGAGCAGGTGTCGGATTCCCATTTTAATTAACCCCATCCTCGTTAAGATACTTAAGTGAGAACCATTAGCTGTACTGTTATACAAGGCCCCTGGTACAAAGTATCGGACATTAAGGATATATCTGGAACATGTGTACAGCAATAGGCCACCACTAAGTGGGTACCATACGGGTACACGCACATTGGGCAGGTACACAGCGGATTTTTTCATTTGGATTACAAAGTCAAATCAGCTAAAATCCACATGTGACTCGTAACGACAAAATCCTCTGAAGATTTTTTTTTTCCACTGATACATAGATGAGATTAGGAAAGTGGACGGCCTCATATTTCATTGACCTTGTTATAGACAAGGGAGATTTTTCTGCCCCTCGTGTTGCCATTAGGAGGTTACCCTTAAAATGTCACTGTCTGATTAGATCCTGTAGCCCCGGGGCATTGCTGGTTTGTACAGCAATGGTTCCTACAGCTATTTTCCTAGAATCTATCCTGGTGGTTCCTGAGCCAAGATAGGTGTCAGCAACATGCCACTGTTTTGCAACCAATTTATTTGTGCTGTGCGCCCTGAGGATATCCATTGCTCTCAGTTGAATACTTAAAATGGAGCTCATTGAAGTCTTTTCCTTGTCCGTAATAGAAACAGACACGAGGAGAAACTGCTCTGACAGCACCACTAAGGGAAGCAGACACTAAGTGCAGCACGGCGTGAATATATGTATGTATGTATGTATGTATGTATGTATGTGTGTGTATGTTTGCTGGAGCATATGGACTGGTAACATGGTGCTTTGCACTGCTGCCCATCTTATTTTTGCTTAAGTCATGTAAAAAGTTTGTATAGTATTCATTTAAGTAATTGTTTGGCTCCCATTGACTTTAATAGGATTTGACTGAATATGTGGTTGGTGAACTCCCTCTAGTGGTGGTTGGAGGTAGACAGAATTGTAGTTTTTTATTGCTGCCTCTGCTGTCACTGTGAGGGGCACTCAGCTGGCACTAACTGTTAGGGCACGGTCTACTAGTGATATTTATTATGGGCACTCGGCTACCTATGTTGTTTATTGGGATGCTGCGCCTGCATTATTGTCTATAGCGGCAGCCTTCTGGCAGTGGAGACCCACTGCTTGCAGTGTTGTACATGGGGGTTATCTTCAGGCACTGTTTATCTGGTGCTGTTTTAAGGAGGAGGGAAACCGAGGAGATGTCAGACACACTAGTTGGCTGAAGATTAAGCAGAAGTGAAGCGGGACACTGAGAATCTGTCAGTCAGGTTAGGTGGACAGAACTACAGAAATTCAGCAGCAGGGAGGAGGGACACTGGGGAGCTATTAGGATATTTAGGTGGAAAGTCAGCAGCAGGGAGGAGGGACACTGAGGAGCTGTCTGTTAGCTTAGGTGGACAGAGATTCAGCAGCAGGGAGGAGGGACACTGAGGAGATGTCCGTTAGCTTAGGTGAACAGAGATACAGCAGCGGGAGGAGGGACACTGAGGAGCTGTCTGTTAGCATAGATGGACAGATGGACAGAGATACAGCAGCGGGGAGGAGGGACACTGTGGAGCTGTTCGTTAGCTTAGATGGACAGATGGACAGAGATTCAGCAGCAGGGAGGAGGGACATTGAGGAGCTGTCCGTTAGCTTAGATGGACAGAGATTCAGCAGCAGGGGGAGGGACACTGAGGAGCTGTCCGTTAGCTTAGTTGAGCAGAGATTCAGCAGCAGGGAGGAGGGACACTGAGGAGCTGTCTGTTAGCATAAATAGACAGAGATTCAGCAGCAGGGAGGAGGGACACTGTGGAGCTGTTCGTTAGCTTAGATGGACAGAGATTCAGCAGCAGGGAGGAGGGACACTGAGGAGCTGTCTGTTAGCATAAATAGACAGAGATTCAGCAGCAGGGAGGAGGGACACTGTGGAGCTGTTCGTTAGCTTAGATGGACAGATGGACAGAGATTCAGCAGCAGGGAGGAGGGACATTGAGGAGCTGTCCGTTAGCTTAGATGGACAGAGATTCAGCAGCAGGGGGAGGGACACTGAGGAGCTGTCCGTTAGCTTAGTTGAGCAGAGATTCAGCAGCAGGGAGGAGGGACACTGAGGAGCTGTCTGTTAGCATAAATAGACAGAGATTCAGCAGCAGGGAGGAGGGACACTGTGGAGCTGTTCGTTAGCTTAGATGGACAGAGATTCAGCAGCAGGGAGGAGGGACACTGAGGAGCTGTCTGTTAGCATAAATAGACAGAGATTCAGCAGCAGGGAGGAGGGACACTGTGGAGCTGTTCGTTAGCTTAGATGGACAGAGATTCAGCAGCAGGGAGGAGGGACACTGAGGAGCTGTCTGTTAGCATAAATAGACAGATTCAGCAGCAGGGAGGAGGGAAACTGAGGAGCTGTCCGTTAGCTTAGTTGGACAGAGATTTAGCAGCAGGCAGGAAGGACACTGAGGAGCGTCCGTTAGCTTAAATGGACAGACGCTCAGCAGCAGGGAGGAGGGACACTGAGGAGCTGTCTTTTAGCTTAGATGGACAGAGATTCAGCAGCAGGGAGGAGGGACACTGAGGAGCTGTCTTTTAGCTTAGATGGACAGAGATTCAGCAGCAGGGAGGAGGGACACTGAGGAGCTGTCTTTTAGCTTAGATGGACAGAGATTCAGCAGCAGGGAGGAGGGACACTGAGGAGCTGTCTTTTAGCTTAGATGGACAGAAATTCAGCAGCAGGGAGGAGGGACACTGAGGAGCTGTTTTTTAGCTTAGATGGACAGACATTCAGCAGCAGGCAGGAAGGACACTGAGGAGCTGTCCGTTAGCTTAAATGGACAGACATTCAGCAGCAGGGAGGAGGGACACTGAGGAGCTGTCTTTTAGCTTAGATGGACAGAGATTCAGCAGCAGGGAGGAGGGACACTAAGGATCTGTCCATTAGGGAAGGAAGAGGGCCATTCAGAAACTTAATCAGGCTATGTGGGATTCAGCAGCGTGAAGGAGGGACACTGGGAGCATTCAATCAGGAAAGGTAGGCAGAAAATCAGGAAGGAGAAGGGACACAGATGAGCCATGACTTGGGCTAGGTGGGTGGAGACTGAGTTTAAACATTCAAAAATATATACAGCCATTGTAGATTCTCATAACAAGTACAGCGGCCTCATCAGTTCTAAGATATCTATTTATTACATACATGAGGGCTGATTTTTTTTTTTACTCTGGTGACAGATCCACTTTTAGTGATGAGTTGAGTTCTCCTTTAATAACATACAAATCTTACTATGCCCCATGGCAGGTTTATCTATCATGGTTTACTATCCCCCAATCCTTAGGAATAAATCACTGAGCATCTTCAAGGCAACTGCCTTTGTCATCGCAACATGTCAGAATGGCTCTCCTAAAACACGGAGCCGCTGAGGCGTGAACAGAGGCATAATTACTGTCCTACGGGCCCGCGCAAATATCTCGTGGCCCTGCGAAAGCTGGTGGACAGGGCTCCACAGGTCAGAGAGACGGCAGCTGGAGATCTGTCACCGTCATCCGCACTAAGCTGGCACAGATACGCCATCGCTGGATAGGTGGCAAAATTGTTGGCGGCAGATCGCTAGCAGCTGCCACAACTCACCGCCATCAGTCACACTATGCCAAGTCATAATGACACGAGCAGAGACGGATGGACATGTTGGGTCCAGCCGTGGATTCATCTCCAGCTAATGGTACCTGCCTGTCCAGCGCACTGATCGTCCTCCGGGAGCAGAGGGGCCGCGACACAATATATTACAGGGACACAGACATTATAATGACAGCGTGATTGTCCTTATCTCCCTCTGCATGAATGGCGGACATTACACTGCGGATCGCACTCGCGTTGGTGTATTGTATCAGAGGTAGATGAAGTAAAGGTCATCACTAAGCACAAAAACTGCAGGTGTGCACAGGACCCTTATTCTACCCTGTTGGACATATTAATCCGCACCTGTTATATGTCACCCTACCAAAGCACTGGGAGTCACCGACTAACTGCAGACAATGATGGTTCACAACAATCTCCTGCTTACATCACATTGCAGGAGAGTATACAGTGCAAAAATGTGAGTCATCCTGAATTATCTCCTGTATTATACTCCAGAGCTGCACTCACTATTCTGCTGGTGCAGTCACTGTGTACACACATTACATTACTGATCCTGAGTTACCTCCTGTATTATACCCCAGAGCTGCACTCACTATTCTGCTGGTGCAGTCACTGTGTACATACTTTACATTACTGATCCTGAGTTACATCCTGTATTATACCCCAGAGCTGCACTCACTATTCTGCTGGTGCAGTCACTGTGTACATACATTACATTACTGATCCTGAGTTACATCCTGTATTATACCCCAGAGCTGCACTCACTATTCTGCTGGTGCAATCACTGTGTACATACATTACATTACTGATCCTGAGTTACATCCTGTATTATACCCCAGAGCTGCACTCACTATTCTGCTGGTGCAGTCACTGTGTACATACATTACTGATCCTGAGTTACCTCCTGTATTATACCCCAGAGCTGCACTCACTATTCTGCTGGTGCAGTCACTGTGTACATACATTACATTACTGATCCTGAGTTATATCCTTATTATACCCCACAGTTGCATTTACAATTCTTTAGGCTTCAGAGCAGAAATCTCCCATTAATACCTTTCATCATCTGCAGTGTGTGAAGTGCCATCCTGACACCAGACACTGTACAGTAATCTGATGTAGGACAATCTATCTGTGCAATATAAGGTGATAATGGAGCGGATACGCAGCCTTCCTATAACATCCACCATGAAGGTGTGAACGCTCCTGAGGGTATGTTTCCACGTTCAGTTTTGCTTCAGGCTTTGGTCAGGATTTTATGCAGGTAAAATCCTGACCAAAACTGCACCTGAGGTCACTGGCAGGTCACCTGCGGTGTTCCTGCGTGTTTTGCTCATAGTAGCAACATGCTGCGTTTTGAAAAAACGCACAACGCATGCGTTTAACGCATAGTGGAGTCTGGATTTCATGAAATCCCATCCACTATGCTGTAACATCTGGACACTGCGTTTTTGACGCTGCGGAAAAACGCAGCGTCAAAAACGCAGCGTTTCCTGAACATGGAAACATACCCTTACACGTGAGGGACAAATTCAAGGAGATCTTTTATATCCAATTAGTGCAGGAGCCGCGCAGATGATGGATCATTAGGAGGTTATGAGACACTTCGGTCGTAGTCTACGGGGGCACAATGGAGGGACATGTAAAATGACAGATAGCGAGTCCAGACAAGAGACATGAGGTTCACACGGAGAGGACGTATTCACAGCGAATCTGCCAGGAGTCAGTGGAGTGAAATTCGGGCTAAAAATCAGTCAAATAATTGACACTCAGCACTGATTTCTTCCACTGTTGGGGGTTGACTTTCTTAACCCCTTACTCACATTTGCAGTAAAAAGTGATTCAAAAGTTGTATGTTTGCCAAAATGGTACCAATAAAAAACAAAAGCTCGCCTGTTGCTTCATAGACAGAAAAAAATAGAAACCGTGGTGCTCAGAATATGGCGACACAAACCCTCCCAAAAAAAGTTTTACAAATTTTTTTTTTATTTGTTTTCTAAAACTAAAAAAAATAAATTAATTAAAATAAACTTGATAAATTTTGCTTCCATAAAACTGTACAGACTTAGCCAAATATAGAATGGTCATTTTAAAAACATGGTGAAAACAGTAAAAAAAAAAAATAACAAAATTATAAAATGCTGGCAGCTTTATTTTTTCCACAACCCTCCTCCCTAAAAAAAGAAATACAAGTTATACAATAAGTTATATGTGACAGCAACCCAGTTGGGAGGCAGAATTTGTCCTGTAACTGGTTCTAATATGCCGCCACAATTACACTGGAAATGAGATACAGAAAAAAATAAATACCGTAAATTATGTATTGCCCCTAAAAGGTGTTTGTGAAGGATGACAGCAGAAAGATCAGGCAGAATCCCACCGCTACCACCACATGTGACGAACCTGCACCTCGCCACCCCGCCTGATGTCCCAATTACGTCGGAGGGATCACGCGGTATGGTCTTCGCACTTGCACCAAGGTGACGTTCCGCACCCCCTGGGACACATAAGGTCAGCTTGGCACAGTGTTACACAGACATCCCCTGTCCTCATGGACACAGAGGCCTGGGGACTGAGAGCAGGTGGTCCACACAGTCACTGACTTGGGACCACACTCGCTCGCAGCCCTGACAGGCCCCCTTCACTAGCACGAGTGAAACAGAGCACTGCCACCAGTTCCTCGTTAGATATAAGCCCGGTCCTTTAACGGGCCAGAAATCAGCCCCAGTAGCATGGAAAGTTCAGCCGATAAAACAGACGTGTGAACTGATATACAAGAGCAACCCAAGGTTAAATTACATATTTAATAACCTTACGGGCACACTAGACAATACTCTATCTACATAATGTTTATACATATACAATGGCCAGCTATGCAAATACAATGGTGGTAGTACAAAAAAATGCAGAAGAGTCAGTTACCAGTCAGATGAAAGGTGCTGCTTGTGGCGGAGGGGTTGCCATATGGGAGGCTGTAGGTCCACTCTGTTTCTTGACTTCTCCTCCCACGATATGTTGTTGTGACTGCCCCAAAAAAAACATTAGGCCATGCTTTACATGAGCATTTAACTCAATGGAGTCATTCCCCTCCTGCCCCCTGGGCTGGACCTAAACCACCTCCCCTTGCATCTAGCAGCTATAATCTCCAAAACTTAAGATGGGTCATAACTCCTTAATGGACGGTCCTAGGGAGGCAGTTTTGGAACCATAGAATCCGGCCAGGCCCCTGCTATGTGTTGAGACCAAACATGGCTTTGCTACCTGGTTCCTACTAGCTATTCTACATATCTCCCACCCTGAAGTGCTAGAACAGATCGAGACCCTGGAAGGCGTTTGGCCCATTGGAGAGATCTCGAAAATATAACCGGTGTGTAATAGCTCCATATTCTCCTTATGATATCCTAGCTGACTGAACAAAGCAGTTACACCACATGGGCTTTACAGGAGGTCTTCCTGTAAGAGCTTGGATACTAGCTAGTGTGGCTGGACCACCTGCTGAGCCAGGTGTCCTGTTACAGCTGCACATGCCTTCAGGATGATTGTAATCTGTCATTAAATCCCCCCTTCCCTCACAGTGTTTTATGCCTATATAAGGGGAACAATGTCTGAAATTAAAGAATAAATAGATTTAAAAAAAAACAGGGATAAAAACAAGAAAAAAATGCACTGCCAGCTCGAATTCGCTGTTTCTATCCCCGTCCACATCGAAATAATAAAAAAGTGTCTAAAACACAAAATAGTTGTTACGAAAAGGGGCACACAGTTTAGAAATGTATTTTAGTGGTCCTTTGTGATCATAAAAAAATGACAAAAAAAAAATAAAAATAAAAAAGAATTTAAAAATTAAATAGGCAAAAAACATTTTTTTTTTTAGAAGTCTGAAAATGGGGTACAAAAATGCCCAAAATGTGCCTGATCATGAACGTGGGGTCGGGGAAGAGAAGGTCTCAGTCTGGAACCGATTAACCTCTTAGGGGCTGCTGGTAATCGTGACAGCGGCATTTAAAGTGTTATTTTAACAAATCAAATTATCTACCCTATCTGTAGGACTGGAGATAATTGCTGAGTGTCTGATCGTGGGGACCCCCAGAAATCCTGAGAACGAGGTTGGATGGGGTGGAGGTGGGCATGTGCGGCCCCTGCTCCTGCCATTGTCTATGAGACGGCCCCTGCTCCTGCCATTGTCTATGGGACGGCCCCTGCTCCTGCCATTGTCTATGAAACGGCCCCTGCTCCTGCCATTGTCTATGAGACGGCCCCTGCTCCTGCCATTGTCTATGGGAAGGCCCCTGCTCCTGCCATTGTCTATGAGACGGCCCCTGCTCCTGCCATTGTCTATGAGACGGCCCCTGCTCCTGCCATTGTCTATGAGACGGCCCCTGCTCCTGCCATTGTCTATGAGACGGCTGGTAATAACCAGTGTTGTAAATGAGGACCGACCACGATTGAGCCCCCTCATGACAAGACTGCATGGCAGCTACAGAAAAACGCTCTGTCCCTGAGAATAACACGGACAAGTGCACATGCCCCATAGATTATAATGGGCGTGCATGAGCGTCTCCGGGACGTGTGAAAACGGACACGGACGGGTGAAGGGGTCTAAATCTAAGCTTTAATAATGTGTGCACACTGTAAAGGCTGCAGAACATGTTGGCACTATATAAAAATAAAGACTATTATTATTATCTCCCATTCTGTGCCCTGGACCCAAACAGAAAGCTCCACAGCGCCCATGGGTGGCCACACATGGTATTACAACAACACATGTCCTACTCTCATGGTGGAGACACTTTTTGGGTGGTTGTGAGGCAGCAAAAATCTGTCAGCTGCCGTGCTCCTCAGTGACTACTAACTAAAGATAAACCACGCTCCTAAAAAACAGAAATAACCTCCCTTTTCCCCAACCAAGATGGCGGCGCAGTGACATCATCAACGTGCGCCTTGTCACGTGGGCGCGTCATGAAGAAAGCGCCTGGTTGTTGCTGCGGATGTCCTGTTAAGGCGAGTCCCGGTGCTCCGGTTTCCGAGATGGGTTGCACCGTCTGATACCAGGGAAGGGTGGGCGCTATGGAAGACCCCGGCAACATCAACGGCTTGGTGGAGCTTTTGGAGGAGTTCTCCCGTGCGCAGTTCCGGGCTAAAGATGTGGGATCAAAGGTGAGAATCTCGGTACTGACCACAGGAAGGCAGCAGAGAGCAGGGCAACACACGGTACACAAGGGGCGGTGGGCTGCGCTTGTGCACATGCGCAGTAACTGCTCCACTACTGGCCATCATCCCACGTGACAATGTTTACCAGAGGATGAGCAAGACCTCTGCCTGCTGTCAGTGGATGGAAATAGACAGAAATCTGGTACAGCCTGATGTAGCAAACTGTCAGGAGAGGAGGATAGTGAGTGGATAGAGGAAGAGGATAGACCGGTCTGTGCTGGGCGCAATTGTAGCGGACACTCAGCTGTGAGAAATGTTACATCTGCTTGAGCGTCTGTCTCTTGGTGTAAACCGGAGTGCTCCTATTCACTGACGGCAAGCAGGGGTTTAAAGGGTGA
The DNA here is from genome assembly GCF_051348905.1 of Ranitomeya variabilis. Classification (NCBI taxonomy): domain Eukaryota; kingdom Metazoa; phylum Chordata; class Amphibia; order Anura; family Dendrobatidae; genus Ranitomeya; species Ranitomeya variabilis. The sequence goes on from NC_135239.1 coordinate 203,166,738, forward strand.
GGCAGTGAAAAGGGGCTTTACCGGACGGATCCCGACAGCCGCAGGGGCTTTACCGGACGGATCCCGACAGCCGCAGGGGCTTTACCGGACGGATCCCGACAGCCGCAGGGGCTTTACCGGACGGATCCCGACAGCCGCAGGGGCTTTACCGGACGGATCCCGACAGCCGCAGGGGCTTTACCGGACGGATCCCGACAGCCGCAGGGGCTTTACCGGACGGATCCCGACAGCCGCAGGGGCTTTACCGGACGGATCCCGACAGCCGCAGGGGCTTTACCGGACGGATCCCGACAGCCGCAGGGGCTTTACCGGACGGATCCCGACAGCCGCAGGGGCTTTACCGGACGGATCCCGACAGCCGCAGGGGCTTTACCGGACGGATCCCGACAGCCGCAGGGGCTTTACCGGACGGATCCCGACAGCCGCAGGGGCTTTACCGGACGGATCCCGACAGCCGCAGGGGCTTTACCGGACGGATCCCGACAGCCGCAGGGGCTTTACCGGACGGATCCCGACAGCCGCAGGGGCTTTACCGAATACTAAAGATGCTGGTCGTGAAGAGGGTGAATAATCCTGAGACTACAGGAGTCGGTGAAATAGGGATTTTTGTGTACTCACCGTAGAATCCTTTTCTCTGAGTCAATCATTGGGGGGGACAGCACCATGGGTGTTATGCTGTGTATACTGCAGGGGAGCAGCTATTCTTATGTGTTAACTTAGTGTTCTCCTAATGGCAGCAGCATAACACCCGTGGTCCTGTGTCCCACAATGAGGCGTAGGAGAAAGAGCCATTTTGTGCGGAGTTTGGAGAAATGTCATATTATATGAGTTGTTTGTTTCATTGGTGTAATGCAAATGGCAGAAAGTTTGTAAATGAAAAAACATTTGCTATGGTGGGAGAATACGTCCGATTGTAACGGTAAGGCCTCTGCTTGCTGTCAGTGAATGTGAATCTTTTAGGATCGGCCATCGGTGGGGTCTGACTCTCGGAGGGGCGCAGTTCTCCAACCTCTGCGTTGCTCTCATTTGCCTCTTGTACATTTGGTCGCGGCTCTGATGGGGATCACACCTTAGTCCCATTTATTTCATACACTATTTTTATAGAAGTGGAAATCCTCTTTATTGCTCCATTCACTGTCTGCCAGCAGAGGATGTGACAATGGCCACAATTTCTAAAAGTGGCAATTAAAGTTGTCAAGTTTTGTTTTCTATTAAAGGGGTCTTCCTTCAGCTTTCCCAGGACCAAGAAAAGACCCGTTAACCACTTGTCAGACTGATGACCGCTGCCGATCTCCCTTTACCCGCGGAGGATGTGATTCTTCCCAATTCTGAACAGAAGTGAAAATGACATCAGAGAATTTCCTTTTTTTTTTTTTTTTTTTTTTTTACTTCGTTTCCTCCCATGGGTACTCTGCTGATTGCGGCAGATTTCTGAGCCATTACACAATCCTTGCCGGTTATATAGTTTTATTCCTGTGAAAAGTTCAGCAAAGTGGTGTAAAACTTTACTCAAGTGACTGAAAGAGGCGGCAGGGGGTGTCCTCCACCCGCCATAGGTACTGGGGAGAAAAAGAGGTGTCCAATCTTGTGTAGGTAAAGCTAGTACCCCAATGTCTCACTGTAGGGGGTCAGAGCTCCATTTCCAACTGCAGGTAGCAAAATTCCTATGTAGAAGTAAAGGCGAATAACGAAATTCTGGTTACCTGGAGCCACCACTAGAGGGAGCTCACTGTATGCACATTATGAAGCTCCCTCTAGTGGGGGCTGCAGGTAGTCCAAATTCATTTAATCCAAGGCCTGTGCAGGGGATCTCGCGCTCTGTATGAGGAAATCTGCTGAACGTGAGATGTCGGTTTTTGGCCTATATTTCTGAACTACACCGATGTTCCCTCAGCTGCGGTTTGTTGCAATGTATCGGTGCAGCTTCGTCTCCAGCTCCTATTACTGATCAGGTTTCTGTCCTCCCTGCGCAGGTGGAGCGGATTGAGCAGCGGTGTCTGCAGCTTTTCGGGAGAGATTATTGCTACAGCGTCATCCAGAACCCGAATGGGGAGCTGTGCAGCCACTACCCCCGACAGATCGTCTTCCTGGAGTACGAGAGCGCCGAGGACGAGAAGCACACGTATGTAATGTCTCTGATAATCCAGCAGTACGCTGTGGGATACGGTCAGATGAGATTCACCCTCTCATTTAGGTCTTATTACATTTCGATACCTGTCAGATAATCTGATTCCATTGATTCATGGATTTTGCTGCGTGAACATATAATATATTGTGCCTGTGATACTTAATTTTCCAGTCGTCACATTCACCTTCTTGCAGGTAGGGGGCAGCATTGCCCCACAAAATGAGCTCTGTGGCGCGCAGACCAGACCGCGGGACACTGCGTTCTCTCCTGTATCACGTCCGGATTAATGTCTGATCCTGTGACCGCTCCGATAATCTGCCATGTAAATGCTGAGCGTTCTCTGTGACTCGGGTGTACTGTGGGAGAAATGTGCGATCTCTGCGAATATCCTGATAGTGGCCCATAGTGAGGCCGAGGAAGCCAGGACGAGTGCGGCGGAGGCCACCTGCAGCCATGCATTGCAGCCCGCGCTCTATCGCTCACTCTCACTTGTCCTCTCTTTCACCACTCTGTCTTGTTCGCTCTCCAATTCGCTTTTTCTTTCTTTCTTTCTGTCTTGCTCACTCTCCTCTTTTGTGTCTCGCTTTCCCTGTTGCTCTCATTCTCCCACATTTGTTTGTGTCTTTCTCACTCTCTGTTGCTTGTACGTTGTTTTTTTTTTTTGTCTTTCTTGTGCGCACTTTTTTTTTTGTCTTGCTCACTTTCTTTTTGTTTTGCTCGTTCGCTTTCTTTTTGTCTCTAGCACCCTCGCTTTTTGTCTCTATTGCGCTCACTTTCTTTTTGTCTTGCTCGTTCGCTTTCTTTTTGTCTCTAGCACCCTCGCTTTTTGTCTCTATTGCGCTCACTTTCTTTTTGTCTCGCTTGCTCGCTTTCTTTTTGTCTCTCGCGCGCCCTCTTTCTTTCTTTATCGCCTCTCATTGGGGGACACAGGAACCATGGGTGTATGCTGCTGCCACTAGGAGGCTGACACTATGCAAATAAAAAATTTAGCTCCTCCTCTGCAGTGTACACCCCACCGACTGGCATTATACTCTTCAGTTTTAGCTTAGTGTCAGTAGGAGGTGGACATGGGTCTTTCATTAGACCCTTTTCTACCTCAATGTGCGTCGTTTCTTTTCAGGTTTTCCGGAAGGGATACAGGGTGAACAGTCACACCTGTAGTCCCACAAGGCGGACTATGAGTACGGCGTGTACTGCCACCCCGTATCCTCATAGATCCCTATCCAGGACCATGATCCTAGCACACAAGCGTGCTCAGAAGTCCGGTCCTGGCCCCGTCCCCCACCCACTCACCCACCAGAGCCTGTCGGTCGGAGGAGACGAGGACGTCCATCACAGAGCCGTGGATGTCTCATTCCCCCCAGGTTAGTAGCGGACGACGTGGGATGTTTAGGTGAGTATTTCCCTAAACTTCCCAGATTTTCCCCTGTCCTCCCCCGCAATGTGGGGGAATAGAAGTCCCTTAATGCGCGGGGGGCTCCCAAGCAAGACTGGATTCATGACGGCGTTAACTTTATTCTAATAGGGATCCCAGGGCCAAGACGAAAATCGTTTCGCGCGGTGTATTCCGCCGCGCTTCCTCCTGTGCTAGACAGATCCCTTTTTATCCTTACAGAGGCATCGCTTCCTCCTGCGGCTGCTAGTATCCTGTGCCTGCGCGGCGGCCTTGGCTGGCTGCCGCGCTACTTACTATCTGCGGGCTCGGTACTGCGATCCTCCAGCGGCGCCGCTTTTTTACTTTAGGTCCCGGCTTCGGCCGGGGCCTACTTCGGCGCCGCGACTCTATTATTCTGTCCCCTCTGGCGGCCCTGTCAGGCTCCCGCGCTGCTCCGGAGCCGCGGCCTCTTTTCCAGCAGCGCCGGCCTCTAATTTAGGTCCCGGCTTCGGCCGGGGCCTACTTCCGGTACGCGCTCCTTCACTTCCGGTTTCGGCGGGCAGGTTTTTTCCCGCCCGACATACAGTGCCCTGCCCACCGGCGCCTCTCTTTCTGTCTCCGCCCCCTTCCTCAGTGCCGGGAACATTCCAGGCGCCTTGCGTTCACCGAGCAGAGGAGCTCACGCAGCGCTCCCTCACCTCTTCTGCACAGCACGATCTGCGCAGAATACAGCACCTCAGGGCAGGACTTCTCCATCGACAAGTGGGACTTCTTCCAGGACCGGGTCCGTGAGTAGCTGCTCTGCAGACTGACACCCCCCTCTGCCCCACTGTCCCCTAACCCGCTGGCATTTTCTTCAGGGACCTCTCAAGATGTCTAACTCTAAAGGGGGCCGCTCTCGTCCTCCTACTTCTTCAGCTTCTGTCTTAGTCAAGTACTTTGCATGTTCGTCCTGTAACAGCAAACTTCCCTCAGGTCAGTCCTCTCCGCTCTGTCAGGCCTGCAGCAACCCAATTGTTCCCACCGCCCAGGTTCCCCCGGCCGATCCGCCCAAGAGTGATACCCCCATCCCAGGCTGGGCCTCCACTCTGTCTCAATCGGTGGCCGATTTAGCACGGGTGTCTCAAACCCTGGTGTCCGTGCTGGATCGATTACCTCTGCAGACCCCCGCAGTAGCCAGCGGGTCCCAGGAACCACCGCCCGAGCCCTCCTTGATACGCCACAAAAGGTCCAGGCAGGACTGTCGGTCTGAGTCCTCTTCGCGTTCCATCTCGCCACACGGCCCTCCCCTGCGGTCGGTGTCCCCCCGATCCTCCTCCCCTGAGTCAGGCGAGGCTCTCTCTGATGCGCCCTCGGAGGATATTTCGGAGCTGGATTCTAACCAAATCGCCACTATGAGGGATATGGTCCAGAATCTCATTGGGGCAATAAACCAAACCTGTGGCATCAAGGATCCCTCTACGGAACCCGCAGATCAGGCGGTTTCGTTTAGACGGGCCAACCCACCTTCCAAGTTTTTTTGCTCCTCATCCTGAATTCGTGGAAATCTTGTCCAGAGAGAGAGAGAACCCGACCAGACGTTTTCAGAGGGGAAAACGCCTGGGTGTGTTATATCCTTTTCCTCCAGAACTTACCGCCAATTGGACGGTCTCTCCCTCGGTGGATCCCCCTGTTTCCAGGCTGTCCACCAACACGGTGCTTCCACTGTCCGGCGGAGCATCTCTGAAGGACTCTAACGATAGAGTTGTAGAATCCTTTGCGAAGTCAGCCTTTGAAGCGGCTGCGGCAGCGCTATGCCCAGCTTTTGCTTCTACTTGGGTTTCTAAATCTATTTCCAAATGGGCCAAAGATCTCCGTCGAGGTATCCTGGACGGGGCGCCTCCCGCGCAACTAGCGGAGCTTGCCAACCAAATTTCCCACGCTGGTGAATACCTGGTCTCCGCCTCCCTGGATACCGCGTCTTGTGCGGCTCAGGCTTCCAGCAATGCTGTTGCCATCCGCCGGACCGTTTGGCTCAAGGCCTGGCAGGTGGACTTATCTTCCAAGAAGTCCCTTACCAGCCTGCCCTTCCAGGGCTCTCGTCTATTTGGTTCCCAGCTGGACCAAATCATTAAGGACGCCACCGGAGGTACAAGTTCTCTTCTCCCCCAGGCTAAGCCTCGTCACCCTCCTAGACGGCAGTTTCGTCCCTTCCGGCCTTTTCGCCGTTTCGCGGCGTCTAGCTCCTTTTCCCAGCAGCAACAGAGGCCACAGACACGTCAAGAGAAGAAGGCGGTGTCCTTTAGACCCACTCCGTCCTGGCGTCCTCGCTATTCCCAGGGTAGATCCTCCAGGCCCAGGACTGGAAGATCCACCTCTGCATGACTCTCGGCAAGACTCCAGCCCAACTCCCAGGTTGGGCGGCCGTCTTCTCTTTTTCAGGGACGTCTGGCTTTCCGCAGTAGAGGACGCATGGGTCAGGGAAGTTGTATCTTCGGGATACAAGATCGAGTTCGTTTCACGACCCCGGGATCGTTTCTTCGAATCCCGTCCTCCAAGAGATCCCGCTTTAGTTCCGGGCTTCTTTGCAGCCATCGCTTCTCTCCTCAAAGCCGGGGTTATCGTTCCCGTACCAGAAAAAGAACGTTTCACGGGTTTCTACTCGAACCTTTTTGTGGTACCGAAAAAGGACGGCAAGGTTCGTCCCATTCTGGACCTCAAATTGCTGAACAGGAGAGTTCATCTGAGACGCTTCAGGATGGAATCTCTTCGTTCAGTAATTGCTTCCATGGAGGCCCAGGAATTTCTGTGCTCAATCGACATCCAGGACGCCTACCTACATGTCCCGATTTTTCCTGGACATCACCGTTTCCTGCGCTTTGCAGTGCTCCGGGAACATTTTCAGTTCGTCGCCCTGCCGTTCGGCCTCGCAACCGCGCCAAGGGTGTTCACAAAGATCATGGCAGCACTGATGGCCATCTTGAGGGTCAGAGGCCTGGTCCTTTTTCCTTACCTCGACGACATCCTCATCAAGGCTCCGTCCTTTGCTCAGGCTCACGAAAGCCTGTCTATTCTTATCGACACCTTAGTCCGTTTCGGGTGGCTGGTCAACCGGAAGAAGTCCTGCCTTATCCCTTCTCAGCGCATCATCTTTCTGGGCATGCTCTTCGACACTCGCCAGTCCAGAGTCTTCCTTCCCAAAGACAAGAAATCCACTCTTTGTCGGGACATACGCTTGCTCCAGGGTCCTCGGCCTCTCTCTCTCCGTTCGGCCATGAGGGCTCTGGGGAGGATGGTAGCAACATTGGAAGCGATTCCCTTCGCCCAATTTCACTCGCGGTCCCTCCAGCAAGCCATTCTGTCTCAATGGGACAGGTCTGTCTTCTCCCTGGATCGGCCAATCCGTCTCTCTTCTCGGGTCAAACAGTCTCTCAACTGGTGGCTGACGTCACCCCTTGTCTCCCAGGGCAGGTCCTTCCTTCCAGTTCATTGGCAGGTGGTGACGACGGACGCCAGCCTGCTCGGCTGGGGTTCGGTGTTTCGCCACCTGACGGTCCAGGGCCGTTGGTTGTCGCAGGAGTCGTCTCTGCCAATCAATGTCCTCGAAATTCGGGCCATTTTTCTGTCCCTCCGCCACTGGGAAACTATTCTCAGGGGCCTGCCAGTCCGGGTCCAGACGGACAACGCCACGGCCGTGGCATATGTCAACCATCGGGGGGGACCCGGAGCTCCCTAGCCCTTGCCGAGGTCTCCAGGATCCTCCTTTGGGCAGAGGCTACAGTTCCAGTGATATCGGCGGTGCATATCCCCGGCGTGGACAACTGGGCCGCCGACTTCCTCAGCCGCGAGGGCCTCGCGGCAGGGGAATGGTCCTTGCATCCGGAGGTCTTCCATCAGATTTGTCTTCGATGGGGGACTCCGGACGTGGATCTCACGGCGTCTCGAATGAACAGGAAGGTTCCGCAGTTCGTCTCCAGGTCGCGCGATCCTCTCGCAGTGGGCGTCGATGCTCTGGCCATCCCTTGGTCACAGTTCGGGCTGCCTTACCTGTTTCCACCCCTTCCACTTCTTCCCAAACTGTTGAAGAAGATCAAAGCGGAAGGAGTGCCGGTCATCCTGATCGCCCCGGAATGGCCCAGGAGAGCTTGGTTCGCAGAGCTCGTCAACCTTCTCGTGGACGCCCCCTGGCGCCTTCCAGACAGGCCCGATCTGCTGTCTCAGGGTCCGATCTGCCACCCGAATTCTCGGTCGCTCAGTTTAACGGCGTGGCTGTTGAGACCGCGGTTCTAAGAGCGTCCGGCCTTTCAGACCGGGTGATTCATACCATGATTCAGGCTCGGAAGCCTTCGTCTTCCAGGATCTACTACCGTACCTGGAAGGCTTACTTCCGTTGGTGCGAGTCCAACCGCGTTCCATCCATGACCTTTTCCCTGCCTTCTCTTTTGGCCTTCCTTCAGGCAGGACTGGATTCGGGCCTGGCTCTTAGCTCCCTGAAGGGCCAGGTTTCTGCGCTTTCCATCCTCTTTCAGAAGACTTTAGCTTCTCGGCCACAGGTTAAGACCTTCCTTCAAGGAGTGGCCCACACTGTCCCGCCGTACAGGGCCCCTGTGGATGCATGGGATTTGAACCTGGTACTGGACGTCCTGAGGTTTTCTCCCTTTGAGCCCCTTCGGGAGATTCCTCTATCAGTTCTATCTTGGAAGGTGTCCTTTCTTGTGGCCATCACGTCTATTCGCCGCGTTTCCGAGTTGGCGGCTCTGTCTTGCCGACCTCCGTTTTTGGTCATTCACCAGGATAAGGTGGTTTTCCGACCTCCACCTTCTTTTCTTCCTAAGGTGGTTTCAACCTTCCACCTCAACGAGGACATCATTTTACCTTCCTTTTGTCCAGCTCCGACTCATCCTCTGGAGCGCTCTTTGAACAAGCTGGACCTTGTCAGGGCTGTGAGGATCTACCTGGATAGAACCTCCACTTTTCGAAAGACTGATTCCTTTTTCGTCATTCCTGATGGCACGCGCAGAGGCCAACCGGCTTCTAAGGCGACTATTGCTCGCTGGATCAGAATGGCAATTTTGGAGGCTTACCGGGTCAAGAACAGAGTGCCCCCTCCTGGGATTAAGGCTCACTCTACCCGGGCAGTCGGCGCCTCCTGGGCGGTACGCCACAGGGCTTCCGCCCTACAGCTTTGCAAAGCGGCAACTTGGTCTTCCATCCACACGTTCGCCAAATTTTACAAGGTCCATACCTATGCTTCGGCGGATGCCAGCCTAGGCAGAAGGATCTTGCAGGCGGCAGTGGTGAGTCCTCTGACCTGATGGAAGTCTGTTTTTCCCGCCCTTGGGACTGCTTTGGGACGTCCCATGGTTCCTGTGTCCCCCAATGAGAGGCGATAAAGAAAACAGGATTTTTGGTTGCTTACCGTAAAATTTGTTTCTTGGAGCCTCCATTGGGGGACACAGCTCCCCCCCAATGTTTCTGTTATATGTTTTTATGACTGTTCTTATGTTTACAATTCTCAAGTTTGTGGTTATGGTTTTTCAACCTTGTTACTTATCTCCTACTGCTTTCTCACTAACTGAAGAGTATAATGCCAGTCGGTGGGGTGTACACTGCAGAGGAGGAGCTAACTTTTTTATTTGCATAGTGTCAGCCTCCTAGTGGCAGCAGCATACACCCATGGTTCCTGTGTCCCCCAATGGAGGCTCCAAGAAACAGATTTTACGGTAAGCAACCAAAAATCCTGTTTTTTGCCTCTCGCGCGCCCTCGCTTTCTTTTTGTCTCTCGCACGCCCTCGCTTTCTTTTTGTCTCTCGCGCACTCACTTTCTTTTTCTCTATCGTGCGCCCGCTTTCTTTTTTCCTCTCGCACTCCGCGTCTCTTTCTCTTTTTTTGCTTTAATGATTCCCTGTGATTTTTGTGTTTTCAGGTTTGAGAGCACAGTGCAGGTCAGCAAGTTACAAGACCTCGTAAACCGCAGTAAAATGGCGCGATGCCGAGGACGCTTCGTCTGTCCTGTTATCCTCTACAAGGGAAAGGTAATGGCATCTTTTTCCTCTCTTGCATCCACAGCACAGTCCGCGCTCGGCAGCTGCTCGTCCCAAACCTTCACAATCTCACCATATTCCGTCTGCCTTCCCAATGGGGCGGCTGTGACTCTCTTCACAAGCCGATGGCTGCGGCGGTGCAAGGCTGGGCAAATTCTGAGGGGCATGTAGCACTACCCCAGCGCTGCAGCCCCTTCATCACCATCAACCATGAAGTGAAGGTGTCTCATCGATTCCTTTATCAATTACCCTTTTTATCTCAAAATCTGCCTCAAATCACAGCGTAGTAAATGCGAATTGTGAATTTTTTTTTGTTATCCATATTTGGAAGTGCTGCAGATTTTTGCATTTGTCCTGATGTTTTCCGCTTTTCCCTTGCAGCACATTTGCAGGTCGGCAACACTGGCCGGATGGGGGGAGTTGTATGGTCGCACCGGTTACAATTACATCTTCTCAGGTAAGACTAATGGTCGTCCCTCTGGGCCTTGACGTTGGCTCCTCCGTCACGTCAGTGCCAGCAGCGCTGTGCTCCACTCTCAGATCTGATGCCTCTGATCCTTCTGTGGATTATTTTCAGGGGGCGCTGATGATTCCTGGGCAGACACCGAAGTTACAGAGGATGATTCTGCAGCCAGGTATTGTATGAGACGCTCTAGATATTAGGATTATATTAAAGCGCAGCATTTAATCCTCCATATGGCACCAGCGCATCAGTCTGGGGGCAGTATATGGGGGCAGTCATTATATGAAGTCAGGTGTATTGTGAAAAGTTTTACGTCCTGGAAGGACATCAGGACGCAAGATCCCAGCCTGTCGCTGTCATTTCCCCTTCTGTCCAGCCTTCAGTGACCTCACTCGAGTCAGGAACTTGTCCACGTGTTACCACCCCTCTTACCGATCACATCCTGCTACTGTCATCTCTCCCCTACTATGGCTGGTGGCACAGGGAATACAGGACCTCTGCCTCACGATATCGCCTCCGTCACCAATCACAGCTTGCTGTTGTCCGCTCCCCAGTGACCCTCAGGGAGGGATTCTGGGACTTGTCTTCCTGTTATCACCCCTCTCACTAATCAGTACCTGCTTCCTGATGTCTTGCTGTGATTCAGAATTAAATGATGGCAACCAGGATTGTAATCTGCGGGGGGGGGGGGGGGCAGTACCGTCACCATGATGTAAGTCATCTAACCAGTTCATTCTGATTTCTTCCTCCCAGGAACGGAGACTCTCAATTCGACAAAGTCCGGGGCCACGACATCAAATTATTGCGCTACTTGTCTGTCCGATACATCTGCGACCTGATGGTAGAAAACAAGAAAGTGAAATTTGGGCTCAAGTGAGTTTTGTTTGTATTTAAGTCCAATTTTTGCTATATTTATAATTTAAAATTATAATATAATCTTTCAAAGACCTGGGTCAATGAAAATATTTGATCTCTTTTTAAGTTACTGATTATTATTATTATATTTTGTTTTCTCCATTGAACCCAATCAATTGGGGGAGTGTAGATTTTGTAGAACCAAATCTTCCTTTGCGAATTAAGTATTATACATTAACCCCTTACCGACATCGGACGTACTATCCCGTCCAATGTCGGCTCCCCTGCTTTGATGCAGGGCTCCGCGGTGAGCCCGCATCAAAGCCGGGACATGTCAGCTGTTTTGAACAGCTGACATGTGCCCGCACTAGCGGCGGGTGAAATCGCGATTCACCGGCCGCTATTAACTAGTTAAATGCCGCTGTCAAACGCAGACAGCGGCATTTAACTACCGCGACCGGAAATAACGTCATCGCCGACCCCCGTCACATGATCGGGGGTAGGCGATGTGTCAGGACAGTAACCATAGAGGTCCTTGAGACCTCTATGGTTACTGATCGCCGGTAGCTGTGAGCGCCACCCTGTGGTCGGCGCTCACAGCACACCTGATTTTCTACTACATAGCAGCGAACAGCAGATTGCTGCTATGTAGCAGAGGCGATCGCGCTGTGCCTGCTTCTAGCCTCCCATGGAGGCTACTGAAGCATGGCAAAAGTTTTTTTAAAAAAAATGTGAAAAAAATAAAAATAAGCCCTCAACCGACCCCAGATCATGAAAAATGAAGACGCTACGAGTATCAGAAAATGGCGCAATTTATTTATTTATTTTTTTTTTTTTTCCAGCAAAGTTTGGAATTTTTTTTCACCACTTAGGTAAAAAATAACCTAGTCATGTTAGGTGTCTATGAACTCGTAATGACCTGGAGAATCATAATGGCAGGTCAGTTTTAGCAGTTAGTGAACCTAGCAAAAAAGCCAAGCAAAAAACAAGTGTGGGATTGCACTTTTTTTGCAATTTCACCGCACTTGGAATTTTTTTTCCCGTTTTCTAGTACACGACATGGTAAAACCACCAATGATGTCGTTCAAATGTACAACTCGTCCCGCAAAAAATAAGCCCTCACATGGCCAAATTGACGGAAAAATAAAAAAGTTATGGCTCTGGGAAGGAGGGGAGTGAAAAACGAACACGGAAAAACGAAAAATCCCACGGTCATGAAGGGGTTAAACTTGTGCTTTTTTTTTTTTTTTCTTCTTCTTTTCTTCCATCCAGTGTTACTTCCTCTGAAAAGGTGGACAAGGCTCAGCGGTATGCAGACTTCACGCTCTTGTCGATTCCTTATCCAGGTAGAGAATATTAATCCTTTTGTAGAGCTCATTTTGTTTTGTGTCAGAGGATCTTTAAAGGGGACACAAATATTGATAACTTATCGTTGGGATGGATCCTAGATCTGATTGGTGGGCATCCAGCTTCCGACACTTCCACCGACCTGCCGTTACCAAGTCCTGCAGCCGGTGGAAGTGTACAGAGCCAGAAATGTGACGGCTCCGCACTCCATGTAGCGACCGTTCTCCCTTACCGCAGCTCATAAGAGCGGCGTACCAGAGACCTGACTTGTGCTGTATACTTCTGGGGCCACGGGACCTGGAAACTGATCGTGGGTTGATCTCTTGCCGCCGGGACCTCTACAAGACAACCACAGCAGGAATAGGAGATTACTCCTACATTTCACTAGGGTCACTGTGTAATCTATGGAAGGTTAAGGGTCCAATATGTCCCCACAGACCGGTCCAGTGAGTAATGAGCTCACATGCTACTCACATCGAATTATTATTATTTTTTTTTTTTTTTTATGTCTTCTGTTTTCTTGCAGGCTGTGAATTTTTTAAGGATTACAAGGATCGAGACTACGCTGCGGAAGGACTTGTATTTAACTGGAAGCAGGTAGGATTCACAGCATGACCCTAGTACGCACTGATATCTGTATTGTAACCTACGACGTGGATTTATTAAAGGGAGTCTTGTCAGCACACACTGCTTAAAATGAAGTACAAGTGCTCGGAGCATCACGGCGGGGCCAATCCTTTATATCCACCTTCCTACCTGCTTGGTTTCCAACTCTTTCCACCCTTCTCTGGTTCTGAAGACAGAGCTGTCAATCATAGAGGAGGTTAGGGTGGAGATTGAGGGGAAGGTGCAGTTAAAGGATTGTGCCCCCCTGTGATGCACCGAGTGCTTCTGCGTGGTTTGAACGGCCATTGTGCGCTGACGGAGTTCTTAAGTGCTGCTGCAAATATCTGCACCCACCAATACATAATTCAACAGGCACAATTTATTTAAAAAAAAAACAAAAAAAAAAACACTAAATACTCCAGTGCAATAAAACAAAAACCTGCTGGAGTGATGCTTTACGGGGTTGTTAAATTCTGTGGCCCGAGAATTGCAAATACTGAGATCTTGGATCAGGAGACTGGCGGCCATCCTGTTAATTGTCGGCAGCACATGTCCTGTACATGGTACCCGCACTGCTTCCCAAGCATTGCATATCGTGCCCTCCAGACTGCGGCAGTCGCTATACAGGACACTGTATGTGACGTTTGTAGCTGCCACTTTAATATAGATGTTAGTCTTCGGGGATCTGTGGACGGCACATACTGTGAAGCGATTGTTTGTGCTGCTGACTATTGTAAGGTCCGTCTCTTGGACCGTTAGAGAGCTCATCCAGCGCCTCTTATTTCCACATTTGGGAGCGTTGCTGCTTTCGTTATTCTGGGTTTTGTATATGGCGGCCGGTGTCATACAAGCCTTAGTCTCATTATTGGGGCAGGTGCATGTTGCTTGTCGGAGGTCAGTAACGCCGCTATTTAAAATAGGCCCATAAATGTAGTTGCAGTTAATGTTTGGCATAATCTGTGCACTATGAAACCCCTCATGTGTCGCGTGCTTCTCCATCCGCAGGATTACGTTGATGCCCCTTTAAGCATCCCAGTCTGCTTGACAAGACACCTAAACATTGACTGGCGGGAATACCAGGTAAGCGGGTGATACTAGTCACGTGAGGTGCCCTGCCGCACGCGACTCTCGCCCTACGGGACGCGGCCCCTTGCTATCGTCTGCCCCCCGAGGCTGCACAGCGGCCGACAAGATGATGAAAGCACAGACCGTCAGGAGCGGCGCCTCTCTGTGTCCTGATAGTAAAGGTTCTTCCCGTGGTAAAGCCTCTGGGATCTTCCAGCAGAACTGAGGACCCAGCATGTGCGAAGCCAGAGAAAATGGGTCAGCGCATGGCAGGAGGCGCTGCGGGCCGCTCAGTTAATGGGGTCGGCTTAGAAACGTCTAATTGAGCGGCACCTGCACTGGGAGCTTCAGTCTGCGGGGACACATCTTATCCTATAGATTTATTTACCTTTTTAATTTCAGCATAATGATTCTAACACTACTGTGGCCATAAAAAGTGAGACCTCCTGCAGGGAAAAGTATCGCTGCAGTCATTGAAAGTAGCGCAGCTATTGTAATCTTTAGGGTGGGTCATCAGCGTAAGTTCTGTGGGCTCCTGACACCCGGCACTGCCACTGATCAGTGGTTGTCGGAACAAGGACACGACCGTTCCGTTCGCTGAGTGGTGCTGCAGTACCGAGAGCGTCCACTACACAATGTATGGCGCCATGGTGCTCTGCGTACTTCTTGCTGTCAAAGCTGATAATAGGGGGTCAGGGGAGTCAGTGCCCCCCCCCCCCCCCCACATCTATATGAATGTGATGACCTATGTGGGGTCCCACAATTATCGACCCCCTGGAATTGTATGACTACATTGACACCTGAGTGTTGTACATGTTGCCCCCACGCCATAGATTAGAGATGTTCACACTCTGGATGGCGGTGCTTTTTACACTGCTGCTGTTCATTCTTTCGGGGGGCTCTTGTAAATGTCTCTCCCCCAGAATTTTGTTGGAGACAGGCCTATGATTTGTGTCTTTCAGCAGGCAGAATTGGGGCAGAGCACAGCAGGCGGCCGGGAAGTGCTGAGCTGGCATTTGTCAGAGAGAACAGATCTACATCGCACAAGGATCATCCTGGGAATGCTGGGCGGAGGAATAAATATATATATATATATATATATATATATATATATATATATATATATATATATATATATATTAGTGAATGCATTATTGCTCCTCACTCCGTAATCAAGGACATATATGGTTAATAATGGGGGGGGATGTCCCATCATCCTGTCTTATGGCGGCTGGAAAGAGCAGTTTATATCGCTCTGCCGATCCTCCTACTATTCTTCCTGGCACAAAGGAGCAGATCCCAGTTGACGTCCTTGTCTGCCTCTGCCTTAGGTATTGGCTCTGTGCTCTTCAGACCTATGTTGTCACATATGGCTGTGTCCCCCCGGGGGAGCTGGTCCGTCTGTGTCCCCCCGGGGGAGGTGGACCACCTGTGTCCCCCTTGGGGACCTAGACCACCTGGATGGACACCTCCTGCCACCAGTAGTGATGACGACACAAGCAAACTCCCTCCATTGCTCCTCTTGTCGCTTTCATGTGCACCAATGCCGGTGACATGGATTCACAATGGCGTCTGCCTCCTGTCTGCATAGAACAATATCCCCGAAGTTTTATTATCTTTGGGGGGGGGGTCACACTGCGATGTACAAGTGAGTAGTATATTAAGGAGGGTGGTCTAGGGACCACCGTAGGATAGTATCTCTTTGCCTAATGCTTGTGTGACTCCTTAAGTAGATCTGCAGTGTAAAGAATGGGGGAAAAGCACAGCAACAATCCGAGGTTTTAATGAGGCAAAAGGCAGATTTTCTCTTACATTGGACTCCAATAGACGCAGTTTTTTGTTTTTCCTTTACTATAACCCGTCTTCCACTTTTTTTGGTGCAGAGTTGGGACTTGGTGAAGCAGACGCAGAACTACCTGAGGCTCCTCATTCACATCATCAACGGGGACGGTAAGAGTCTCCTCTGCCATTCAACGCTGCGAGTAAAATGGGAATAATCTGGGGCAAGAAGTAGCTAAATGCTTGGGGTCCGCGATCTTGGGGATTTTGCCCCCGGCCATTACCTCTACGTGTGAATGCAGCCTTCTGAAATGTCACAATTTCTTCATAAGGAGCCCTCCTTCATCGGATTGCTATACACGTGCACGCTCTGGTCGGCTGAGCATGCACGTGTCCTGTACGGGGAGGAAGCAGCTGACGGACACCTTCACAGTTCATCCTATATTAATCCAGCTCTAGTGTTTGGTAAAGGGTATAATATAGGAGGAGGTAAGCTTAAAGGGGAAGTTCACCAGCGGCCCCCAGCACATGCCAATCAATTATACTCGATGTATAATTCTTCTCTGTGGGCGTCCTTCTGTTACCCTCAGGATGAGTCGGATGATGGGGGTTACTCTTCTCAGAGATTAGATCCGCAGTCACATAACAAGGCCAGAGTCGCACATGACTAAGCTGAAATGGAAGCTTTTGGCGAGAGAGAAACCCTTTAATTTCACACTTCTTTGTGCCACCTGGGTCCTAGAGCTCAGAAAACATTGCTAAGTGCCAAGCAGAATTTAAAGGGGTTGTTCACAGCGGTGTGCGGCTTGGATAGGAACGGACGGATCTGAAGACGATGGGGAAGTTCATATTTCCCTTTAACAAAAATCCCTTCCTGGCCAGCCTCGTCATCTACATGTTATCGGGCACAATTATAAATGTAGCCCCCAAACCTGGGTCCAAAAGGGCCCCTGGATCTACTGATCCCAATTTTGCAAGAACGGTCTTCCACATACCATCCACCAAATCCTTAGTGGTGTGGGGGGAAACCTGACGGTGGATTTTGACTCTTATTGCAAGCCATTCACTGACAGCAAGCAGGAATAGGGGGAAAAAAAAAAGAAAATTTATTTACGGTATTATTTATAAAAGATGGAACAAAAGCAAAACATGGCTTCTTTCTTGAAGAAACTGCGCCACCCCTGTCTTTCTCTGATGTTGCAGCTCTGTTACATTGACCTGAATAGGGTTGAGCTGCAGAGACTGATTCTGGAAGAATGCACCATAGTTACTGATTTCAGACATGTATACTCGCTCATTTGGTGAACTTTCCCTTTAAGCATGGTATAAAATGCTACAGCTGGCCGTGCACATTAGATTATTATTATTAATGGCTGCATTCCTCCCCTGTGTATTACAGAACACGTGCACGCTCAGCCAAGCCGAGCGTGCATGTGAATAGTGGTCAGAAGGCCGCAGAAGCAAATGATCGGCCGCAGCGGTCATTGGGTATATGAGATGTGACTGCTGCATGATAGGGGAGTTGGGTACAGAGATGTTGGGTGACATATATATATATATATATATATATATATATATATATATATATCTATATCTCACCCAATTTTTCTGTACCCAACTCCCCTATCATGCTGTGTCCCCCAATGAGTGGCTCGGAGAAAAAGATTTTACGGTGAGTACACAAAAATCTCCTTTTTATAGCCTGCATGCAGCTTTTTAATTAACCCCTTAACAGCCTATGCATAAAGACAATAAAGTGCTTTCACGGCCGCGAAAAATGTTGACATGGCTGCGTTTAATGCGCAGCACTGTTACATCGTTTTTCATGATCAATTACTGTGAAATATATATTGGACTGATACGTGCTGTACTCTTCCTCTGCAGAAAACAGCGGGTTGCTAGTGCACTGTATATCCGGGTGGGATCGCACGCCGCTGTTCATTTCACTCCTGAGACTCTCGCTTTGGGCTGTGAGTAGATTTTTAGACAGAAGAGTTTTTGTTGTGTGATTTTTTTTTTTTAATTTTTTTTTTTAACCCCTTTAAATCCTCAGATACTTGACGGTTTCTCTTCTTGCTGTAAATGCCACAATGCACTGACTGACCGCACGTCTCCCGACCGTAGCAAGATGGCTTCATATATTTCTATGAGGCTGTCGCGCTTTGGTTGGCAGACCCATGGCCAGTCCATGCACTGCGATCCATGGCTGCATCGAGATCCGCGGATGTCTACATGAGTCCTAGAGCTGGGATTAGAGATCATATTTGCCTTCATTTAAAAACCTCCTATTTTTGTGTACATCTGTGCAGAACTGCGTACACTAGGTTGACGCAGTCGCTGCTCCATGGTTGCAGATTAAGAGAAAAAAAACACAAACGCTGAGCTCTGAACTTGCAGGCCCACAAGCGGAAATAGCAGAGAAAATAGCAGGAACTATACAGGTATTGGCCAACAGGATAGAGAAGGACAAACGTGAGTATAGACTGCAGAAACCGAGCTCTGAACTTGCAGCTGCACAAGCAGAGAATAAAAGTAGTTATTCAGGTATTGGCCAACATGATGGACTGGGACAAATGTGCACATGGACTGCAAACCAGTATGTAACCAGAGAAAGCAGCAGCTATAGAGAGGTCTGCTAACTGGAGAGCACAGGGTAAAAGTGAGTGTAGATTGCAAATGCTGAGCTCTGAACTTGCAGCCCCACAAGCAGAGATGGCTGAGAAAGCAGCTGTACAGATATTGGCCAATATCGATGGATGAAATAATCCTCCCGTAACGCCCTCTCCATCCCGCGCTCCTCACAAGCGTGATTCCTGCTGGTGATATCCATAGATCTGCTGTAAACTCTTCGCCTTGTAAGACTACTTCATGGCGCTGATGCATCTAATAAGCGATTGTGCTCCCGTCCTGCTGAGCTGCGGAACATCGGGCACGCTGCGCCATTCAGCCAGTTTATTTCTCCAAATAATCAGACTGAAAAGATAAGAAAAGTAAATGCAAACTGTGAACTCGCAGTCCCAGACTGTGCCGAATGCGTCTGTTAAGGGGATCACTGCTTCTCTTAATGAGAAGATCACAGAGAGAAGCTTTAAAATGAAGGTTTGGAAAATTTAAGTTTTTCTGCAGCCGAGACGGAGGTAGGGGGTTACATAAGACCATGATAGAAAATGGCTTTACTTCTGCCTACATACGCAGCACTAGAGCTTTGTAAAACCCTGGTCTGGTGGCCACATCAGTCCAGGCCAGAGCCCAGCAAACCTCCTCTTACCTGCCGCCATCCTGGACCCTTTTTCTGATTAGTAGGTCCCTACGTAGTCGTTATGTCCGATGTGTCAACTTGTCGCCAGCCTACTAATAAGAGGAGGCGTCCAGGATGCCGGCAGGTAGTAGGAAGTGATGCAGCTGCCATAGTTTCAGATTTTCCACTACAAACCGTGACCCTCTGGCCCTTTCAATGGGGATGAGCTTCAGTACCCAACACGACCCATGGATGAACGTTAGGCACACCGACTAATGTAGCTTTTTATGTGGCATGATCAGGCAGTAGATCTGCAGTCTGTCGAACATGATGGGGCCGTCACTGTGTGTACGCACAGGTATCTGGTCCGTACTGTCAGGGAGGGGAGAGGTGCAGACATGCTTCTGGTCCGTACTGTCAGGCAGGGGAGATGTGCAGACATGCATCTGGTCCGTACTGTCAGGCAGGGGAGATGTGCAGACATGCTTCTGGTCCGTACTGTCAGGCAGGGGAGAGGTGCAGACATGCTTCTGGTCCGTACTGTCAGGCAGGGGAGATGTGCAGACATGCATCTGGTCCGTACTGTCAGGCAGGGGAGATGTGCAGACATGCTTCTGGTCCGTACTGTCAGGCAGGGGAGAGGTGCAGACATGCTTCTGGTCTGTACTGTCAGGCAGGGGAGCAGTGCAGACATGCATCTGGTCCGTACTCTCAGGGAGGCAGGGGAGCAGTGCAGACATGCATCTGGTCTGTATGGTCAGGGATGCACCCCCCAGTAAGCAGGGAGGCAGGGGAGCAGTGCAGACATGCTTCTGGTCCGTACTGTCAGGGAGGCAGGGGAGCGGTGCAGACATGCATCTGGTCCGTACTGTCAGGGAGGCAGGGGAGCGGTGCAGACATGCATCTGGTCCGTACTGTCAGGTAGTCAGGGGTGCGGTGCAGACAGGCATCTGGTCTGTATGGTCAGGGATGCACCCCCCAGTAAGCAGGTAGGCAGG
Organism: Ranitomeya variabilis; assembly: GCF_051348905.1. Lineage (NCBI taxonomy): Eukaryota > Metazoa > Chordata > Amphibia > Anura > Dendrobatidae > Ranitomeya > Ranitomeya variabilis. The sequence goes on from NC_135239.1 coordinate 203,186,615, forward strand.
GGAGCAGTGCGCTCCTGAAAGTAGAAGAGGAGAAAAGCTCCTTTGACAGAAGCCATGATGCCATAGGGAGACGGACACACAAGTGCTGCAATTCCAGACTCTGCCATTGGCGCTTGTTTTTTGTGAAATATAATAATTATTCTTCTATAATCTCGGATGACCTCTATGAAGGACCTGTCCATTAGTCTGTCTTTACGCCCTTCCCTGCCAGACCTAAACCATTACCATGAGTGGCAGATTTTCAGCACCCGGGCTTCTCGCCAGAAAAATTTAATTTTTCCGTTTTATCTCTCGTCGTCCGCACACCTTTCATCTCTCATTCTTTTAATAGCATTGTTATATCGGTAACTAATTTATAGGAATCTCTCTTTATAAGTCTCATTCTAAGGCCGCGGTCCATATTCTGTGTGACAGATCCGTATACTCCTTGCCGGGATGCTGGAGCGCTCTGTATGCCCCCACCCATCCCCGTCCTTCCCAAACTCTGGTTCCCGTCAGGATGTGATTCTCTTTCATGCCGGCGGTATTCATAATTTATGCTTTTTACAAGGCACTTTGTCAGGAGATGGGTCTGAGCCTTGAGAAAGATATTTCACTTATTCTCGCATGATTCAACACAGGTTGATAGAAGGAAGGGAGAAAAGTCAATTTTGGCATCAAGGTTGTTCTATGATGGTATTTGCCCTAAATCACATCTATATATGAAAGAAAAAATGTAAATATTGGCATTGGGGTAGACGGCATGGTAATAATGATGATGCTTTAGCATTTGTGCAGACTTACATCATTACATTCAGTCTTCCTCCAATTTCACGTTACACATCTCATTGCATCCCCCTCCATTATAATGCTCATTGTCAAGATTTCTGGCCTCATGCGTGGCGAGAATTATCCAGCAATTTGCTTTTTATTTTATGGGTGATTCTTATCTTTTTCGCCACTAGAGGGAGCTCATTTGTATACGGATTTATCATTGGATGCAGCGTATGACCTGTATGCACTAAGCTCTTGCTCTCCCCCTAGTGGTGGCTGTCAGAAGTCAGAGTTTGGAGCTTTAGCCAATTGGAAACTATTCTATTTGGAGTGGAGAGAGTAAGAAAGCGAGAACGGAGTCTCCTGGAGTCCTTGTTTATTTGCACGAGCATGCTGGGAGTTGTGGTTTTACAACAGCTGTGTTGCTGGCATCCTAAGGAGGATTTAGTCTATTTACCCTCAGTGCTGGCATTTTGTGGGTTTGTATGCACGCCTCTCACAGATCATTACTTTTCAGGATGGGATGGTGCACAGCTCGCTGAAGCCGGCAGAGATCCTTTACCTGACGGTGGCCTATGACTGGTTCCTCTTTGGGTGAGCCTCTTATTTTTTTGCAGTGTTGGTCGTATGTGTGCGGATGTGATTGACGCAGGAGCCGGTACCCCCTCTGCACCCCTTGTATGAGACCCCATCTTGTAATCCTTGTGCCTCTTGCTTGTTTTCAGACACATGCTGGTGGATCGTCTCAGTAAGGGAGAGGAGGTGAGTTCTCCTCTTTTACCACTTCCGGTGGTGGCTTATTAACGTTATTGGGTGTGATGTGTAGTCTCCACCCCGGAGTTCTCCAGTCCTTGCAGGACTATATCTCCCAGCATGCCCTGACGGTTTTAAACATGGTGGGAGTTGTAGGCCTACAGCAGCTGAGGAGCCCCAGCGTGGAGGCAATTGCTGTGAGATGGGAACATCCGGTCAGATGCCATATTACTAATATACTTGTAAATGAGCTCTCCTCCAGAAGGAAGGAAACTGCTTCTGTAGTGCCACATATAGGTAGCTACCATTAAAGGGGTTGTCTGGTTATTTTATCTCCTTTAGAACGAAGCAGCCGCGCTCGGCCCCCTTTTTCACGACGCCGCACTCGGCCCCCTTTTACTGGAAGCCCCATAGAGGATAAATATAGCGGTGCTCGGGCATTTTGTAACGGGGCTAAAAGGATTAAAAAAAAATGTCCTGATCTGATGATCGCTGCTGGTCTAAGCGTTCAGACGGACCCCAATAGGCAGGTGATAATGTGAAATCCCCTTTAAAGAGCCAACCAGCACCTGCGGACGATGTGTATGCCAGCTTTGAGGGCTTGTAGATTGGCTTTTTGTGCTAGGTGGCGCTACATAGACCATTCCCTTTTTTTTCTGCTATTTGCATATTTTTCCCAGGATGCATTGCCAGCTAGTGGTATCTCCACGAGTAGCATGGGTCCTGCTGTCAGTGATACTGCAGGTACATCGCTCCCAGACAGACTGTTTTTATTCCAGACACGCTGGAATAAGTGGAAGACTTGGTTTTTGGTATCTGCTCTGCTTACTCCAGGAGGGGGCGCTCTCCCTGTGCTGGACTCGTCTTCACCGGATCAGCATGTATTGATGTAGCGGAGCTGAGCTTGTCTCCGTGCATCAGGAGGCCCAGGATGAGCAGAGCTCCTAAATGCTCGGTACATAACGTGGTGTTTGATGCTCATTAAATCCTTGTTCTTTCTCGCACTTTTAATATAGAGTTTATTTCTTCCCTTCTTCCTTCCAGATATTTTTCTTCTGCTTCAATTTTCTGAAGCACATCACATCGGACGAGTTCTCCTCGTCAGGGAGAAAAGCACGGTAAGTGAGCGGTGAAGGAAGCCGCTGACCTCGTTACTGAGCTGGTGGTGGGATATCGATGGAGGCCACGAAACCTCTCGTGTCCTGACCCAGTTTATTTAATTTATTCTCTGCTGGAAATGTTCCCAGACCGGGACCTGCCGCACATGGAGGTGTATGAAGGCGAGGAGCTGCCCTATTAAGTGCATATATAAAAAAAAATAAAAATATATATATATATATATATATATATATGTGTGTATATATAGAGAGAGAGAGAGTCATTACACACAGAGTGATCTATTTCACGTGTTATTCTGTTAATGTGTACGATTATGGCTTACAGCCAATGAAAACCCAAAAGTCATTATCTCAGTAAATTAGAGTAATTAACAAAAAACATATGTGAAGGTTCCTAAGCATTCATAAGGCTTAGGACACGTGGATCCGCAGCAGTTTTCCATGAGTTTACAGTACCATGTAAGCCTATGGAAAACAGAAACCGCTGTGCCCATGCTGCGGAAAAAAATGCGCGGAAACGCTGCATGTTAATTCTTTGTGCGGATTCTGCAGCGGTTTACACCTGCTCCATAATAGGAATCCACACAAAATCTGCATAGAATCCAAAGGTAAAATGCAGTGCCTTTTACCTGTGGATTTCTCAAATCCGCTGTGGAAAAATCCGCAGACCTCAAGAATACGTGTGCACATAGCCTTAAGGTCCCTTAGTCTTTCAGTAGCTCCACAATCATGGGGAAGACTGCTGACCTGACAGATGTCCAGAAGGCGTCACTGACACAGTCCACAAGGAGGGGAAGCCACAAAAGGTCATTGCTACAGAAGCCGGCTGTTCACACAGTGCTGTATACAATCATATTAATGGAAAGTGGAGTGGAAGGAAAAAGTGTGGTAGAAAAAGGTGCACAAGCAACCGAGATAACCGCAGCCTTGAAAGGATTGTTAAGAAAAGGCCATTCAGAAATCTGGGGGAGATTCACAAGGAGTGGACTGCTGCTGGAGTCATTGCTTCACCACACACAGACGTCTCCAGGACATGGGCTACAAGTGTCACATTCCTTGTGTCAGCCACTCATGACCAATAGACAACGCCAGAAGCGTCTTACCTGGGCCAAGGAGGAAAAGAACCGGACTGTTGTCAGTGGTCCAAGGTGTTTTCAGATTAAAGTAAATTTTGCATTTCATTTGGAAATCGAGGTCCCAGAGTCTGGAGGAAGAGTGGAGAGGCCACAATCCAAGCTGCTGGAGGTCTGGTGTGAAGTCTCCACAATCAGTGATGGTGTGGGGAGCCATGTCATCTGCTGGTGTAGGTCCACTGTGTTTTATCAAGAGCAAAGTCAGCGCAGCCGTCTACCAGGAAATGTTAGAGCACTTCATGCTTCCCTCTGCCGACAAGCTTTATGGAGATGGAAATGTCATTCTCCAGCAGGACTTGGCCCCTGTCCACACTGCTACCAATACCTGGTGTACAAACAACAGTATCACTGGGCTTGATTGGCAGCAAACTCCCCTGACCTGAACCCCATAGAGAATCCATGGAGTATTGTCAAGAGGAAGATGAGACACCAGACCCAGCAATGCAGACGAGCTGAAGGCTGCTATCAAAGCAACCTGGGCTTCCATAACCCCTCAGCAGTGCCACAGGCTGATCGCCTCCATGCCACGCCGCATTGATGCAGTAATTGATGCAGAAGGAGCCATGGCCAAGTATTGAGGGCATTTACTGAACATACATTTCAGGAGGACAACATTTTGGATTTTAAAATCATTTTTCAAGCTGGTGTTATAAAGTATTCTAATTTACTGAGATAATGACTTTTTGGGTTTTCATTGGCTGTAAGCCATAATCATCAACATTAACAGAAATAAACAATTGAAATAGATCACGCTGTAATGACTCTATATAATGAGTTTCACTTTTTGTATTGAAGAACTGAAATAAATTAGCTATTTGGTGATCTTCTAATTTTGTGAGAAGCTCCTGTATATATGGGACCTGCCGCACATGGAGGTGGGTGTATGAAGGCAAGGAGCTTTCTACGAACCATCCCGCTGGGAACAGGACATCACAAAATCTCCTATTAGCGATTTTTTTTTTTTTTTTTTTTTTTTGTTAATATTTTATATTTAAGAATATAAATGTTATTAATAGAAAATGTAATTTGCTATAAAAAAAATAGTGAAATCTTCCAATTTTACACACTAGCAACTAGGACTCTTACTCTTTATTCTGGATGGATAATTTGTCAGCAGTCTCATTATCATCACAGACTGAATGATGTCACAGCTCACCTCCTCCTCCTGTACAATGACTGATAACATCTCTATATACAGTAGATAACAGGATCCACCATTCACAATAGGTGATGTCACAGCTCACCTCCTCCTCCTGTACAATGACTGATAACATCTCTATATACAGTAGATAACAGGATCCACCATTCACAATAGGTGATGTCACAGCTCACCTCCTCCTCCTGTACAATGACTGATAACACCTCTATATACAGTAGATAACACAGGATCCACCATTCACAATAGGTGATGTCACAGCTCACCTCCTCCTCCAGTACAATGACTGATAACACCTCTATATACAGTAGATAACAGGATCCACCATTCACAATAGGTGATATCACAGCTCACCTCCTCCTCCTGTACAATGACTGATAACACCTCTATATACAGTAGATAACAGGATCCACCATTCACAATAGGTGATATCACAGCTCACCTCCTCCTCCTGTACAATGACTGATAACACCTCTATATACAGTAGATAACACAGGATCCACCATTCACAATAGGTGGTGTCACAGCTCACCTCCTCCTCCTGTACAATGACTGATAACACCTCTATATACAGTAGATAACAGGATCCACCATTCACAATAGCTGATGTCACAGCTCACCTCCTCCTCCTGTACAATGACTGATAACATCTCTATATACAGTAGATAACAGGATCCACCATTCACAATAGGTGATGTCACAGCTCACCTCCTCCTCCTGTACAATGACTGATAACACCTCTATATACAGTAGATAACAGGATCCACCATTCACAATAGGTGATGTCACAGCTCACCTCCTCCTCCTGTACAATGACTGATAACACCTCTATATACAGTAGATAACACAGGATCCACCATTCACAATAGGTGATGTCACAGCTCACCTCCTCCTCCTGTACAATGACTGATAACACCTCTATATACAGTAGATAACACAGGATCCACCATTCACAATAGGTGATGTCACAGCTCACCTCCTCCTCCTCCTGTACAATGACTGATAACACCTCTATATACAGTAGATAACACAGGATCCACCATTCACAATAGGTGATGTCACAGCTCACCTCCTCCTCCTGTACAATGACTGATAACACCTCTATATACAGTAGATAACACAGGATCCACCATTCACAATAGGAGATGTCACAGCTCACCTCCTCCTCCTCCTGTACAATGACTGATAACACCTCTATATACAGTAGATAACACAGGATCCACCATTCACAATAGGTGATGTCACAGCTCACCTCCTCCTCCTGTACAATGACTAACACCTCTATATACAGTGGGATTAACCCCTCCTGCTCTCCTGCCAGATACAAGCAATTTTTTTTCAATCCAAAACCTTTTGCAATCTGTAATATTCATCTTTTCTTCCAGGCGGAAAAGTTCCCAGCCCCGGGACCCCGGCCTGACATTAGAGGATTTCTGTGCACTTAGTAGGTGTCCTCCCATATTTTTTTTATTTTTTTTTAATACTCCCCTGTAATGCTATAAATATGGAGGGAAACCTGTAGTAATGTGTCCAGTGGCCCCAATGCGGCCCGATCTATGCCGGACTAGAGGGGTCTTGCTGTGTGTATGAATGGATTATATCCGCTCCCACCAGAACCTCGGGACCGCGGCAGCCCCACCAGTCTGAGCAGCGACTTCTCGGTCATTACGGAAGATTCCCCCAGTGCCTTCGGACATACAAACTGTGAATCTGTAGACCTGATCAACTTGGGGGCCCAGAGCCACGCCGTCTGGTGAGTAGTGGGCAGCAGTGGGTTTAAGGCCTTCACCCCCGGGGCCATTTTTCATTTTTTGTTTTGTTTTGTTTTTTTTCCTCCCCTTCTTCCCAGAGCCATAACTTTTTTTTTTTTTTTTTTCTTTTTCTTTTTTTGCATCAATATGGCTGTATGAGGGCTTGTTTTTCGCGGGGCGGGTTGTACTTTTGAGTGACACCATTCATTCTACCACATGGTGTACTGGAAAACATTGAAAAATAATCCAAGTGAGTTGATATTGCAAAAAAAAAAAGGGCAAATTCACAATTATATTTATTTTTTTTATTGATCCTATTCACTATATAGTTGTGATTCTGTGTGAGAGTTTTTTTTTTTTTGTGTGTTTTTTTTCTTGTCTTGAGCGTTTTTTTTTACTGACACCATTTTGGGGTAGATACAATGTTTTGATCGCCTCTTGTATCAATTTTGCAGCTATAAAAAAAAAAAAAAAAATTCTGGTATTTTTAATTTTTTTTTCTCATTACGCCAATTTACCAATCGGATTAATTTTATATTTTGATCGATTTTTACAAGTGCAGCGATACCAAATATGAGAGTAAAAAAATAATTGTTTTACTTTTAATGAGGCAGGAGGATGACTTATAGTTTGGGGGGGGGTTTTATTTATTTTTTCCACTTTATTTAATAGTCCCCTTAGGGGACTTGAAGCTGCGATTGTCTGATCTCTTGTGCTTTCAGTAGTGGCTATTTTTATAAAAGCGTTTATACAAGGGCTGGATGATTTCCTCAGTACATAACATTGCGGGTTATAGATAATTTAGTGACAAACGTATTATTGGTCGAGAAAGGTTGAACTTGATAGAACAATATCTTTTTTTCAACCGACATCACATCGCAGTACATCGCACTGGTCATCCATATCAGATTGCTGGCGGTCCGACACCCGGCGCCCCCCACTGATCAGCTGTGGATGTTCACATTGGGGGGTTTAATATTGATCTATTAAACAATCCGTTTTGGTTGCTGTCCTTCACCTCTCCCCCACCCACCATGCCAGGAAGAAGACTCATACCTCCTCCCCACAGACTGCGGTGTGGAACCGGACACCGGAAGACCATCTGCTGCTGCCATCCGGAACGGAAGCGAAATCCTCCAGCTCCTCCTCATCCAACCATTCGGACATCTTACTGAGAGCGGGGAGTAGCCCCCTGGAGGTGCCGCAGCGCAGGTGGGACACGTGTCAAGCCATTCCTCCGTACGTGTGACTTGTGCTTATACGGTTTATTGCATGATGTCTGATATGATGTAGAACCATTCATAGGTTTACAGCATGGACAGGTAAGGAACGTATGAGTATATAGGAGAGGAATCGGGTCCACCAGTATACTACAGGACCCCCAAACTCTGGCACAGTTATCAGCCATGCAGAAGGCCACCCAATTGCAGCCGATAACATCCTGGTAGGATCTATTTGTTATGGAATGTGGACTTATGTATGTTCTATATAGATGGTAGTGGGGCCTCTATACACAAATTAATTTGTCCATTGTTTAAAAAAACAACCGTAAAATAGAATTTTATGCTCCCCTCACCTTAGATCACACCTGTCTTTACGCACAGATGTGTGCCTCGTGGCCTCCTCTGTCCCCCAGGCGTCTCCTCCGTGTCCCCCCCGTTACCTCCTCTGTCACCCGGCGCCTCATCGTCTCCTCTGTCCCCCCTGGCGCCCCGTTGCCTCCTCCGTGTCCCCCCTCCCGGCACCTAGCCGTCTCCTCTGTGTCCCCCCCCCGACGCCTCGTCTCCTCCGTGTCCCCCCTGATGCCTCGTCTCCTCCGTGTCCCCCCCAACGCCTTGTCTCCTCCTCTGCCACCCCCCAGTGCCCTCGTCACCTCTTCTGTCCCCCCCCCCCCCAGGGCCCTCGTCGCCTCCTCTATCTTCATTAACCCTGGCGCTGACTACATTTCCTAAAAACTGTGACGTATTTACTTATTTTTCCTTGGTGGAATGAGATTTGCCCGGATGTTGCTTTCGAGCCGGCGATATGTAATCTGCTTACATAGCGCCTCATTACCGGAGCACGTGGTCATACGATGCCGGGGACGTCTGATGGCAGCGGTCTGACCCTGCAGCTGTCTGACTCCCAGTCCCCATTTTCCGCCCAGTTAGTCTCTGTATTTCCAGCTCCGCTCCCCAGTGGCGATGCTGCGGCACGAGCGGAGAGGAAGCAGCGAGTTGGCATGTGCTTTAGTAATCGCAGGTGCGGTGGGTACAGAAGCCTCGGCCGCCGCTCTCCACACAGTCCCTATTCCCAGATTAGAGGGTGTGAACACGGACGGCTGATGGCCGACCTCATTCCACGCTGGAGGAACCTTGTGCTGCAATATCAAGACAACGCGTGGATCCACTGACATGATAGAACATCCATAGTGTCATCGTCTCATCCAGGGAATGTTACTTGTTGTGCTTTGTGTTATTTTGCATTTGTGTTCGCACTAATCTCGTTTGACAATCGCAGAGTTTTCCATGATTGTATAAGATGAAATATATTTTACGTCTTCCCTCTGTCCGATTGCCCTCGGTGTATAACCCCGGCCCCCCACCATGCTGTCTGCCTTTACTACCAGGTGACCGAAGAGCCGGTGGTGCAGAGCTCACTGATCCCAGCGCGGTCCTGTTATAGGAGCCATAGTGCTCATGACATTTCTGAGAAGTGGAAGGAACCTCCTCTGGTATAAGATCAGCACAAACACTGCGCCCCACCAGGAGCTTCATGGCCGAGCAGCTGCATGCAGTCGTACATCACCAAGCACAATGCCGAGCGTCGGAGGGAGTGGTGTAAAGCCGCCACCACTGGACTCTGGAGGAGACGTGTTCTGTGCAGTGATGGATCGCACTTCTCTATCTGCGTCTGATGGAGGAGTCTGGGTTTGGTGATTCCAGGAGGACGTTACCCCCTGACTGCATTGTGCCCCCTGTACAGATGGCGGAGGGGGATAGTGCTATGGTCTTGTTATCAGGGGTCAGTCTTGGGGCCCCTCAGATCCAGTGAAGGGAAATGTTCATGTTCAGCACAAGACATTGGGGATAATTGTAGCTTCAGCTGTGTGGGAACAGTTTGGGGTTCGCCCTTCTCTGTCCCCCATGACTGTGCACAAGGTCCGTACAGACATGGAGGGAAGAACATGAGCGGCCGCACAGAGCCCGGAACACAGCCCCATCTTAGAACAGAGCTTGTGAGCCCGGCGTCCCTCTCCCCCCAACATCAGGTCCTGACCCCACAAATGCTCTTCTCCATGAAGAGGCAAAAATTCCCATTATTCTACCAAATTTTGGAGAAATTACATTTGCAGAGGGACTGACTCAATGTTGATGTCAATGGATATAGTAGGGGAGGTTAGTGGTTAATGTTGGGGGGGCACATACTTCTCCATATTGTGTCTCATAGTCTATCTTCTTCTGCAGCTTTTCCATAACTGCATATTTAGAGACCTACTCAAGTCTCAGCAAAAAAAAAATCAGTCTAGAGTAATACTACAAGTATTGTACAAGGAGGAGGGAGATGCAGCTGCAGGATTCCCTATATGTAGAGGCTGTGAGAGGGAAGAGAGTGCTGCGGGTGAGGGGCATCTTGCATCGGTAACTCTGTGGCTCCTGCCAACCCGTATAATGCTCAGAAGTAGACGCGGTTTATAATTTTAAAGGATTTCTGGAGGTCGGTGGTCCATAGATGTGGCCATAGTGCAAAATTGAAAGACCCCTGCTGTGAGATCTGCTGTTACAATCCGTGCTTCATTTGGCCTTTACCACCTTCTACAGTAAATGTAAGGGCTGCATAAAAAAGTGCACCATTCCCTTCAAATTCTGGCATCGTGCCTACACCTTATCACGTGCACTGTGCCTTGCATGTAATTCCACATCTTTCCTGTAGTGGCCACTGCAGGGGAAGTGCACAGCCTGATGAGGCTTTTCTTGGCGATCAAAACTGATCATCGCGGGTTTCTGAAGCCAGACTCGTTCTGATCAGCTGCAGGCGAGACATTGTTGTCATAAGACCGGTCCAATGGGGGGGATATTAATATTCCTGTAAAAAAAAAAATCCCTTTAAGTTTAACATTGTATTAACCTTTTATTATTGTGCAAGCAATTAGGAGTAATCTGCTTTTGAAATCTTAATCATCAACTAATCACAAGTCTGCCATGGTGTCTGAAATTTTTTTTTTTTTTATATAGTTTTTTTTTTTTTCTTCCAATCTTTTCCGCTTGGGCGTTTACTTCTCCTAATCTTTGGCTTTTGGCTGTTGGCGGATTATCGGGATCTCCTCAAATCCAGTCCTCGCGCTTTGCGTGTGCTGTTCTCTGCATGCACCTTTATTGGCTTTGCAAAATCTCGGCATCATAAGAGAACCGTTGACCATCTCTTGGCGGAAGCAGGTCCTCGGGCCCCAGGCGTCTCCTGGTTCGGGGCTCCGTCTGCCGTTCTCTACACTGATGCGGAGTGACGAGGTTCTGCTCACGACCTGTCCGCTTCACGCTTCTGGAGATGCCTTTTTTTTTTTTCTCCTGTTTTAGAAGCCATTCATCCCATGGTCTTCCCTTTCTCTCTCCTCGCCTCAGATCAGCGGACCGTTCCCTACCTGGATCTTCCGTCTCCACAGACTATGGCAGCTGGCAGATGGTATCGGAGGGTGGGAGTGTTCATGACCATGGGATCCTCAGTGCCGGTATCTTCCTCCCCTTCAGCTTCCCAGATGAGAAGCCGAGCGGCGGCCTGTAAGTGGATCCAGAGCGTCGGCGGCTCTTCCCTTCAGTGAATGAGCATCCCGGCTGTTATATTACCCCCAGGTCTGCAGATCTCTGCTTCAAAGACCCTCAGCTACTGGTGTAATATCAGCGATATCCCAAAATATCAAGGCCTGGTATTCTACGAACACCTGGGAAGGTTTGGGGTGGACTGGACCTCTCTTCTTCCGCCAGTTGTAGATTGCTGTAAAAAACAAACTGCTCCTCATACTAAACCAGAATAAATCCTACAGCATCTACTATAATACTGCCCCTATGTACAAGAATATAACTACTATAATACTGCCCCTATGTACAAGAATATAACTACTATAATACTGCTCCTATATACAAGAATATAACTACTATAATACTGCCCCTATGTACAAGAATATAACTACTATAATACTGCTCCTATGTACAAGAATATAACTACTATAATACTGCCCCCTATGTACAAGAATATAATTACTATAATACTGCCCCTGTGTACAAGGATATAACTACTATAATACTGCTCCAATGTACAAGAATATAACTACTATAATACTGCTCCTATGTACAAGAATATAACTACTATAATACTGCCCTCTATGTACAAGAATATAACTACTATAATACTGCCCCTATGTACAAGAATATAACTACTATAATACTGCCCTCTATGTACAAGAATATAACTACTATAATACTGCCCCTGTGTACAAGGATATAACTACTATAATACTGCTCCTATGTATAAGAATATAACTACTATAATACTGCTCCTATGTACAAGAATATAACTACTATAATACTGCTCCTGTGTACAAGAATATAACTACTATAATACTGCTCCTATGTACAAGAATATAACTACTATAATACTGCTCCTATGTATAAGAATATAACTACTATAATACTGCTCCTATGTATAAGAATATAACTACTATAATACTGCTCCTATGTATAAGAATATAACTACTATAATACTGCTCCTATGTATAAGAATATAACTACTATAATACTGCTCCTATGTATAAGAATATAACTACTATAATACTGCTCCTGTGTACAAGAATATAAATACTATAATACTGCTCCTATGTACAAGAATATAACTACTATAATACTGCCCCTATGTACAAGAATATAACTACTATAATACTGCCCTCTATGTACAAGAATATAACTACTATAATACTGCCCCTATGTACAAGAATATAACTACTATAATACAGCCACTATGTACAAGAATATAACTACTATAATACTGCTCCTATGTACAAGAATATAACTACTATAATACTGCTCCTGTGTACAAGAATATAACTACTATAATACTGCTCCTATATACAAGAATATAACTACTATAATACTGCCCCTATATACAAGAATATAACTACTATAATACTGCTCCTGTGTACAAGAATATAACTACTATAATACTGCCCCTATGTACAAGAATATAACTACTATAATACTGCTCCTATGTATAAGAATGTAACTACTATAATACTGCCCCCATGTACAAGAATATAACTACTATAATACTGCTCCTATATACAACAATATAACTACTATAATACTGCTCCTATGTACAACAATATAACTACTATAATACTGCTCCTGTGTACAAGAATATAACTACTATAATACTGCCTCCTATATACAAGAATATAACTACTATAATACTGCCCCTATGTACAAGAATATAACTACTATAATACTGCCCCTATATACAAGAATATAACTACTATAATACTGCCCCCTATGTACAAGAATATAACTACTATAATACTGCCTCCTATATACAAGAATATAACTACTATAATACTGCCCCTATGTACAAGAATATAACTACTATAATACTGCCCCTAAGTATAGGAATAGAACTAATATAATATTGCCACTGGCTATAGTCTAATGCTGTTTTCGATGGTTGGGAATATCTGGGACCTGCAGTAGGTATTTGATGCCTCGGGCTGTAGGTGAAGTGCAGCAGGTGTCCCCCCGGTGATGCAGTTATGGACCTCGTTGCTTTGCTCCGGGGGCCCGGCCTATAGATGCACATATAGATTTCAGTCTGCAGCCAAGGACGCGGCTCCCAAATCACCAGAGTCCCCATAGCCCTGGCCCTGTGTGCCTGCTCATGCCTATGCACAGGGCGGTAATCTGCAGCTCGTCTTCCTTATTATATAGCACCGTGCACTTTTGCGGGTTCTTCCATAATCTGCTCCATGTATAATAGATGAGTGTCACATCCCATAATGTGCTGTAAGCTTTAATCCCTAATGGCGGCTTCTCCTGCCGCTGCAGTGGGGCCCGTGGAGAGTCGGGGCGGCCACTCGTCCCCCCCAACCCTGTAAACCTGCACTGGATTCCCTTTCCCCAGATCCCTCCTACTCCCTATATCTGGGCGCATAGGACATGAAGACCCCATGTAGCTGTTTTTTGACCCTCGGAGAACAGGGCCCAGCTTTGTAGGTCCATTAGGTCTCCAATGGAACTGCTGTATTTCCAGGTAAGAGGATGGAGGATATCCCCAAGGGTTGTGGAAAGGGGGGGAACGTGCATCCGGCCCAATCTGATTCCGAAAATGGACTTGACTCTTCTAGAAAGATTGCAGCGATTCTGGAGTATTTAGCACAGAGCCGGGATATTGGGTGCGGGGGTCGGTAATTGGTGGGCAAGAAATGTTCTCCTGCGATCCACCACGAAAACCTTGTCAAATGTGCTTCCATTGCTCCAGATTTCAGCTTTACACTGCTGCAGCAGACGCTTGGCATTGTGCAGAATTGTTAGGCTTTTGTGCAGCTGCTTGACCCTGGGAATCGAGTCTCCTGACCACAGCTCTGCTCCTTCAGATCTGTTAGAGAGACTCTGGAACTTGGTGATTCTCGAAGATTTGGCAGACTGTTCTTCGGTACTTTGATGGTCCCGTTCTGTGAACTGGTGTGCTCACTGCTGAGGTGTCGCTACTCTAGCGGGGCAGATATTTGATTAAATAAAATCTCACATTGATACTTATGAGCTAGAGACACACAATCTATAGCTCATTTTCTATCTGGTGCTCGCTCGCACTCTTGTATTGCTCGCTCACGCTCTCTTGTATCGCTCTCTCACGCTCTAGTATTGCTCGCGCTCACTTGTATTGCTCGCTCACGCACTCTTGTATTGCTCGCTCACGCTCTCTTGTATCGCTCTCTCACGCTCTAGTATTGCTCACGCACTCTTGTATTGCTCGCTCACGCTCTCATATCGCTCTCACGCTCTAGTATCGCTCACGCTCACTTGTATCATTAGCTCGCACGCACTTGTATCGTTAGCTCACACTCTTGTATCGTTCTCGCGCTCTCTAGTATCGCTCGCACTCACTTGTATCGTTAGCTCGCACCCACTTGTATCGTTAGCTTGTGCTCTCTTGTATCGTTCTCACGCTCTCTAGTATCGCTCGCGCGCACTTGTATCGCTAGCTCGCGCGCACTTGTATCGCTAGCTCGCGCTCACTTGTATCGTTAGCTCGCGCTCTCTTGTATCGTTAGCTCGCGCTCTCTTGTATCGTTAGCTCGCGCTCTCTTGTATCGTTAGCTCGCGCTCTCTTGTATCGCTAGCTCGCGCTCTCTTGTGTTGCTGACACTTTCTTGTATCGCTCGCTTGCTTATCTGTTGCGGGGTCTTTGACTCTCGCTTGCTCATCTATTTGTCACTCATATCACTCACTTTCTTCTTCTGTAGCTATCGTCTTTTTTCCTCTCTTGCTCTCATATCTGTTGTACTCTCATACCCATCACTCGCTTTCTCGCTCGCTCTCGTATTTCTCGCTCTCTTGCACTCTCTCACGCTCGATTTTATATCCTGTTGCTGTCGCTCTTTTATTTCTTGCACTTGCTTTTTCTTTTGTATCTCGCTCTCTTTATCCTTCACCGAGCAGTAGGAGACGACATCTCGCTCGCAGCTCGTGTGACTTCTATAATTGGACACCAGCGCTGTCTCGTCAGTGACTGCCAGATACGACCATCGTCTCACAATAGAATACTTTTACATGACACTTTATACAATTTAGTGTCTGACGAGTCAGGGTAACGGTTGGAATCTGACGCAGCGATGGCGGGTGCCGTCTGTACACGCAGACCCTTCTGTCTTCCCTGGTCTAAGCCGAGCGTCTTCAGATGTGAAATCCTCGTGTTTTATACGTCGGTGTCATTATGGACCTTTGGCTGGCGACTGCCGGGTGGAATAAAATGGACGGCGTTCGCTTCCTCTTGGTTCTTCTAAAAGCCGAGCAGACAGTGTGCGACCACGTGCAGTTGCTGCTGTTTAGTCCTACCATTTGGGCCTCTTGCTCTGGAGCACCCGTCCTGTCCTGCATTGTATTGACATTCTGCAATGCCCCATCTCTCCTGTGGGGGCAGTATAGGGAAGCTTTTTATGGCTGGGTTTAACCACTGATTACCGGTGATCGTCGGGGGTCTCAGCAGGATGTCACTTTATGATCTACTTGCTGTGAAGGGGCCTCTCTAACTTTGTGCAAAGCGAAGAACCCTTTTAATGAGTGATCTTAAGCATATATTTTGTTTGCATGGATATTTATTGTCCTTTCCTCTCTTACAGGCATGCGGCACCGACTGAACGGGCGACGCGGCTGGAAGCTGTCCAGTCCATTTTCCTGTCTGCCTACAATACCACCATAGGCTTAAGAACGGTGCCGCCGAGCCCGTCGGGGGCCATCGGCGGTCTTTTAGATCAGTTTGCCCGCGGCGTGGGCCTTCGAGGAGCCAGTACCATAGTGTGATGAAGTCGCTGGGTACCTAGAAGCCCCGACGCGCGTTTCGTTCTCCCCTGTAGAAGCCATAGAAGACAATCGCCAGGACGCGTTCGGGATGTCTCCTTTTTATATGTTGTGATGTTGATGAGAAGGGAACGGTTCTTCCAATCATGAAAAAAAAAAAAAAAAACCCTTCGGTCGAAAAGGCTGATGACTTGTAAAGTAGCTTTTTATATCCAAATTTGACAAAACTGCAGCTATTTTATTTTTTTCAAGAAGAAATGGATATTTAATCAGACAGCCGCCATGACTGTATGTCAGGGGTAGGCAACTCATGGCTCGGAAGCCCAGGTCCCAGCATGCCTCGATGGCAGGATGTTTAGTATGCATCTATAATCTGCACCCCCAAGGGGGTAATATCTCTTCTTGTCTCGCAGACATCTGATACAAAGCTCCAAATCCTCTGCTTCACTGTCCTCAGCCCTAGAACTACATGATAAAATTCTGCTGCCTGCAGCCACCACTAGGGGGAGCTCACTTGAGCGGTTTCCTGTTGTCTCCCCCTAGTGGTGGCTGTGGGTAGCAACATTTCTTTTTTGAAAGTTGCTCTCTAATCATCATTATCTAGCAAAATCAACGCAGAACTACACCACCCAGCATGTTCTGACAACCACCACAGCAGGAAAGCAAAATACGGCAGTGCATACCGCAGACAGCGCTGACGCATGAGGTCTGGACTCCGCTCGCCGGCCTGTCCAGCGATCTGACTTTTTATTTCGGGGGTGCTATTTAAAGGGACAAATGGGGGGGGGGGGAGCGTGACGCAGGTCTTCTCTCTGGTGCACTTTTTGTTCCTGTGTCCCTCCTGCCCCCTCCTCATTCAGAGCCGGACTGTTATGTCTGCAGTGGTGTCGTTGCTAGGAGTGCTGGGACTTGTAGTTCCTCCGCAGCCACAGTACTACCTCTAGCCCTTTTCTTTTGCTATACACTATCATTTTCTTTTATCTCGTGATTGATGAACAAAGTTAAGATTTTATTTATTTTTATTTTTTTTTTTGCTTTTTATTCCACTTTTTTTGCTCTTTTTGCCTGTTGATATTTAATTGTTTCAATTAAAGAAAAATGTATCGTTCATATTTATACAGAATCTGCGTCTGGAATCTTGGATCCGCTCCGCAGGCAGGACTGTATGAAGGTAGAACTTGCAGGATGAGGGAAGAAAAAAAAAAAAAAAAAAAACCCTGAAATTGCGCCACTCGTGCCTACAGGCCGTGTCTGGTATTGCAGCTCGCCTCCATTTACTTCACTGTTGCACTACCAGACACAGCTCGTGGATGAGAGCTCTGCTTTTTTTGCTGCTTTTTTTTTTTTTTTTTAAGGAAAATGGAGGATATGGATTCCTTCAGGGATTTTTGTGGTTACAAATTTTTACAGTTCAGCTTCAGTAGAAATGTTTGCACCGTGTGTTCACTGAGAATTATTACCACTTTCATTAGAACGAGCTCGCTGACACATTCTCCGTTTCCTCATTCTGCAGCCAGCGATGGACAATGCAACACAAAGCAGAGAGGCTAGAGAAAGCAAAATCTGTCATGAAATCGAGTTGCAAAAATTATTTTTAACCTAAGATACATGCTTTTAAGAAGTAAAAAAGAAAAAAAAAAAATACCGTTTCTCGTATGCAGCTCCAAGGCATATCTATGTATCTCCGTTGTTACAGACTACAAATCGAACCCAACGTGGTCTGATCCTGCAGTCATCTGTCACTTCCCTCGGCATCTGCTGTCTGTAAGAACGGTGAGCCAAGCACGTAGCTGCAGCATGAGACTACACTGGATTTGTAGTCTGTAACTATAGCGACACATGGGTTCGCTTAGGAGCTGTATACACAAAACGGTGTAAGCCAATTTTTTTATTTTTCCCCCTCTCCTGATAAAACCAGACTAGAGCAATGATATCCGGGTGATCCTACAAACCTGGAGAGGTGAATCTCTACAATTTAAAATCCTAGACTGTATTTTTCCCAAATTGTCCATCCTGTGGAGGCCGTGGGAGGGGGGAGACAATAGCTGTCCTGATTACCAACAGATTTCACTTCAGTCTTGATGAGGGGGTTTACACGATTCCAAATGAATCAGGAGCGTCTGGAAAGTGGCACAAATGTTACTCCATAAACGATGAAATTCTCTCCACCACTAGGGGGAGCCGTGCAGCGCTTGGTGAGCGCCCTCTGGTGGTGGCTGCTCGTATCAGCACAGAGTAGCTTCAAGGATGTAATCTGCTCGTCTATGGGGCAATTCTGATAGACTGCGGAAAGTGGCCGGTAACCTAGGCAGCAGGTATTACACATTAATCTTAAAATCCCTTTGATATTGAGAACAGAGAGTATTTTTAATAGGTAAATTGCAGCGAAGTATTCCTCCAGAAAGGAACTTGGTGTAAATATTTGGGACTCAATGGATTCTCTGTTTCATCTCCCCATTGTTTTCTCTTTAGCAAGTTTATATCCCATAAAGAAATATCCACTGCTTAGTATTTAGGACCAAAGTTCTGCACACATTTATTTCATAACCGTTTTGGGGTTTTTTTTATAGCCGATATCGAGCTCCACATCCTCTGTATAGCCATTGTTAAATGCCTGTAGTCACCACTAGGGGGAGCTCAATGAGAGGTGAATGTAGACTGGAGCCTATGGACTTCATAAAGGAGGAAAAATAGCATCAAAGTATCTCATGGTTTCCCTTATTTGGGGGGTGCGGTGTAATAGCACATGTGCCACTTTAGGAAAATGAGGCCGATTTCTGATGGCTGAGGGTTTTAGTATAAAGACCAGTAGTAATAGGCAATCCCATAGTGCCCAGGTCTTAGTTGTTGGATATGTATGTAGCAGAGCTCAAATCGTTGTGTTATTGTTTGCCAGCACACTAACATCGCTGGCACATGAGACACTAAGCTCTGCTGCATCTGTATAATAAGCAACAGCTGGACGCTCGCTAGGACTGTAATCCATGTATAGGAGGAGGAGGAGGAGGACGGCGTATTCTGGGAATTAGGATTTGGATATTGGCAGTGTAGTGAACCATATCCACTCACTACCCTATATATAATAATCGTTGGAGCATAGACGCCATAAAGGACAACTACTAATCCGGTGTAGGACTACAACTCCCACCATGCCCTGAGAGCCACAGGCTGGAGGAATTGTCCTCTTACGTTATATGACCATAACGACTGGCAGCCAACTCTAGACACCAAGCCTTCTTATTTAGCTAGAGATGTGGGAGCAGAGTAAGTATCACTGCACCACCAGGTCCAGGCGCGCTCTGGTTGAGGTTTCCAGGATATTCTGCTTTTATGTAATATTTCCTATTTGTTACACGGTTTCTGTTCCTAGACTTTCTCCCTGTTCTCAATTCCCAGACGTCTCTTTCATCCCTTCTCGGTTTTTACTGGTCGATATCCGCTGCTCCAGTGAACTTCCAGCTCCGCACATCTGTCGCTGCTTCCAAGCACACATGTGCGGCTGATCTGTCGGGGGATTGTCATTTTAATCTATGTATTAGAGATAATGCCGGGCGCGTGACCTCGCCGGACGGCAGCAGAGACTCACCGCGAAAAAAAAAAAAAAAAAGACATTTTGTATGAGAATGTCGACCTTTCATTGTTGTAAACATCAACAAATGTATCACATTTTGACACTTTTTTTTTTTGTTCCTACGTCAACTAAAAAAAGGAGCGTAGTTTTCGCATGCAGTACGACATTTATGGACGCATGCAAAAATAAAAGTTGCTTTTAGGGGTTTTAAAAAGGTTCGGAACAAATCCGTTTATATTGCCGCCATTTTTAACATGCAGATAAAGTCGCCATTTAGGCAATCGCTGCGACAATTGATGGTCGTCAGCCACAATCTCACATTTTTATCATGGAAAAAAAAGTTGCAATTTGCACAAAATTTTATTATATTTAAACACTTATTTGATATTTGTTCATGGGAAAAACTCCCATGCTTCTATGCTTAAAAAAATTGCACTTACGTAATTTGTGCAAAACTTGAGGTTCAACATTGGATAAATATGGAGAATGTAGGTAATCGGTTCATGGGAGAAATGAACAACAACAAAAAAGTGGTAGCAAAAGTTCACACGCCCTTTAATCTCAAGACTCCATGGTTGTATGACCCACAGGTGTCAGGGCGAAGCGTTATATAGTGCTGGATGGAATCACAGGCAATTTCCTATCCTGCAATATTTATGTTAATTGTGAGCAATCAAGAACCAACAGAAGAAATAAAGGAAAGTCCACAATCCATAAAAGGGGTTGTTGATGCTTGCAATGAAAATCTGCAGTCACCTGACTGCAAGTATGTGATTTCCATACGTGTGGCCACATACCGACTAGACGTGCCCGGCCTCGCTTAATACAAGTGAATGGGGTGTGGCTGTGCACGTCTAGTCGGAATGTGACCAGGAGAATGAAAATCACCTACCTGCAGTCACGTGACCGCCTGCACCGCAAAAAATTCTGACAAGAGTGCAGGGTGTGCAGAATTTCACCCCAAGACTGGACAACCCCTGAGTAGCCGTTTTCACCCACTCAGTTTGTGCCCATTTATTTGCACTTCTAATTCTATTGGCTATTACCTGTCAGCGTCCGCAAGTCTTCTTTTGATTAGCCGGTCTATTGAGACATCATCGTTATGGCGTGATGGACATGTGACATTGTACCAGGCCGGCTAATCAAAAGAGTCACAGATGGTGCCAGGTACCAGGCGGAAACCATTGTTGTGGCTGACGTAATGGGGCTAACTCGAGATGGATATTGATTTCAATCTTTGTCTATTTTGTAAGAAATGCAATGTATGGAAGGACCATTTAAGCCCTAGTACTTGACACACTGGGCATGCCCCAGAAGAAGCTATAAGGCGAAACCCAAGAGTCTGGTGAGCCACTGATTTTATATTTTTAGGTAACACGTTTCTTGGTGTAAAGGAATAAATCACCTCTTGATTGTCCCAGTATGAGGTCTCCTGCCCTATTGTGCTACACTTAATATATCACTAGGAATACCGAGGCCAAAATGGATACAAGAACCAATCAACAACCACTGCCACAGAGGTTCAGCTTTGGAGACCTTTCTATCCTCGCGTGTATACAGAGGTCATGAGTGGAAATTGCTATTCAGACTGCGACCATTTGAGTCTCAGGAGTATAAACCCTAACTAATTTCCTCTCCTGCTTTCACAGCTGATGTTTGCTGCAATGTATCAGTCTAGCCAATGTGGCAGCAATTCTAATCAGTACTAACTCCAGTTGCTATAGTGAAGCAGCCGACAATCACAATTTTTTGCGTTTTTTACCCCCCACTTGTTAAGTCATTGAGTCATAAGACGGTTTTTGAAAATAAGTCCCCAAACGCCGGATATCAGGGGAACATCTTCAAGATGGTTGACAACGTTCATCTGCCAAGAACGGTCCTTGTACTGTCAGAGCAGCGCTCACTCAACATCTGCAAGAAGATGCACACTGACACCGCAGTACGGAGCGCAGGAACCTCCCTGCCGTCCGACCAGCCTAGTAGGTCCCAGCCTGACACAATAGCATTTGGTATGCCGTCTGATCTCCCTGGCTCACAAGGATTCAAGAAGAGCTTTCATCTCCAGCCTTGTCTTCTTTCATAAGTCAAAGGGAGAGTTGAAGAACATCTTAAGTTTTCATTCAGCCCTAACACATTCAAAGTGAACCCTGCACCTGTATATTCAATATATTCAAGAGGTTACCATACTTTTATTAATTTTTTTATATTTATGGCAATCTTCAGGATGTTACTGACCTGGATGAGAGTAGAATGGAACAGAAGGGTGGAAACTATTGCAATTGTGCAGCTCTCATTGACATGATAGATTATAAAATGCTGTTCACCTGCAGCCACCACTAGGGGGAGCTCCCTGTATACAGAGATGCATGATAGGATTCTGTCTGCAGCCACCACTAGGGGGAGCTCCCTGTATACAGAGATACATGAGAAGATTCTGTCTGCAGTCACCACTAGGGGGAGCTCCCTGTATACAGAGATATATGATAAGATCCTGTCTGCAGCCACCACTAGGGGGAGCTCCCTGTATACAGAGATACATGATAAGATCCTGTCTGCAGTCACCACTAGGGGGAGCTCCCTGTATACAGAGATACATGAGAAGATTCTGTCTGCAGTCACCACTAGGGGGAGCTCCCTGTATACAGAGATACATGATAATATCCAGTCTGCAGCCACCACTAGGGGGAGCTCCCTGTATACAGAGATACATGATAAGATCCTGTCTGTAGTCACCACTAGGGGGAGCTCCCTGTATACAGAGATACATGATAAGATCCTGTCTGCAGCCACCACTAGGGGGAGCTCCCTGTATACAGAGATGCATGATAGGATTCTGTCTGCAGCCACCACCAGGGGGAGCTCCCTGTATACAGAGATACATGAGAAGATTCTGTCTGCAGTCACCACTAGGGGGAGCTCCCTGTATACAGAGATATATGATAAGATCCTGTTTGCAGCCACCACTAGGGGGAGCTCCCTGTATACAGAGATACATGATAAGATCCTGTCTGCAGTCACCACTAGGGGGAGCTCCCTGTATACAGAGATACATGATAAGATCCTGTCTGCAGCCACCACTAGGGGGAGCTCCCTGTATACAGAGATACATGATAAGATCCTGTCTGTAGTCACCACTAGGGGGAGCTCCTGTATACAGAGATACAGGATAAGATCCTGTCTGTAGTCACCACTAGGGGGAGCTCCTGTATACAGAGATACATGAGAGGATTCTGTCTGCAGTCACCACTAGGGGGAGCTCCCTGTATACAGATACATGATAAGATCCTGTCTGCAGCCACCACTAGGGGGAGCTCCCTGTATAGAGATATATGATAAGATCCTGTCTGCAGTCACCACTAGGGGGAGCTCCCTGTATACAGAGATACATGATAAGATTCTGTCTGCAGCCACCACTAGGGGGAGCTCCCTGTATACAGAGATACATGATAAGATCCTGTCTGCAGTCACCACTAGGGGGAGCTCCCTGTATACAGAGATACATGATAAGATTCTGTCTGCAGCCACCACTAGGGGGAGCTCCCTGTATACAGAGATACATGATAAGATCCTGTCTGCAGTCACCACTAGGGGGAGCTCCCTGTATACAGAGATACATGATAAGATCCTGTCTACAGCCACTACTAGGGGGAGCTCCCTGTATACAGAGATACATAAGATTCTTTCTGCAGCCACCACTAGGGGGAGCTCCCTGTATACAGAGATACATGATAAGATCCCGTCTGCAGTCACCACTATGGGGAGCTCCCTGTATACAGAGATACATGAAAAGATCCTGTCTGCAGCCACCACTAGGGGGAGCTCCCTGTATAGAGATATATGATAAGATCCTGTCTGCAGTCACCACTAGGGGGAGCTCCCTGTATACAGAGATACATGATAAGATCCTGTCTGCAGCCACCACTAGGGGAGCTCCCTGTATACAGAGATACATGATAAGATCCTGTCTGTAGTCACCACTAGGGGGAGCTCCCTGTATACAGAGATACAGGATAAGATCCTGTCTGCAGCCACCACTAGGGGGAGCTCCCTGTATACAGTGATACATGATAAGATCCTGTCTGTAGTCACCACTAGGGGGAGCTCCTGTATACAGAGATACATGAGAGGATTCTGTCTGCAGTCACCACTAGGGGGAGCTCCCTGTATACAGATACATGATAAGATCCTGTCTGCAGCCACCACTAGGGGGAGCTCCCTGTATAGAGATATATGATAAGATCCTGTCTGCAGTCACCACTAGGGGGAGCTACCTGTATACAGATACATGATAAGATCCTGTCTACAGCCACTACTAGGGGGAGCTCCCTGTATACAGAGATACATGATAAGATTCTGTCTGCAGCCACCACTAGGGGGAGCTCCCTGTATACAGAGATACATGATAAGATCCTGTCTACAGCCACTACTAGGGGGAGCTCCCTGTATACAGAGATACATAAGATTCTTTCTGCAGCCACCACTAGGGGGAGCTCCCTGTATACAGAGATACATGATAAGATCCCGTCTGCAGTCACCACTATGGGGAGCTCCCTGTATACAGAGATACATGAAAAGATCCTGTCTGCAGCCACCACTAGGGGGAGCTCCCTGTATAGAGATATATGATAAGATCCTGTCTGCAGTCACCACTAGGGGGAGCTCCCTGTATACAGAGATACATGATAAGATCCTGTCTGCAGTCACCACTAGGGGGAGCTCCCTGTATACAGAGATACATGATAAGATCCTGTCTGCAGTCACCACTAGGGGGAGCTCCCTGTATACAGAGATACATGATAAGATCCTGTCTGTAGTCACCACTAGGGGGAGCTCCTGTATACAGAGATACATGAGAGGATTCTGTCTGCAGCCACCACTAGGGGGAGCTCCCTGTATACAGATACATGATAAGATCCTGTCTACAGCCACCACTAGGGGGAGCTCCCTGTATACAGAGATACATGATAAGATTCTGTCTGTAGTCACCACTAGGGGGAGCTCCCTGTATACAGAGATACATGATAAGATCCTGTCTACAGCCACTACTAGGGGGAGCTCCCTGTATACAGAGATACATAAGATTCTTTCTGCAGCCACCACTAGGGGGAGCTCCCTGTATACAGAGATACATGATAAGATCCCGTCTGCAGTCACCACTATGGGGAGCTCCCTGTATACAGAGATACATGAAAAGATCCTGTCTGCAGCCACCACTAGGGGGAGCTCCCTGTATAGAGATATATGATAAGATCCTGTCTGCAGTCACCACTAGGGGGAGCTCCCTGTATACAGAGATACATGATAAGATCCTGTCTGCAGTCACCACTAGGGGGAGCTCCCTGTATACAGAGATACCTGATAAGATCCTGTCTGCAGCCACCACTAGGGGGAGCTCCCTGTATAGAGATATATGATAAGATCCTGTCTGCAGTCACCACTAGGGGGAGCTCCCTGTATACAGAGATACATGATAAGATCCTGTCTGCAGTCACCACTAGGGGGAGCTCCCTGTATACAGAGATACATGATAAGATCCTGTCTGCAGTCACCACTAGGGGGAGCTCCCTGTATACAGAGATACATGATAAGATCCTGTCTGTAGTCACCACTAGGGGGAGCTCCTGTATACAGAGATACATGATAAGATCCTGTCTACAGCCACCACTAGGGGGAGCTCCCTGTATACAGAGATACATGATAAGATTCTGTCTGCAGCCACCACTAGGGGGAGCTCCCTGTATACAGAGATACATGATAAGATCCTGTCTACAGCCACTACTAGGGGGAGCTCCCTGTATACAGAGATACATAAGATTCTTTCTGCAGCCACCACTAGGGGGAGCTCCCTGTATACAGAGATACATGATAAGATCCCGTCTGCAGTCACCACTATGGGGAGCTCCCTGTATACAGAGATACATGAAAAGATCCTGTCTGCAGCCACCACTAGGGGGAGCTCCCTGTATAGAGATATATGATAAGATCCTGTCTGCAGTCACCACTAGGGGAGCTCCCTGTATACAGAGATACATGATAAGATCCTGTCTGCAGTCACCACTAGGGGGAGCTCCCTGTATACAGAGATACATGATAAGATCCTGTCTGCAGTCACCACTAGGGGGAGCTCCCTGTATACAGAGATACATGATAAGATCCTGTCTGCAGTCACCACTAGGGGGAGCTCCCTGTATACAGAGATACATGATAAGATCCTGTCTATAGTCACCACTAGGGGGAGCTCCTGTATACAGAGATACATGAGAGGATTCTGTCTGCAGCCACCACTAGGGGGAGCTCCCTGTATACAGATACATGATAAGATCCTGTCTACAGCCACCACTAGGGGGAGCTCCCTGTATACAGAGATACATGATAAGATTCTGTCTGTAGTCACCACTAGGGGGAGCTCCCTGTATACAGAGATACATGATAAGATCCTGTCTACAGCCACTACTAGGGGGAGCTCCCTGTATACAGAGATACATAAGATTCTTTCTGCAGCCACCACTAGGGGGAGCTCCCTGTATACAGAGATACATGATAAGATCCCGTCTGCAGTCACCACTATGGGGAGCTCCCTGTATACAGAGATACATGAAAAGATCCTGTCTGCAGCCACCACTAGGGGGAGCTCCCTTTACACAGAGATACATGATAAGATCCTGTCTGCAGCCACCACTAGGGGGAGCTCCCTGTATACAGAGATACATGATAAGATCCTGTCTGCAGCCACCACTAGGGGGAGCTCCCTGTATAGAGATATATGATAAGATCCTGTCTGCAGTCACCACTAGGGGGAGCTCCCTGTATACAGAGATACATGATAAGATCCTGTCTGCAGTCACCACTAGGGGGAGCTCCCTGTATACAGAGATACCTGATAAGATCCTGTCTGCAGCCACCACTAGGGGGAGCTCCCTGTATAGAGATATATGATAAGATCCTGTCTGCAGTCACCACTAGGGGGAGCTCCCTGTATACAGAGATACATGATAAGATCCTGTCTGCAGTCACCACTAGGGGGAGCTCCCTGTATACAGAGATACATGATAAGATCCTGTCTGCAGCCACCACTAGGGGGAGCTCCCTGTATACAGAGATACATGATAACATCCTGTCTGCAGCCACCACTAGGGGGAGCTCCCTGTATACAGAGATCCATGATAAGATCCTGTCTGCAGCCACCACTAGGGGGAGCTCCCTGTATACAGAGATCCATGATAAGATCCTGTCTGCAGTCACCACTAGGGGGAGCTCCCTGTATAGAGATACATGATAAGATCCTGTCTGCAGCCACCACTAGGGGGAGCTCCCTGTATACAGAGATACATGATAAGATCCTGTCTGCAGCCACCACTAGGGGGAGCTCCCTGTATACAGAGATACATGATAAGATCCTGTCTGCAGCCACCACTAGGGGGAGCTCCCTGTATACAGAGATACATGATAAGATCCTGTCTGCAGTCACCACTAGGGGGAGCTCCCTGTATAGAGATACATGATAAGATCCTGTCTGCAGTCACCACTAGGGGGAGCTCCCTGTATACAGAGATACATGATAAGATCCTGTCTGCAGCCACCACTAGGGGGAGCTCCCTGTATACAGAGATACATGATAAGATCCTGTCTGCAGTCACCACTAGGGGGAGCTCCCTGTATACAGAGATACATGATAAGATCCTGTCTGCAGTCACCACTAGGGGGAGCTCCCTGTATACAGAGATACATGATAAGATCCGGTCTGCAGTCACCACTAGGGGGAGCTCCCTGTATAGAGATACATGATAAGATCCTGTCTGCAGTCACCACTAGGGGGAGCTCCCTGTATACAGAGATACATGATAAGATCCGGTCTGCAGTCACCACTAGGGGGAGCACACTGCATACAGTACTGAATTCTATGTACAAACAGCGTGCAGCGATCTCCCTCTAGTGGTAGCTGCTGGTAGCCACTATTGTATTTTTATGTATATTCAAAGGATTTGGAGCTTTTTGTAAATAAAACCACCCAGTGCAACCTGTTTAAAACTTTTTAAATCCCCAAAATGTCTTGCCCTAATCCTTTTAATACAAACTTTTCTTTTAACAAATACCTTCACAGCTCAAAATCCCTTTGTATGTTAAAGCCCGGCTCAGCTACCGCCTGTGAACCAGTTTGCAATTGTCATCTTGCAAACGACAAATAGACGGTGGGGAATAAAAATGAGAAGAAAAAAAAATCGTCCGTCACCCTCCACCCCCTGCTCTTCTGACATTTTTCACCTTGATGAGAACAGAAAGAAATCACAAAAAAAATCCTCATTGAAATTCATAAATAATTTGCTGACCACATTATCAGCGCCGGGGAGACGGGTTCAGAGGAGTCTGGAGCTGTTCATTCATTACCGGCAGCTTCGTTAATTCAGGCCTCAGATTGACTTGTAATCAGACTGTTATAAAAAATGAAAAATGGATTTCCCTTATCGGTAAATGGAGGAGACGTAAGGACATTGTGGTTCTCTTTAAATGTGTAATGAGCGACATCTGTGAGTCTCTAAAGACTCTTTAAACAGCTTTTGTAGACTTGTGCCGAGCCGGCGCTTATCTCAGCTGCTAATCACACGGCAGATTTCGTCTCTCGGCCTCAGAATTGGTGTTTTGGGGGTATAAAACAAATTATTTACCAGGTTTTATATACTGCACAGAAGGGCGGCACGGACTACTACTACCATCACCATCACTACTACTACTGTCGTCTCAATCAATGATGGGCACAGCTGGTTCAATACAGCTGGATCAGACTACACAGGGTTCGGTTTGAAATCTGTAACCACTAAGATACTATTGTTCTCTGCTATCAGGCTGTAATATTGTATACATATAGGTATGGCAGATACAAGTCTTATTTTTCTGCATTCATCTATTAACAAAAAGTTCAAAATTTGGAGCTAATTCGTTTGTCATTTTGATCTGTATTTTTCGTTCTGATACAAAGCTACAAATATCCCGCATGAACACTGAAAAAAAAAAAAGATAACATTTTGGTTACCTGCATCCAACACTAGGGGGAGCTTGTGAGCTGTTCTTTTTATCATTGATATAACATATGTAGAGTCAGTGTGCAGTGAGCTCCCTCTAGTGGTCAATAAAGGTTTTCAGATTTTATGTCAGGTCAGATTATGATATCAGCAGATATAGGGTTAATCTGTAGGATAATACAGTAGTAGTATGGCGCTGCCCGGTCGTCCTACTCAAAGCATGGCACCTGGGAGAAAATGAACTTTATTCCTCCATTGAGCCTCCGGATTTCAGTTGTGCAGGTGACTACAGTGATGGTTCACACTACTCCATGCACCAGCACTTTGACTGACAGCTGTAAGTGCACTGATGCACTGCTGAGCCGGCTGTCAGTCAAAGTGCTGGGATGTGCTTACACTCATAGTACTGTTAGCGATCACTTTAGCCCCGAGGGCGCACCTTCCCAATGCCATTAACCTGCAGATTAACCCTGTACCTGCAGGATAACAGAATTATCACATTATCCCTTTAAACTCTACATCTACACAGGGGATTTGGAGCTGTGCATCAGAACAGAGAATATATTAAGAAATTACACAGCATAGGATGCGAGATTTACATTAAAATTACAAGGACTCCAAAACTGGTGTGTGGAGTCTTTCATCCTGGATTATTTTATGCTCTGTGGTCCTGACTTGGTCCCATGCTATAGTGGGCACTATCCGGGGTCCTGACTTGGTCCCATACTATAGTGGGCACTATCCGGGGTCCTGACTTGGTCCCATACTATAGTGGGCGCTATCCAGGGTCCTGACTTGGTCCCATGCTATAGTGGGCACTATCCGGGGTCCTGACTTGGTCCCATACTGTAATGGGTGCTATCCAGGGTCCTGACTTGGTCCCATACTATAGTGGGCACTATCCGGGGTCCTGACTTGGTCCCATACTATAGTGGGCACTATCCGGGGTCCTGACTTGGTCCCATACTATAGTGGGCGCTATCCAGGGTCCTGACTTGGTCCCATGCTATAGTGGGCACTATCCGGAGTCCTGACTTGGTCCCATACTATAGCGGGCACTATCCGGAGTCCTGACTTGGTCCCATACTATAGTGGGCACTATCCGGTGTCCTGACTTGGTCCCATACTATAGTGGGCACTATCCGGTGTCCTGACTTGGTCCCATACTATAGTGGGCGCTATCCAGGGTCCTAATTTGGTCCCATACTGTAATGGGTGCTATCCGAGGTCCTGACATGGTCCCATACTATAGTGGGCACTATCCAGGGTCCTGACTTGGTCCCATACTATAGTGGGCACTATCCATGGTTGTGAATGGTCCCATATTATAGTGGGCACTATATGGGTCCTGACTTGGTCCCATGCTATATTGAGCACTATCCGGGGTCCTTACTTGGTTCCATATTATAGTGAGCATTATATGTAGTCCTGAATGGTCCCATATTATAGTGTGCACTATGCGGGGTCCTGACTTGGTCCCATACTATAGTGAGCGCTATCCGGGGTCCTGACTTAGTCAATACTATAGTGGGCAATATTCGGAGTGCTGACTTGGTCCCATACTATAAGGAGCACTGTTCTGTGTCCTGACTTGGTCCTATGCTATAGCGAGCACTATATGGGGTCTTGGCTTAGTCCCATACTATAATGAGCACTATCCAGGGACTTAATTTGGTCCCATACTATAATGGGTACTATCCGAGGTCCTGACTTGGTCCCATACTATAGTGGGCACTATCCAGGGTCCTAATTTGGTTCCATACTATAAGGGGTACTATCCGAGGTCCTGAATGGTCCCATATTATAGTGTGAACTATTCAGGGTCCTGATTTGGTCCCATACTATATTGGGCACTATAGGGTCCTAATTTGGTCCCATACTATAATGGGTACTATCCGAGGACCTGACTTGGCCCCACACTAAAGTGAGCACTATCTGGTGGCTTGACTTTGTCCCACACTATAGTGAGCACTGTCCAGGGTCCTGACTTGGTCCCATACTATAATGGGTACTATCCGGGGGCTTGACTTGGTCCCATACTATAGTGAGCACTATCTGCGGCCCTGACTTGGTCCCATACTATAGTGAGCACTATCCGGGGCCCTGACTTGGTCCCATACTATAGTGGGCACTATCTGGGGTCTTGGCTTGGTCCCATATTATAGTGGGCACTATCCGGGGTCCTGACTTGGTCCCATACTATAATGGTCACTATCCGGGGTCCTGACTTGGTCCCATACTATAGTGAGCACTATCCAGGGTCCTAACTTGGTCCCATACTCTATTGAGCACTATCCGGGATCCTGACTTGGTCCCATATTGTAGTGAGCATTATATGTAGTCCTGGCTTGGTCCCATACTATAGTGGGCACTATCCATGGTCCTGAATGGTCCCATATTTTAGTGTGCACTATATGGGTCCTGACTTGGTCCCACACTATATTGAGCACTATACGGGGTCCTTGCTTGGTCCCATACTATAGTGAGCACTATCCGGGGTCCTTAATTGGTCCCATACTATAGTGAGCATTATATGTAGTCCTGACTTGGTCCTATACTATAGTGGGCACTATCTATGGTACTGAATGGTCCCATATTATAGTGTGCACTATGCGGGGTCCTGACTTGGTCCCATACTATAGTGAGCGCCATCCGGGGTCCTGACTTGGTCCCATACTATAGTGAGCGCTATCCGGGGTCCTGACTTAGTCAATACTATAGTGGGCAATATTCGGAGTCCTGACTTAGTCCCATACTATAAGGAGCACTGTTCTGTGTCCTGACTTGGTCCTATGCTATAGCGGGCACTATATGGGGTCTTGGCTTAGTCCCATACTATAATGAGCACTATATGGGGTCCTGACTTGGTCCCATACTGTAGTGGGCACTCCTCGGGGTCTTGAAACTTTGCTAAAAAAACATAAATGATGAAAAGGGACTCATTAGGGCAATTCCATCTTTAGTTTGCATTAACATATCACTGTCTGACGAAGATATAGAAAGGGAAAGTCAGGTCTCGTGGAGGCAAGAAAACCATCCTGACCACAAATATCGCAGAGGATGCCGAGCCTTGTATTGTCTGTGACAACCATCATTGTCGTTAGACTGACCACAATCGTGTGTCTCAGTATCTGTCTGTCTGCAGTTTGTGTCTTACAGGAGCAATAACTCACACTGATGATGTGCTGCACCCAAGATTAAAGTTGATGTTGAACCATAACTATTTTTAATAAAGCCCAGGTGCTCTATAGGCCATAGTTCACTTCTTGTACTCAGATGTAATCCATAGCAAAACATTGCCAAGTGACAGGAAGTCGGGCAGGTCTATCACTCTACTGGAAGTGGGGGCAGGTCTTTATCGCTCTACTGGAAGTGGGGGCAGGTCTATCGCTCTACTGGAAGTGGGGGCAGGTCTTTATCGCTCTACTGCAAGTGGAGGCAGGTCTATCACTCTACTGGAAGTCAGGCAGGTCTATCACTCTACTGGAAGTGGGAGCAGGTCTTTATCGCTCTACTGGAAGTGGGGGTAGGTCTTTATCACTCTACTGGAAGTGGGGGCAGGTCTATCACTCTACTGGAAGTGGGGGCAGGTCTTTATCGCTCTACTGGAAGTGGGGGCAGGTCTTTATCGCTCTACTGGAAGTGGGGGAAGGTCTATCACTCTACTGGAAGTGGGGGCAGGTCTTTATCACTCTACTGGAAGTGGGGGCAGGTCTATCACTCGACTGGAAGTGGGGGCAGGTCTATCACTCTACTGGAAGTGGGGGCAGGTCTTTATCGCTCTACTGGAAGTGGGGGCAGGTCTATCACTCTACTGGAAGTGGGGGCAGGTCTATCACTCTACTGGAAGTGGGGGCAGGTCTTTATCACTCTACTGGAAGTGGGGGCAGGTCTTTATCGCTCTACTGGAAGTGGGGGCAGGTCTATCACTGTACTGGAAGTGGGGGCAGGTCTTTGTCACTCTACTGGAAGTGGGGGCAGGTCTTTATCGCTCTACTGGAAGTGGGGGCAGGTCTATCACTCGACTGGAAGTGGGGGCAGGTCTATCACTCTACTGGAAGTGGGGGCAGGTCTTTATCGCTCTACTGGAAGTGGGGGCAGGTCTTTATCACTCTACTGGAAGTGGGGGCAGGTCTATTACTCGACTGGAAGTGGGGGCAGGTCTTTATCGCTCTACTGGAAGTGGGGGCAGGTCTATCACTCTACTGGAAGTGGGGGCAGGTCTATCACTCTACTGGAAGTGGGGGCAGGTCTTTATCACTCTACTGGAAGTGGGGGTAGGTCTTTATCACTCGACTGGAAGTGGGGGCAGGTCTATCACTCGACTGGAAGTGGGGGCAGGTCTATCACTCTACTGGAAGTGGGGGCAGGTCTTTATCACTCTACTGGAAGTGGGGGTAGGTCTTTATCACTCTACTGGAAGTGGGGGCAGGTCTATCACTGTACTGGAAGTGGGGGCAGGTCTTTGTCACTCTACTGGAAGTGGGGGCTGGTCTTTATCACTCTACTGGAAGTGGGGGCAGGTCTTTATCGCTCTACAGGAAGTGGGGGTGGGTCTTTATCACTCTACTGGAAGTGAGGGCAGGTCTATCACTCTACTGGAAGTGGGGGCAGGTCTTTATCGCTCTACTGGAAGTGGGGGCAGGTCTTTATCACTCTACTGGAAGTGGGGGCAGGGCTTTATTGCTCTACTGGAAGTGGGGGCAGGTCTTTATCACTCTACTGGAAGTGGGGGCAGGTCTTTATCGCTCTACTGGAAGTGGGGGCTGGTCTTTATCACTCTACTGGAAGTGGGGGCAGGTCTTTATTGCTCTACAGGAAGTGGAGGTGGGTCTTTATTGCTCTACAGGAATTGGGGGTGGGTCTTTCTTTACAGGAAGTGGGGGTAGGTCTTTATCGCTCTACTGGAAGTGGGGGCTGGTCTTTATCACTCTACTGGAAGTGGGGGCAGGTCTTTATTGCTCTACAGGAAGTGGAGGTGGGTCTTTATTGCTCTACAGGAATTGGGGGTGGGTCTTTCTTTACAGGAAGTGGGGGTAGGTCTTTATCGCTCTACTGGAAGTGGGGGCTGGTCTTTATCACTCTACTGGAAGTGGGGGCAGGTCTTTATTGCTCTACAGGAAGTGGAGGTGGGTCTTTATTGCTCTACAGGAATTGGGGGTGGGTCTTTCTTTACAGGAAGTGGGGGTGGGTCTTTATCACTCTACTGGAAGTGAGGGCAGGTCTATCACTCTACTGGAAGTGGGGGTAGGTCTTTATTGCTCTACTGGAAGTGGGGGCAGGTCTTTATCACTCTACTGGTAGTGGGGACAGGTCTTTATCGCTCTACAGGAAGTGGGGGTGGGTCTTTATCACTCTACTGGAAGTGAGGGCAGGTCTATCACTCTACTGGAAGTGGGGGCAGGTCTTTATCGCTCTACTGGAAGTGGGGGCAGGTCTTTATCACTCTACTGGAAGTGGGAGCAGGGCTTTATTGCTCTACTGGAAGTGGGGGCAGGTCTTTATCACTCTACTGGAAGTGGGGGCAGGTCTTTATCACTCTACTGGAAGTGGGGGCTGGTCTTTATTGCTCTACAGGAAGTGGAGGTGGGTCTTTATTGCGCTACAGGAATTGGGGGTGGGTCTTTCTTTACAGGAAGTGGGGGTAGGTCTTTATCGCTCTACTGGAAGTGGGGGCAGGTCTTTATCGCTCTACAGGAAGTGGAGGTGGGTCTTTATTGCGCTACAGGAATTGGGGGTGGGTCTTTCTCTACAGGAAGTGGGGGCGGGTGTTTATTGCTCTACAGGAAGTGGGGGCGGGTCTTTATTGCTCTACAGGAAGTGGGGGCAGGTCTTTATCACTCTACAGGAAGTGGGGGCGGGTCTTTATCACTCTACATAAAGTGGGGGCGGGTCTTTTTCTTTCTAGGGGAAGTGAGGGTGGGTCTTTGTCTCTTTACAGGAAGTGGAGAGGGTTTTTGTCTCTCTAGGAGAAGTTTAGGCGGTACTATGTCTCTCTATGGCAATTGGGGGTGGGTCTTTATCTCTCTGCTCCTGCTCTCCTGTCTGTCAAACTTTGTAGAATAATTGCATAGAGGTCAGAATTTTAGTTCAGGATGCAAAAGTCATTTGGTAATAGCAAGAGCTATGCATGCTGGGAAACAAAGGGAGGGGAGTTATAGCTCCTATAGTGCTGGCAGAATGTTACAGAAGGTGGTCGGCAAGAGTTTGAGGCAGATCCTGAACATATTAGACTGGTATGTGCATCGAGAGCAGTTTTTCTTCATGTTGTGGGGGGATGAAGAAGGTTAGTCCATACTTTCCTACCGGCTATGTGTGCAGAATAACTGGATGAGAAGGAGAAAGCTCATGACTAATTCATCAGTATGATCGGTCATAAGCAATTATCGACCCGTTATTATACCGATCTTATACATCTCGAATTCTGCAAAACCAGAGCAGTTACGTTGCCCCACTTACAGGCGCAGCCTGAAAATTTATCTTGCTGAAATCTGTCTCATCAGAACCTCCCTGCAGAGTTCAGGTGCCCCAATTCTGTCACTTCTTAATTAGTGGATCACGCAGGACAGCGACGAGAGGTAAGAACCAGCGTCTCAACATGTGTAAACATTTCCTCAATGAGTCTGCAATGTGTTCCACCACAAGCCGAGGTCAATGCCTACAAATGGGGGGGTTACCCGGAGGGTCCGCGGCCCCCTTGTCCTAAATAAAAAATAAAATATTTTTTTTAATTGTAACATTTTCTAAAATGTACAGCAGTCTGGCAGTGATGGAGTTAAAAAAAATGACACTTCTGGAAAATTCCCTGCAGATCTAAGCGGAACAGGGTAAAATCCAAATTAAATTGCCTTCTTAACCCTTTACTGACTGGAAAACTAAAAGGAGAGAGAAAATTCCCTCTTCCTGCAGTGCCTGAACTCGATCGCCCCGAAATCCATGAAGTGAGCCCCCATAAAGATTTGACGACATTACACCCCTGCAAAGACCCCCCTCCAGGCATCAGCACAGGGGGAGCAATGTTGTCACTTCCCCCCATCATGTAAAATACCAGTTAAGGCAAAATGTCACAATCAGTCATTTTACAGAAAAAAAATAATATTTCTTGATTGTCAGATGCCAAAAAAACCCCTAAAATTACCGTTCCATGCACTTTTTTTTTTGGCACCGTATCCGGGCGTCGCTCGAGCCCCCTCCGGGATGCCGGTAATTGCTTGTCGCCCCATGCTGGGATCTGAATTACATTCTTTTAAGGCAAGATGTAAGTTTAGAAACTCTCAAATGCCACCGAACTGCCACCCAATATAGAAAGAGGTGAACATAATTAATCTAAAGGGCGATCAACAGATCAACTCAATTTATTCTTATTTTAGAAGCTCGGTAGTTGGGATTTTTTTTTTTTTTTTTAAGTTTCTCTTTTTTTATTACAGCTCCTTGAAGATAAACAAATCACGGAGTGTCCTGCTTCTGAAGCACCCCTTCCCCCAGCAATCAGATCATAATTATGTGGGAACCTGGCAGCAAGTGTTCTATTTTCCTGCAGTGCCCCCGCAGGAGAAATGAAGTATTACACACTGCAATCAATGATCTGTCTGGGTTGTGATCTGGTCCTGTGTAGAGCAAGAAATTATATTTGGAGCCACTCTCTATTTTTTGGCAAATAGATGAGAATCCTGAATGGAAGAGCCCTCTCTATTAAGTCAATTCATGACGAAAAGCTTACAGAACAAGGATAATAATTGTAAATATATATGTAAATCTATCTTGGACTTAGACTAAATACTTAGAAGGAATAAATATGTTCTATATTATTATTTATTTACTTAATTATTATTAATTATTTAATATTATTTTTTTATTATTCATTATTTACTATTCTTTATTTTGTTTAATATTACTTATTTATTATTATTTATTACATATGTTATATGACTTAATACTTACTATTATTTACTGCTAATTATTATTATTTACTATTATTTATTTTATTTAATATTACTTATCATTTATTGTTACTTATTATTTATTACATATTTTAGATTACTTAAGACATTATTTATTATCATTTACTGGTAATTACTATTATTTACTATTTATCATTATCATTAATATTAGTATTATTTTACTAAACATTCAGAAAAATACTTTACATGGTAAGATACTTTTATTATTAGATAAGCTCCACTTCTGTAATTAAGCTTTGTTGCAAGGATGTAGCAATAGGTGGTTCTGAGGTCACGGTGTCTGAAGGGGTCTCTCTGCCATAAAATGACATCATGGTAGGCGAGGGCACTTGTATAGTATTTGTATTGTGTCCTCACTGTACTGTTTTAGCATTTGCTTTGAGGTTTGGAACCTTTAAGTTATGCCTATGCCAAGATGGTCAAAACACAACAACTGCCCATCCCCTTCTGACTACAAAATGCCAGTTGCATAGCAGACCGTAGTCAGAGGCCCATAGGACACACGATAAGTTTACATTTATTCATAGGTGGAAAGCATCATTGCTAATCACATCAGTTCCTGAAATCAGGGGTGAATATACCATTGGTGCAATCTGTGCAGGCGCACAGGGGCCCAAGAGGAAAGGGGGCCACTACCAACTCCAAAGCAGCCAGAGGCTTCTGTTAGAGACTCATTATTGAACTGCAAAGGGCCCATATACTGTTCTTGCTCAGGGGCCCTCTTCTGTCTGTGTCCGCCACTGGCTGCATATCTAGCGATCCCCAAATATGTTATTATTATTATTGCAATCCCTTTAAATGCATAAAGATTTAATGCAATTGCCCTAAGTATAAATTTCGAGAGAATCCAAAGGTTAAGTAAATCACGATGCAATCGTGTTTCTAGAAAACAGTAAAACATCAGACAGCCAGAATTTCAGCCAAATGCTTTATTCAAAGCCTAAAATCTGTGACCGCAGGATAATAGCTGCTGCACCGCACGTCACCACTAGGTGGCCCATTGACATCACAGGCAGCCACTACTCGCATCCATTGAGGGATTCTGTGCACAATATTCATAGATACAGGTTGGTTTCTCGCATCCTCTATATTTTTTGCACAAGCCTGGGATAATGGCATGTATATGCGAGAGCTGAGTGAGGACCAAAGGCATTGGGGGGTCTCCAGCAGGGATCCAGCCAACACTGTTCCCCCCCTGCAACTTCACAGGTAAAGACAACTTTAATACATTTTCTATCATCTTCTGCCCATCCTGGGTTATTATTATGGGGACTTTCAGCTTTTTACTCCTTGCTTTCCTTTGCTGCATCTTAAGAAACTTTGTTGCCTCCTCATTGAATAGATCTTGAATATTCGGCAATATCTGGGTCTTGTGATTGAGAATTGGGAGGAAAATGCAACAGATGTAGCAAAGGCAAAAGCTCAGCTAGAATTTAATTCCCTGATACATCTGTGGTGGGTTAATCCCAGTATGGCACTGGTATTACACCAGCAGATCTTCCAAACTGCACATAGAAAATGCCACTGTGCAAGTGAGTGGGCACCATTGGACTGCGCCCAAAAAGGGGAAGGTGTGAGGGGTGTAGACCCGAATGAATCCAGAATATTGAGGGCGTCCTACTTCCCTGATAGGGTTAATAGTGGCACAGATATGGAGTGACTTTGATAAAGCAGGGATGTTACTCTAGAAATCCTGCCACCTGGGGATTAGAAAGGATGGCAAGTCCCACCGAGTATCTCAGAAAACATCTCAGACTCCTTCTATCCAGAAAGCCACCAGGAGTTTTCGACGCGTTGTGTCTTCTTCTGTTCTAGTTTTCATGGACTGGCATCTTGGACCTCTTCTTCAGCTCTTGATGATAGCCCTGCAGCCTTGACTTCCCAGAGCTGAAGATCACCCCAGGACATAGACCATCTCTATCGGCAGGTGGACCTGCAGACTCCAGGAGAATGGCATCTATTGGAGACTTTGACCCTGTACACAGCAGCGTGCCGGCCACCAAGATCGAGATCACCGTATCATGCAGGTAAGGAGGATAGTTCCAGGGGTCAAGATTTCTAAAAAGTGTTCAGGAAAGGGTTACGTGGCATGCTGGGCTTCTAGGGTTTTGGGTCCAGATCTGGTTGCGATGCAACAAGAATGTCCTTCTCCCAGGGCAAGGGTCCAGTTTTCTGCCTCAGCCCTATGTTAGCCAAGACAGAATGATCTGTTGGAAGCCAGGTTTCCCCCCCCCCCCACCAGCTGTGCCCCTCAGGTTGGATCATTTGGCATCTATCCATTTTCTTGGGCATGGCACCGAGGTCCAATGTTTATTGCTTACCATCAGTGTGTGGGACATTACACCTGGCCGCAGGGTGGGGAGTGATAAAACATTGTGTTTAGCATTGGATCAAGGTCCATTGTGTTGGGTGATATATTCACCATGGGTCCTTTGTGTCGGGCATCGGAGCAGTTTATCAGGCGGCATACTATGGTCCATTGTGTGAGGATGCTCAGGACAAAATAAGGTTCATCGCGTGGTCAATCAGGGCATGGTACCATGGTTCATTGCAGTCCTCAATTTTTATATATGGGGTTTGGGGCATCAGTACAATTTTTTCCATGGTCTATTGCACGGCTGAGTATTTAGGTCATTGAATCAAGGTCCATCCTGTGGTCAGTTTCTTGGCCATAGTTCCTTGTGGCACTCATCAATATCTAAAGATGGGGTGTTCTTTGTGGGCATCAGTCCAGTTGAACCATAGTTGATTGGTTGGTTTTTATTCAGGTCCATCCAGGGGACAATCATGGGTAAAATGGTTTATCATGTTGGGTGCTCATCAATATCTACTATAAGGGTTTTTTGGGGGGCATGAGTCCAGTTGGTCCACGGTTTGTTGCATGGCTCCGTATTCAGGTGCTTGGATCAAAGTCCATCTTGTGGTCCATCAGCCTCAGGTCCTGTGTTTTGGGCATTGCGTCCTACCTTACCCAGCACCGAATATGCAGGTTCTCTATGTGGGCATGGGTCAAGTTCTACCATGGCTTGATTTCAGGTCCAATGTGTGGGGCATTGTATCTAGAGTTAGCGTTGGAGGAGCCATTTCACATTCTAGTGACGGAGGCAATGGTGAATCATTTCCAGTATCTGGAGTATTGTGCATGGAGCCAAGGTCCAGAATGAGGAGCAGAAAGATCCTGGACAGTGGATTAAAGCCAAAATCCGGCACATGATTTACCACACAAATGTTCACTGTATAGAAATATATGGCACCCCCTTATAGATCCACTGCACTGCGCCCCCATAGTCGTGACCTTGCTGAATACCTCAATGAGACACCAGGGCCCTTCCACCCTCCTTGCTACCAAAAATCCAACACGACATTCTAAGCACCTCTGATGGAACCTATACCATAAGGCGGTGGTCTGCACCTTGTGGTTCCCCAGCTGGAGGGGAACTACTACTCCCAGTATACCAGAATAGTTGTAAAGACATGCTGGAAGTTATAGTTCCCTAATTCCTAACCCCAGATATGGGGACCATAAGAAAGAGCCATTATGTATTTTTGGGTAGAGTTACACTTTAGAAGTAGCCAAAATTAAGACAGTCAATCCCCCCAAGGTAACGCAAAGGCATGTTCATATGTAGTAGAGATGAGTGTGTCAGATGGAGACATATCGGACATAGCAGTGCAGAATTTGCAAGATTTAGAATGATGGGGTTGTTAAACATAGCAGAGCTGAGTCTGTGATATGTAGCAGGATTAGGTGTTTTGGACAATGCAGAGATGAGTTTGTCAGATGTAGCAGTACTGGGTTTTGCCAGATATAACAGCTTGAGGCATATCAGAGATAGCGGAGCTGAATGTGCAATGTTTAGTCGGACTGGGTTTGTTAAGCATAGCAGGGATGAGTTTGTTATCTGTAGGAGGGATATGCGTGTCTAGGTGAATTTGTCTGGGTTTATTAAGAAATAGCAGTGCTGAGTTTGTTATGCATAGCAAGGCTCGGTATCTTGGATAGAGAAAGCTGATTTTTTTTTTCACGAGTGTTGCTAGAATGATTTTATTAAAAATAGTAGAGCTGAATTTGTCATGTGTCGTAGGATGTGATGTCCCTGAGATCGCAGCAGAGTGTAATATTGAAGTAGCTCGGGGTGAGTGGGATGTGGCAGAGCTGAGCTTGTGATACGTAGCGTGACGCTTTGTGAGACGGTGGAGCTGAGCTTTCCGTAGTTTTCCAGGGTGTATTAGATATAGCAGAGCTGAGCTTGTTCATAAGTAAGGATGTGCGTTAAACAAGTGATTTGTGGGCTGCGGTATCAGAATTTGCATCTAAGCAATGGAAAAAGTGACAAAACTGTGTGCGGTATTTTTAAAAGTGTTTTATGTGGGTTTATCAACCACAAATCTGAATACACCCCGTCATATAGTGCACAAAAAGACAGTACAATGACAAATTCAGCTCTTCTACATTGGTAGATTGTGAGCCCTCGCGGGCAGGGTCCTCACTCCTCCTGTACCAGTTATGACTTGTATTGTTTAACATTATTGTACCTGTTTTTATTATGTATACCCCTCCTCACATGTAAAGCGCCATGGAATAAATGGCGCTATAATAATAAATAATAATAATAATCTGTAACATACTACACCACCGCACAAGTCGGTGCCTTTTAAGTTCATTATGGGGGAGCGCGCAGGATTAGTAATGTATATTGTTGTGGATTTCGTCTAGTAATCCGGGGCATCCATTATAGGATGGTATGGGGTATGACCGGCTCGCTGATCTCTAATCGCAGCAGATATTAGGAAAAAAAAAACCTCTCAATTCTGGATCCCTCTTAATTACTTCTGCTGGCTTCAGCGGATTGTTGTACTCGCTCAATTAACGCTGGATTCCAATCCAAGATCCATTGGGGTGGAAAGTAACTGTACAGATTGCTATTAGCGAAGGGTTAATGCGGGAGCGGGGAGGGTGGGGGCCTGAAGCACCTGGGAGCTCCACAGTATGGAGGACGTGGGGTAATGTCACCGCTCTGTCTATTCTGCTATGGCCACAGGCTGGCAGTGCGGAGGTTAAGCGTTTCTCGCTACGTGTCTGCGCCCATAGAAAACAGCATGAGATGTTCTAGAGGCTCCGTGACTCGGCAGTGAGGGGGAACAGGCGCAGCATATGGACGGGGAGCAAGATAATTCACACTGTGCGGAGCGGAAAATCCTGGAG
The DNA here is from genome assembly GCF_051348905.1 of Ranitomeya variabilis. Taxonomy (NCBI): domain Eukaryota; kingdom Metazoa; phylum Chordata; class Amphibia; order Anura; family Dendrobatidae; genus Ranitomeya; species Ranitomeya variabilis. Next base: position 203,228,567 of record NC_135239.1, read on the forward strand.
GCCTGTGCTAGTGTCCCCATCTCCAGGGAGGAAGACAGATCTGCTCCTCTCACACAGAGCGAGCGAAACGGCTGTGCGGTTATATATACCGCCATTATCTACCCATAGGATACAGCGCCATATATCACCGCACAGATAGAATGTCACCGCCACACAGATACAGCCAACATCCAGCATCATAGCCAACTATCCCTGTAATATTCTGCTTCCTATCCATTATCTATCTATCATCTATCTATCTATCTATCTATCTATCTATCTATCTATCTATCGTGAAAAACCTGACCACCTCCTTAGTGTGAACAGGTGCAAGCAGTGTTTTCAGATATCTTGGCCCTTACAGAGGCTGCTGTGTTTCCTTTTCATATTATGTAGTCATCGCAGCTGTTCACACTAAGGAGACGGTCATGTTTTTCTGTATATTTTACTATTGGAGGTGTAACTGCCTCCTGTCTGACTTGGCAATCCTCCCATTAACCTGCAGGTGATGTCAACCAGTTCTACTTGCCCTTAAATTGTTGGCTCATAGCCCTGGAGAGACAGGTTTGTCCATGTAACTGTATGCTGCTAGCCCAAGAGATGCATGTCTAGTAGGATAGGACCCATCAGAGAAGTGTCGCCTTGCCGTGGTTGATGGGCACACATGAATTGGCCAATTTATGTGCTAAAAATCTTCACTTTTTTGTAATAACATCTTATTGATTAACAATGCAGCTTAGATTTAATGTTTCCTGTGTTTTCATATACCTTGGCCCTCACAGAGTGCTGCAGTGTTGCCTTTTCATATCTATCTGTCTATCATCTATTATCTATCTATCTATTATCTATCTATCATTTATATATCTATTATCTATCATTCTATATATCTATCTATATCTAAGATCTAGCTATTATCTATCTATCTATCTATCTATCTATCTATCTATCTATCTATCATCCCTCTATCTATTATCTATCTATCATTTATATATCTATTATCTATCATTCTATCTATCTATCTATTATCTATCTAAGATGTAGCTATTATCTATCTATTATCTATCTATCTATCATCCCTCTATCATCTATCTACAGTATCTATCTATTATCTATCTATCTATCTATCTATCTATCTATTATTTATCTATCTACAGTATCTATCTTTCTATTATCTATCTATTTATCTATCTATCATCTATATATCAGCCCTCTATCATCTATCTATTATCTATCTATTATCTATCATCTATCTATTATCTATCTATTATCTATCTATTATCTATCATCTATCTATTATCTATCTAACATCTATCTATTATCTATCATCTATCTATTATCTATCCTTCTATCTAGAAGAAAAAAAAGGGAACTGCATCGTATAGATGAATTCAGGGTGCAGGGCCCTCCAAAAAATATCCATTTGTATAAAAAAGAAAAAAGGAGGCAGCACTCCAACAAATGATGAAAAAAGTGGACTTTATTAGCCCATATGGTGTGGCAATGTTTCGGCTGTTACAAGCCTTTCTCAAGCCAAAAGGAAGAGAAAGGAGAAAGGCTGATCATAGCCGAAACGTTGTCACACCAGTCCATTTTTTTCATCATTTACTGGAGTGCTGCCTTCTTATTTCTTTTTTTATCCTTCTATCTATCTATTATCTATCTATTATCTATTATCTATCTATTATCTATTATCTATCATCTATCTATCATCTATCTATTATCTATCTATCTTCTATCTATTATCTATTTATTATCTATCATCTATCTATTATCTATCTTTCTATCTATTATCTATCATCTATCTATTATCTATCTATTATCTATCTATCTTCTATTATCTATTTATTATCTATCATCTATCTATTATCTATCTATCTATTATCTATCTTTCTATCTATCTATCATCCATCCATTTTCCATGATATCCTTATAATGGCGCCTCTCCCCCCCCTCGGCTCCGTCCTCCCCTGTGGGCTCACGTAGAGGAGATTGCTCGCGGTATAAGTGCAGCCCAGCAGGCAGCGCCGTGTAGAGGAAATGTTAAATGGTCGCTCTCCTGTCTGTACCTTTATATATAGTTGTGAGCTGAACTTTCTCTCCAGCAGCAAATGAGTGTAATTGGCGTAAAAGCGGAGACGAGTTACAGGAAATCTTGGTCCGACAAGCACATCTCACAAACACTGCAAACTCCAGAGAGCGCACTGAGACTCCGCGCTCCGAGAAACAACGGATGTAAAAAGCAATTACACCCTGCGTATATTCATACATGGATGTGATAAATCCACACTGTAGTATACGGTGTATAATATAGAGAGGAAATAAGCTTTGTGTATACATATGGCATATACCCACTATGGGCACCGCTGTACGGCTGCCATCTGCAGAGATATACAGAGAATAGAGGGGCCCTGTATCCAATCTCTCAGGAGATCCCCCTTTAGGTCTGGTTCACACCATCATGAACCCTTTCTCAAGGACTTGTGTTTGTTTGCTCCCTTCTAGGATAAATGGGCAACCCTGCCCTCCAATACCCCCCGATTATTAGTTTATTAGTTTCCCTTTACCCATGTGGTGGTGGAGCTTTGCTGAACTTCTCAGTATGCCCACTAAGATTCCCTGCGATCCCCCTTAACTGTAAACTATTTGAGAAGTATTTTGTTTTCCTGCAGCGCCACCACAGGGGAAATAAAGTATTACCTCTCGCTTCCTAAAACTCAATGTAGACAAAACCGTACTCATCATCTTTCCTCCATCTCACATATCTCCCCTACCCGATCTATCTATTATGGAAAACGGCATCACGCTCTCTCCCGCACCTGAAATGCCTCGGAGTAACTCTCAACTCTGCCCTGTCCTACAAACCGCACGTCAAACTCTGGCCACCGCCTGTCGCCTCCAACTCAAAAATATTGCCAGAATCCATCTTTTCCTCAGCCCTCAATCTACTAACACTCTTGTGCATGCCCTCATCATCTCCCGCCTTGATTACTGCAACACCCTCCTCTGTGGCCTCCCCGCTAACTCCCTTGCCCCGCTCCGCTCAAGTCCATCCTCAACTCTGCTGCCCGGCTAATCCACCTCTCTCCTCGCTTCTCCCCTGTTTCCCCCCTCTGCAAATCTCTTCACTGGCTCCCAATTCCCCAACGAATCCAGTTCAAACTACTAACACTGATCTACAAAGCCATCCACAACCTGTCCCCTCCCTATATCTCTGAACTAATCTCCCAATATCTTCACTCACGTAAACGATCCTCCCAAGACCTCCTACTCTCCTCCACACTTATTCGTTCCTCACACAACCGCCTCCAAGATTTCTCCCGAATATCCCCCATCCTCTGGAATTCCACGCCTCAACACGTCCGATTCCACCACCCTCGGATCCTTCAGACGGAACCTGAAAACCCATCTCTTCAGGAAAGCCTACAATAACCATTCTGCCACCTCACCACCACCCGAGCTGCCTCCTCACCACCACCCGAGCTGCCTCCTCACCACCACGCGAGCTGCCGCCTCACCACCACCAGAGCTGCCGCCTCACCACCACCAGAGCTGTTGTCCCACCACCACCAGAGCCCCTGCCCCCCCAACCTTCTGTCTCTTCCCCATTATCCCGTAGAATGTAAGTCCGCAATGACAGGGTCCTCTCCCCTCTGTACCAGTCTGTCATTGTAAATTTGTCTACTGTAAACGATATCTAGAACCCTGTATGTAACCCCTTCTCATGTACAGCACCATGGAATTAATGGTGCTATATAAATAAATAATAATAACATGATTCCCAATTAAATCAATGGGCTGTATGTGTAATGATTGAACATTCTGGGTCCTCCTGAGTGAGAGACACTCTTTGTACAATAGCTGCTCTCTACTTTTGTCAATAATTAAGGGTCCTGAATAGTGGACCCCCCTTTATATTAACTCAGTAAGAATTTCCAAAAAAAGAAATATAAAAATGGATTTTCTGAACCTCACACCCCTTGTAAGGAAGAAATCAATCAGATTTGACCATTCAAGAGACCTGGAAAGTTGAGTGACAACTCCAGTAGAAACTGAAATTGGTGTCCATCAAACTTTTCTCGAAGCAGATGTAACCAAGAACCGACCTGATGGCAGAAAACAACTCAATGTCTATGGTTTGGGATATAATTTAAGAGAAATAGGTTGGAAATATCCATTTACATTATCCATGGTTGGCATGTGAGCAATGGAGAGTTTCTTTACACAGAGATTCCCTATGCGTTTTATGAATGTAGAGATGCAGAACCAATCTATATGGAAATCTGTCTCATCTGCTCCACCCGGACGAGCGTCTCCAGCTTATCACTTCAAGATTCATGATATTGTTTATAAGAGTTGTGCAGTAACGCTATAACCGTGTCTGTGCGGAGCGGTGGTGCCTCCATGGTGGAGTCAATGATGGGCTAAGGATGACTGAGGATGACATCTAATGGCATCCAGTAATAAGAGCAGAGTCAGAGTTCCTGCATATCAAGTACAAGACACTATTTCGAGAACTCATGGTCGTTCCATCCTGTAAGTAATATTTTCAGAAACATCAAGAAGAAAGTTTAATAACTGGTGGATCAGGGACCATTCATGGTGCTTCATCAGAACCTGGCTCTGCGCATTTCCTTTACATGGACTCTTGCCACTGGTGCCACATGAACCCGGTCCACCTGTGCTGTGTGGGTCCAGTCAACCTGTTTCACATGTTTCCTGGATTTTCACCCCCTGTTCTTAATGCATTCTGTTCTTTTGCTCCATATAGACTCTTTCCATCTGATCTACATGGACCTTGTCCAGCTGTGTCTCAAGGAGGCTGTCCAATTATTGTATGTGGACATTGTCCAAAAGTTCCACATGAACCCTGTTCACCTCTTTTACTTATGTCCTTCATTTGTCTTTACGCAATTAGTTTTACATGAACCTTGCTCATCTCTTCTTCATGGATTTTGTCCATATTTATTACATGGATCTTGTCCACCTGTTCTTCATGGACTCTGTCCATTTGTACTGCATAGACGTTGTCCACTGGTTCTTCATGGACCCTGCCCAGTTGTACTGCATAGACCTTGTCCACTGGTTCTTCATGGACCCTGTCCAGTTGTACTGCATAGACCTTGTCCGCTGGTTCTTAATGGACCCTGCCCAGTTGTAGTGCATAGACCTTGTCCACTGGTTCCTCATGGACCCTGTCCAGTTGTACTGTATAGACCTTGTCCAATGGTTCTTCATGGACCCTGGCCAGTTGTACTGCATATACCTTGTCCACCGATTCTTCATGGATCCTGTCCATTTGTATTACATTGACCCTGTCCACCTGTTCTTCATGGACACTGACCATTTGTACTACATGAATTTTGTTCACCTATTTTTCATGGACCCTGATTATTTGTCCTACATGGACACGGTACACCTGCTCCTCATAGATCCTGTTCTTTTGCTCTACATAGACCTTTTCCACCTGTTCTGCATGAATCCTGTCCTTTGACCTTGTCCAACTTTTCTTTATGGATCCCATCATTTTGTACTACATGGACTTTATCCATCTGCTCTTCATAGACCCTGTCCACCCATTCTTCATGAACCCTGTCCATTTGTCCTACATGGTTGTTGTCCACCTGTTCTTCGTGGATCCTGTCCATTTATTTTAAAACAAATGTGTCCACCTATTCTACTTTGACCTTGTCCACTTGTGCCCCAAGAAGCAGATTCACCTGTGCTGCAAGGACCCTCTCTACCTGTGCCACGTAGATCTTGTCTACTTGTTCCTTGTCACTTGTTCTACATGGGCTTTGTCCTACTATTCCTCATAGATCCTACATAGAGCCAATATCCTACATGAACCATTCCCTACCATTTTAAATGGGTCCTTTCCACCTTTTCTACATGTACCTAGTCCACTTTTTCTATATGGACCTTATCCTCTTCTCTTACATGGACTGAATCCAACTGTTCCACATGAATTCTTCACAAATGTTCTACAAACGAAGCCAATTGTGCATGGCCATGAAAACAATATCTGCCATCATCTCCTAAACTAGGCATAGACAAGATGGACATCGCCTCTTACAGAACCAACACCAAAGCAGTTGAGGGACCTAGCAGAATATTGGTGGCATGTTTACTTTAAGAACGGACTGCCTCATCTGTCATCGAAGGAAACGGTTTAATTCCAGAGTTATTAATTAGAGTCTGAAGCGGGTGATTTACTGCCCTCTAATACCTTCCTCGCTCTCTCAATGTCTTCACACATGGCCAAATGTGACCTTATCTAAATCTGCATCCATCATGTTCAAGAAGACCTGCACTCGGAGACGTGATTGAGGAGGATGACAAACGTATGCTTCATGCTAACAATTTGGGGACAATTATAATTTGTAATTGCACAGTCTATATATAGTCCAGGGACTGCTCTAGAAGACGCGCCGTCTGTCTAACATACAAAAATCCCCGTAAATGTAACTAAAGGGTTGGTCCTCACTATACCGGGTCTTTATTGTAGTGTTGGCTCTTTAAGGGGGTATTATTTCAATGCAAAATATTATTTTGGCACTATATTGCGGTATTATGTATATACCACCCTTTACACGAGTAATGTATGGCAGTATTTTGAGGGAACTGTATAGGAGCATAAATTAGGCATTATATGGTGGTATTTTTTAGATATAGCTTTGCAGTACTTGTAGAAATTATATGGCAGTATTGTGTCACTTGTATAAAAGCATAAAGTAGGCATTATGGCGGTATTATTTAGATAAGGTATGGCAGATTTCTCTGGGGAATACATTGCAGTATTTTGTTGGAGGTGGATGGAAGCATTATTTAGGCATTAAATGGCAGTATTATTGTTATGTAGTATGGCAGTTATATAGACATTGTGTGGGCATTATGTTGCAGTATTTTATAGGTTCTGTATGGGAGAATTTATTATGCATTACATGGCAATATTTTTATATATACCATTGCATTATTTTTAAGCATTGAACGGCAGTATAATGTCAACAATATATTGCTGGTAGTGTAGAAAAACATTTATTAGGCATCATATCACAGTAATATTTACATATGACCCAGCATTTTTTAGAATGTCAGTATTCTGTCTGTGCTGTATGGGAGCATTACCTTGGCATTAAATGTCGGTATTATTTAGAAATAGCATAATAGCAAAAGGGAACTTGTCACCTCAAATTGGCGGGCATTTACATGAGTTTTTACCGGTCCAATGGGCAGCGTTTCCTCTTCATTTCTCCACCCCGTCCGTCCCTGTTGTCCGCAATATGTTAGTGAATTATAGTACGTGTGCGCCATAGTTGGCGAATGCGCAATGCAGTCTTCGGTGGCGCACGCGCAGTATGCTTTGCCCAACTGCGGGCAAAGCTGAAAAGCATTACTGCGCATGCGCCCGTGCGCTATGTCCCGAAACACAGCGAAATACTTCTGGGACATAGTGCGCAGTAATACTTTTCGGCAAGGGTGCAAAATATGGCGGTATTATATCCATACTTTATGGAAGGCTTTTTGCTGATTCTCTCTGAGTTTTCTCACAAACCGATACCAGAAATTATTAAGCAGAATTTTTAACAACCTGACAAGAGAAGACGACTCTGGGAATTAAATGTACTGATTAATTTTTGGGGAATTTAAAGGGAAAGCATTCTTTAAATATAAAAGTCAAGGACATACATATATTGTATACCAAAATAACAGCTCATTGGGCCCTTGGAGAGAAGGGGTCCAGCCCTGATTGAATCTCTGTGCAGAACTGGCCTCTATAACTGCACCGTCAGAAAATAAGAGGATGGAGAAAAAGCACAATGGTCACAGAAAGAGACCTTTTATACTATCTCCAGGTGTATACGCAGCCATAGGGCTCAGGTCACACTATCGGGAAAGTATATGCCACTCGCCTATATAATGGGTTGCTACAATCGGGGTCAATAAATGATGCGTCACAACACAGGTATTAATCAGATAAACGATTGCAGTTTGCACTGAGTCTAAATATGTCCTGAGTCTAAATAAACATCATGGTTCCAGATACAGCGCTTTTTTTTTTTTTTTTTTCAAAAAATGTCAAAAGAAAAATAATTGCCTTCCATTTTTTTTGTACTGGTTTTTTTTTTCAAACGGTAGTCCATTTTTTTTTTTCTATTTTACCTTGTGATTTATTTATTTTTTTAAATTCCCTTTTGGATTTTTATAAGTACAATGCACAGGAAAAAAAATGTCCGCAAAAAGCCACAATAAATATATTTTTTGCCATTTTTTTGTAAACATTTTTGTTGTCTGCTTCATCTAGCAGACTCCGCATTGTCGACAAACTCTGCTCTGCTACACCTGACATACGCAGCTCTGCTCCATTTGTGCCTGTGACCCATTTATAGGGACGCGACTCTTCTCAGCTGGAGACAGTTATAACACCAGTTCGTTTTACCATTCAGAGGGCGCAGGACATGTTAGATGGTGTGAACACCAGTGTGTAGTACCCGGGGGCAGGTCTATGTTGTTGCGCCCGAGTCACATCGTTCCTATCCGCTGCCCTCCTTAATAAGTGTTGACAAACAGTGAATCATTGCGCAATTATGTCAACCCTTCCTGTCAACCGTCTGAATTTGTACAGCAAAGCCTCGCTGCAGGAGCCTTATTACTACCAGATAATTACCCCATAGGGTTTCATAAAAGCCCATGGGGGGTATTTATGTGATGTGATATAAAAAAAAAAGGGAAAAACTTCAGGTTGGTCTGTCTAGTTATTTGGACATCAATCATCCCGACTGTCTGGATTCTGGTAGTAGTCACCTTATTAGTGGTGGCGGAGTTAACTCCTTACACACCATCCACAGGAGCACACCGTGCTGATTGTACCACAGTCTAAGGCTATCTGCACACGTTGTGGTATTTCCCGCGTATCCGCAGTGTTTTTGATGCTGCGGATCTGCAGCAGTTTTCTATGCGTTTACAGCAGCATGTAAAGGCTTCAAGCACATGGCTGTAATCAGGGCCCAAACTAGAAACTGAAGGGCCAACCTTTTGAATGCCCCATACACACCTTCTTGCAAAGTCTCAAAAAACTCTGGGAAACAGAGCACCTTTAGTACCCCACACACTTTCATAGTGCCCCCAATCAGTGATCGTGCCCCTTTGTGCCCACTCACAATAATAATGTCCCCTTAGTACCTTCACACAGTAGTGATGCCCCCTTAGTTATCTGCACACACACAGTATGAGGTCAACTTACTTTTCCCCATCGAGTATGAAGTCTTCTATGTGGACCACAAATTGGAGCCCACACACAGTCCGATCCCCCTTCAGGTGTGATGTCTCCCCATGGTGAATTGCCACCTCAGTGCTACCCACCTCAATATGTCTTCACATTGTACAATGCCCCCGGAGTTGCCGCCCGCAGCAAAGTGAATTATTGAATCCCCCTTGGTAAAAGAAAGGCTAGCTACAGCTCTGACTTTGCCTGAGGCCAGTTGCAGACTAGCTTTTTCTGGGTATGTCATTTCCACAAGTGTAAGTCCCAGCCCAACCTTAGCACTCAGTATCCGTTCCTGCATCCATAACATGGTCGCACAAATGTGCCAGTAAAAAAGCTTGTTACAACTGCCATAAAGAGCTTAGGTATCCTTGACATTGCTGCTTTTTTGTTTAAATTTTGTAAAAATATTTTGAAAAATTTGAATTTTTTTTTTACATTTTTGGTGCGTTCCATCTGGATTTGTATGTTTTTGGGGTTTTTTTTTCCCAAAAACTGAAGCCATTTTGTCTTCTATAACAAACCCCTATCCTTCTTCACCCACTGGTGTAAATCCAATCTTCGAGGCATCAATCACTTACACAAATCAATGAGGGTAGAACAGTTTTGCATGTTTTATTGTTAGTGAAAGATCTCTGTGTGTTCCCCTGGGTCATGTTATTTTAATGAAAGCCGTCAGATTTTAGTGCAGCATTACTACATTCTCCACCTTGATTAAATTCATATTCCTTCCTTCCAATCCCCCCTGGTGGGGCCTGAAGAAGCACCTAGCGGCTGATCCTATTATCTGTAATATTAGTGTTATTAAACCTCCTATACAAGGAGAGGGGCTTACAGACACCCACACAGGAGCTGGGAAAGCCTGTAGTGAGTCACAGGATTGAACGGGCCGTGAATTCCCCCCCGAGACTGCAGGGAACTTCTGATTTATGCAGTGGTTGGAGCTGTAGGGTGCCAGTCTGCCATGCCAACCTCCAGCGCCATGCGTCTAGATAATATATTCAGGTATATGAGTCAGTGAGTGTCAGCACAGATATCCGCTCTACGCAGCAGACAATGGCGTATTTAAGACTTGAAAGCTGAACTGCCAATTACAGTTTCATCAGACGTTGCCTTTTTATTCCTCACTACGAATGTAAGTCGGCAAATGCCAACTTTTTTTTAACGAGGATTGTATAAAATTGGAAAAAAATATATCTGATATGGTTAATAAACAGCACAGCGCTTACCCTCAGGTCAGGCTGGGAAGTGCAGCAGTCATTGGAGTTGCAATACCAGACACAGGCTATGAGCGATGGAGGCGCTGTTTATAGAAAAAAATATTGATCTTCACGGAAGGGATCCAGGTTTAAAAACAGAAACTAGTTTAGACTGGGGATGGTCTGGATAGAAGATAGATAGGTTCGTGCTGCCCTGGTTCAGCATCCAGTCTGGTCGCCTTTTTCTGGTGGTCTACACTTCCGCCCCTGCCATTCTGAGCACCTCTGGAGTTAACTAAGCCTCACATTATGTCATGACTTGCATCGTGCCGCAACGTTATGCTCTCGTAGGATTTCAGGTCAAGGATGTTGGGTGCAGAAGTGGAGTTCAGTTGCTAGAGAGGACCGGCCTGGACACCAGACAAGGAACTTCTGGCATTAATGGTCATCATGGCCACCTTACTGGCCACTATGCACTAGAGCAGCGCTGTTCTGATGCAAATTTTAGACTGTGGGCAACCTCCTTACCGTGGGTCCTTGGCCCCCTATTGATTTGAAGAGTGGGCAGATGTGCAGTCCACAGCCATGCCCATTGTAGAGTAGACAGAGCTGTGCAGGTCCTGCCAACACTGAGAACAGCTGATCTGCGGGGTGCCGGGTGTCGCATCTCCACCAATCAGACAGTTATTACCTACCCTACGGATAGGCCACCAGTGTTAAAGTAGAGGACAACCTCTTTAAAAACCTCAAAAAAGATACCTGGAAAAATTCCTCCCATTCATTTCTGTAAGAAATCCATTTTGCTTCTCATATGAGCAGTTTTAGCTACGTTTTGTTTTTTTTCTGACGACATTTTGAAAAACACCTATTAGAAAAAAAATGTAAGTCACTTCTTTGAATTGGATATGGGTGGAATTCTTTCCAAAAACCATGCAAATTGCCTCTTCTCAGAAAAAGAGGACTTTACTCTATAGCGCCACCTATTGGAAGTAGCGATCCTACAAGTCACAATCAACCCTTTAACGAGTCGTGCAATAGTGCAGCGCCCCAGAGTTCTGGTCGTTGCAGTACTGTGGCTTCGCCGCTAAGGGGAGCCATGGTACGTTCGATGGCACCGAAGGAGTTCCTCCAATCAGGTATCACAGACACCAATATGTTTCACAGCTGGGCCTCCGGGGGGAGCTAAGGGTGCTATTCATTAGGCCACTCCCCACCATAGTGGGTAAACTGGGGGTCAGGCAGGAAGTTAGAGAGAACACTGACGGGATTGAACGGAGCAACACCCTGTGGCAGGGGGTGTTGTGAAGGGAGAGACTGTAGGGTCTCTGCCAGGGGTGGGATCCTGGCAGAGGCTTGGCATTGAAAGAACGTAACGGGTCCGCGCAGGCTCCTGGAAGCGGCGGGACTCAAGAAAGGACTAGAAGCGAGATAGATTGTGCTGAGTGAGAAACGAGATCAAGCAGAAGGAGAATACCAGCAGGGGTTTTGTTGAAAGAGGCAGCACCCTGCTGAGGCGCAATACCGGTGGCCGGAACGCCGAGGGAGTGGATTAGAATACAGCTTCAAGCCATACTCCAAACAGCGGCAGGACAGTCGGTCTCAGGCGGGCTGTCTACCACATATCACCTATGAAGTCTTGGGGGGCAATTGCGGGAGAGGGGCGACTCTAGGGTCCCGGAAGAACTCCAGGCCTACCTGACAAACGGGTGCCATTCCAACCTGAATACAGGGAAGGGGTGGATTACAGAGGAACATCAAATCGAGTTGTGAGGGAACTTAAGAAACAGACACAACCGTTGTGGGGTTACTTTCCGTAAGCACAGCAGGGAAGGACTACAACACATAGCGCTAGAAGGAAGGCACAGATTTCCACCTGAGAGGAGAACTCTGGAGGTGCCATTGGACCGGCCGGACTTGCGTAGCCTGGTGAACCGTGTTCTGGACTGAGGACTCAGAGATCTCCAGTAAAGAGGTAAAGAGACTGCAACCTGGTGTCCTCGTTATTTACCGCGACTTACACCCCACAACTGCACCGCTCCACCGCTATCATTACTACCACCTATTCCACCGGACGTCCCCCACTGACGGACAGGGCCACGGACCGGGTCTAGCCACCGTGACAACCCCGAGACTGAGACCCAGAGGCCCGGCTCCGGGTATCCCCTCGGCCCTGCGGCGGTGTGGGGGCGCTCCAAAACTTGGCGTCACGAACAGGATCTACTTAAGCCTGAAGAATCAGGTCATGTGTGCCTAGAGACTGTGATTTACTGTGCTTGGACTGTACTTTATTGCAAGACTGTGTGCTGTGCCATTTGCCGCCAAAATCCGCCGCCATTGCAGCGCTGAGGAAAGCGCAGGAAGAGAAGAGGGGCGTGGAGTGGGCGTAGACGAGCTGGAGAGCGCGAACAGTAATGGCCGCCCAGTCTAAGTATTTCTGTGTCCTGAGGACGTGCCCGTCAACAGCTGAGGTACGCCTCCTGATCTTGGTCGGAGGGTGGAGACCATGGGGACGGGGCCGCCCACGGAAGAGACCGCGGGAAGAAGACGCGGGAGAGGAGAAAAAGATGGCGGCGCCCGAAGCACCACGCGGAGCTGAGTCGGCTCAGTCTGAGGCCGCGGCGTCCGAGATAGGCTCCGAGGCACCGCTGCTGGGAGGTCTGACCCTTATCGAGTCCCCGATGGGCCGACCTCCGACGCCGTTATCGGAGGAACGTGTGGCTGCGGCCGAGGCCCGCCAGCTGACCCGCCGACTGAGGGCCGATGCCCGCGTGCTCACCCGGGTGGGCCAACCCACCGAGATTAAGCTGTCTCCCATTGCTCCTTACCCGGACCCGGCTGAAAGCGCCCTACCTGCACCGGGTCTGAAGATCATGCCGGATGCGGAGCACTTACGGCGCCTTATGGCAGAGTGGCGGAGCCGGCCCCAGCCTGCAGAACAAGTGGACTTGGTTAGTGTCCCCGAGATTTCGCCCTCACACTGGGGTGTTGTGGTGGCCTTCCATCCCCAGCAAGGGAGAGGGGTCATACAGGAGATCGGGGAGCCGATCCAGGTCCGGGTGGACCGAGAAGAGGTGGAACCTTCTGGCAGGCGGTCTGATTGCAATCTGGAGCCGGGGGACGCCGTCACCTATACGAGGTGGAGAAAGAACACCAGTGAGACGGGCTGGTTTGCCCGGGGGGTCCAACGATGTGTCGCCCTCCAGGCTGCTGCTGGGACACCAGAAGAGGATAGTCCTGGAGGAAAGGCAGCGGGACCTGACCCCGCGGAACCAGGGGAAGTTCGACCTCACCGCGCCCCGGAGAGGCGGGTACGCCTACCGACGAGAAGGACCTCCCGGAGAGGGATTCTATCCTTACTGGGACCAGAACGGCGTCCTGGCTCACCGGGCCGATCTGTGAGTCTGGTGAAGCCAGGAAGAAGGTCACCTCCCGTAGAACCTCAGTAAGATATAGCTTTCAATGTTATGAAAATGTACATAGTTGCTACTGTATTGTTTTAACTGTTCCTGTTGCTGCTAAACCCGCCCAGGGTTAATGGATCCCTTTGTTGACCCGGGATCCCTGTGTTTGTTCTGAGTTTTCTTGAAATCTTACAAAAGTGTAAAGAACTGCAGAAATCATGGACTGTGCATGATTCGAACTTCCTTTGTAAATAGTTTGCACCTTCTTAAAGGTGCACCCTACTGGTTTTAGCCAAAGACACTTTGCGAAGATATTTGCCCTATCTGTTTGAGCCAAAGACACTTTGTGAAGATACCTTTCCTACCGGTTCTAGTTAAAGACACTTTGCGAAGATACCATGCCGGAACCTTTGCATGGGCCGGTAGGCTGAGAAGACGAGCTACCTTAGAAAGACTTGGTCTCCTCTTAAAGGGGATGTGAGAAACTGAACTTGAGAGAGATACTGTTGCAGAACAGTAATGCCATAATGATGCTTTGAAAAGAAATGTAACTGTTTTACATGCTAAGTTATATGTGTTGAATTTGTTGAAATGTGAAATCTAAATAATGTTTTGCAGAAAGAAGAGATGCAGAGAGCCCGTAGGGGTAGATGTAGAGGTCTGCATAGTTGAAAGTAAGCGAAGTAATAATGAAGGTGAGGATAGAAGGTAAACCCCGCGTCCCCATTGAAAGTTACTTTGTTACTAAGGACAGAGAGTGAACCCGTAGGGGTTAGAGAGTGAGTCCTTAAAGGAGCCGAGTAGAGCGGGCTCAGAGTTCTTTAAACGAAAGGAATGTTATGTCTATACTATGTATAGTAGCGAAAGGCAGTAGGCCCTGGATGAACAGGGCGGTCCTGTAAAAGAAAGGAGAGGCAGTAGGTCTGGTGCCATAGGGACAGGCGGTCCTGCAGGTTCAAAGTAGGAGAATGTGAAGTTACCTTACCCTGTAATGTGATTATAGGAAGGCCTTTGGTAAACTAAGAGTGTATGTTTCTTAAAGGCAATGTTAATTTATTGTTCCAGAATTTGCACTAAGTAGAATACCCGGTTGGGTAACAGGAGTTATGCATAGCCTGTAATTTATAATGTTGACCATGTTTGTAACGTTAAAAGTGTCCTCACCTCCCATAAAGGGAAGCCTGTTCAAGTATACTTATTGTTTTGCACTCAACAAAATTGTATGTCTGTTTACTAATCTGTATTGTTGTTTTTCTTCCCAGTCCCGGAGTACTGTGTTTAACCAGGGGGGAGTGCAGCGCCCCAGAGTTCTGGTCGTTGCAGTACTGTGGCTTCGCCGCTAAGGGGAGCCATGGTACGTTCGATGGCACCGAAGGAGTTCCTCCAATCAGGTATCACAGACACCAATATGTTTCACAGCTGGGCCTCCGGGGGGAGCTAAGGGTGCTATTCATTAGGCCACTCCCCACCATAGTGGGTAAACTGGGGGTCAGGCAGGAAGTTAGAGAGAACGCTGACGGGATTGAACGGAGCAACACCCTGTGGCAGGGGGTGTTGTGAAGGGAGAGACTGTAGGGTCTCTGCCAGGGGTGGGATCCTGGCAGAGGCTTGGCATTGAAAGAACGTAACGGGTCCGCGCAGGCTCCTGGAAGCGGCGGGACTCAAGAAAGGACTAGAAGCGAGATAGATTGTGCTGAGTGAGAAACGAGATCAAGCAGAAGGAGAATACCAGCAGGGGTTTTGTTGAAAGAGGCAGCACCCTGCTGAGGCGCAATACCGGTGGCCGGAACGCCGAGGGAGTGGATTAGAATACAGCTTCAAGCCATACTCCAAACAGCGGCAGGACAGTCGGTCTCAGGCGGGCTGTCTACCACATATCACCTATGAAGTCTTGGGGGGCAATTGCGGGAGAGGGGCGACTCTAGGGTCCCGGAAGAACTCCAGGCCTACCTGACAAACGGGTGCCATTCCAACCTGAATACAGGGAAGGGGTGGATTACAGAGGAACATCAAATCGAGTTGTGAGGGAACTTAAGAAACAGACACAACCGTTGTGGGGTTAC
The DNA here is from genome assembly GCF_051348905.1 of Ranitomeya variabilis. Classification (NCBI taxonomy): domain Eukaryota; kingdom Metazoa; phylum Chordata; class Amphibia; order Anura; family Dendrobatidae; genus Ranitomeya; species Ranitomeya variabilis. The sequence goes on from NC_135239.1 coordinate 203,244,471, forward strand.
TTTCCGTAAGCACAGCAGGGAAGGACTACAACACATAGCGCTAGAAGGAAGGCACAGATTTCCACCTGAGAGGAGAACTCTGGAGGTGCCATTGGACCGGCCGGACTTGCGTAGCCTGGTGAACCGTGTTCTGGACTGAGGACTCAGAGATCTCCAGTAAAGAGGTAAAGAGACTGCAACCTGGTGTCCTCGTTATTTACCGCGACTTACACCCCACAACTGCACCGCTCCACCGCTATCATTACTACCACCTATTCCACCGGACGTCCCCCACTGACGGACAGGGCCACGGACCGGGTCTAGCCACCGTGACAACCCCGAGACTGAGACCCAGAGGCCCGGCTCCGGGTATCCCCTCGGCCCTGCGGCGGTGTGGGGGCGCTCCAATATGACTTAGGATAAAAGCCAAATCAGTATCTCAATTCGCAGACACGGTGTTTCGGGCTGTTGGCCCTCGTCAGTGCGAAGCATGAGAACTGATTTGGCTAGGTGAGAGGCTCTGGACTGGGGTCTAAGGGGTAACGTTTCTCCTTATGGAGAGTGACATACCATCTCTGGCTTGTCAAGGTAAGGAGGCTTATTCGCCGTGCAATGCTCCTCTGGGAATTTAAATATGCAAATTGCCACTCCACTCCACTTTCTCCATAAGGAGAAACGTTACCCCTTAGACCCCAGTCCAGAGCCTCTCACCTAGCCAAATCAGTTCTCATGCTTCACACTGACGAGGGCCAATAGCCCGAAACACCGTGTCTGCGAATTGAGATACTGATTTGGCTTTTATCCTAAGTCATATTGCACGACTCGTTAAAGGGTTGATTGTGACTTGTAGGATCGCTACTTCCAATAGGTGGCGCTATAGAGTTTAAGTCCTCTTTTTCTCAGAAGAGGCAATTTGCATATTTAAATTCCCAGAGGAGCATTGCACGGCGAATAAGCCTCCTTACCTTGACCAGCCAGAGATAGTATGTCACTTTCCAAAAACCAGGCACTGTGCAATCAAAAAACTGCAAAAAAAATAAAATAAAATGTTCCAAGACTACTTCAGAAAAATTCCTACAAAAATCTCCCCAAAAAGGTGCATTTCTTGAAGTGGTTTCTACTTAAAAAACTCATCATATTTGCCCAACTCAAAAACCTCCATGTGAACATAGCCCTAGCCGCACATAGCCGAGTCTCCCCAGGTGAAGCCACGTCAGCGCTCGATTTCCTGGAGAGGCTTTATCATAATTTCTGTGCCATCTTTTACTTAATACTATGAAGCATGTCACTTGTTTTCAGAGTTTCCAAATCTTGAAGTGACATATGGGTATGTGCACACGTTGCGGATTCTGCTGCGGATTTTTCCGCTGCGGATTTGGAAAATCCGCAGTGCAAAACCACTGCGGTTTTCACTGCGGATTTTCTCGCGGTTTCTTCTGCGGATTCCTCTGCGGTTTTTCAACTGCACTTTCCTATTGGTGCAGGTTGAAAACCGCTGCGGAATCCGCACAAAGAATTGTCATGCTGCGGAAAATAATCCGCTGCGTTTCCGCGCTGATTTTTCCGCAGCATGTGCACAGCGTTTTTTTTTTCCCATAGGTTTACATGGTACTGTACACCGCATGGAAAACTGCTGCGGATCCGCAGCATCAAATCCGCTGCAGATCCGCAGCAAAATCCGCAGCGTGCACATACCCTAAGACATTGAACACCGTTTTGACGTTGCTATGTCCTATGTTCATTTTACGGGGCCATTTTTCAAGCTGAAAAAAAAAACCATTGTATGCACATAGCCGAAGACTTGAAAATGCCAGCCTCCCTCACACACACTAGGCCTTATTAATCAAAATGGCCTAGCAACAATACTGTCTCTGTTGCCCATAGCAACCAATCAGAGTTCAGCTTTCATTTCCTCAGAGCTGTTTCAGAAATGAATGCTAAGCTCTGATTGGCTGATATGGGAAACATAGACATTCTTATTGTTTTCATAATTAAGGCCTTGTGTGTGCGTGAATGAGGCTTAATATATCTCAATGGGGGTCCGCTCCTGGCTTTCCTAAGGGACTGTTGACCTCCAAAGCCCCCTTGTTCTGTTTCCGTCGTAGGCTTCTGGCATAAACTTACCAAATATGCCCTGTGCAATGCAACTATGCCGAATAAAGGAGGTTGTGGTCTCATAGTAGCACCATCTGTGGGCAGCCATATATCAAAAAATCCTATTATACCTAGAAATCCCGTTGATTACGCGGAATATTAGATGTCTGGATGATTTGCAGAACAGTTCCGGAAATTCTAATCTGCGCCGTACGTTGAAATGATGTGTGCTGGAAGCCGCGCGTTCCTCTGATTCTCCCGCCGTATACCGCTGCTTAATGGCTTTTTGTTCTACACGAGCCAAGGAAATCCTGCTATTTTTCCCCACATCGCAATAAACTTAATTAATTCACTTGTTTACATTTGCATGAGGTCTATGAGATTTCGTCCCCGGCCGCGCTCCCGGAGAGGCGCGAAAAGAATTGTCAACGAAGAGATGTTGCTAGAATTCACGCACGCCATTAATAAATCATAAAGAATGTGAGCACCAATGGCGATCATTTCCCAGAACCCTGCAAGGATAATTTTACTGTGAAAAATGCTGTCCCCTTGGGGTATTACGTGGGTTACGGATACAGTTAACCCCTTTGTATCTGTATTAGTGGTTCATTGTGCTGAATATGGATATAAAATATTACTATGCAGAATACAGGTTTCGTCCTGAGTGTTAAACACCATTCACATGTCCAATTTTCGCATCTGCTGTCAGGTTTTTTTTAGCGGATAGCACTTGGACACATTATAATTAGTGATGAGCGAGTGTACTCGTTGCTTGGGTTTTCCCGAGCACGCTCAGGTGGTCTCCGAGTATTTGTGAGGCCGGTTTCACACGTCAGTGGCTCCGGTACGTGAGGTGACAGTTTCCTCACGTACCGGAGACACTGACACACGTAGACCCATAAAAATCAATGCATCTGTTCAGATGTCATTGATTTTTTTGCGGACCGTGTCTCCGTGTGCCAAACACGGAGACATGTCAGTGTTCGTGGGAGCGCACGTATTACACGGACCCAATAGAGTCAATGGGTCCGTGTAAAACACGGACCTCACACGGACATTCTCCGTCTGGGGTCCGTGTGCGTGCAGGAGACAGCGCTACAGTAAGCGCTGTCCCCCCCACATGGTGCTGAAGCCGCGATTCATATGTTCCCTGCAGCAGCGTTTGCTGCAGAGAAAATATGAATAATAGTGTTTAAAATAAAGATCTATGTGTCCGCCGCCCTCCCACCCCCTGTGCACCCCCCCCCCGCTGGTCAGAAAATACTTACCCGGGTCCCCCGTCGGCTGTAGCTCCTTCCTGGTCTGGCCGCGGCTTACTGTATGCGGTCACATGGGGCCGCTCATTTACAATCATGAATAGTCGGCTCCGCCCCTATTGGAGGTGGAGCCACATATTCATGAGTGTAATCGACCGCATACAGTAGAGAAGCCGCGGCCAGACCAGGAAGGAGCGACAGCCGACGGGGGACCCGGGTAAGTATTTTCTGACCAGCGGGGGGGGGGGGCGTACAGGGCCTGGGAGGGCGGCGGACACATAGATCTTTATTTTAAACACTATTATTCATATTTTCTCTGCAGCAAACGCTGCTGCAGGGAACATATGAATCGCGGCTTCAGCACGATGCAGAGTGGGTACCACACGCTCCGTGTGGTACCCACTCGCCATACGGGCGGCACACGTGTGCCGCACGTATGGCCTACGTGAGTTCCCAGGCACACGGACACGGATAACTCCGGTACCAATTTATTCCGGTACCGGAATTATCTGGACGTGTGGGACAGCCCTTAGGCCACGTGCACACGTTGCTTGCGGAAAGTGGTGCCGATTTTTCTGGACTGATTTTGGTAAATCCGCAGGTAAACCGCACCGCGGATTACCTGTGGAATTACAGCGGATTTACCGCGATTTGTTTGCGGTTTTTGTGCGGATTCCACCTGCGGTTTTACACCTGCGGATTCCTATTATGGAGCAGGTGTAATCTGCTGCGGAATCTGCACAATGAATTGACATGCTGCGGAATAAACAGCGCTACGTTTCCGCTCGTTTTTTTCCGTTCAGGAATTTTCGCATTTTTTTCGCTATAAAACCGCGACAAAAATGCATACATTAAGCATCTTATTTATGAGAATGCAATCTGCATTTTTTGTGCACATGCTGCGTTTTTGTCCGCATTCCGGAAAAAAAACGCAGCATGTTCATTCTTTGTGTGGAATCGCGGGGATTCCGCACACATAGGAATGCATTGATCCGCTTACTTTCCGCATGTGACTATGCCCACCATGCGCAAGGTAAGTGGATCATGTGTGGATGGTACCCAGGGTGGAGGAGAGGAGACTCTTCTCCACGGACTGGGCCCCCTAATATTTAAAAAAAAAAATAGAATTAAAATAAAAAATCGTGATATTCTCACCTTCCGGCGTCCCCGGCAGTCTTCCCGCACCTCGCGATGCTCCCGTTCCCAAGCATGCTTTGCGGCAATGACCTGTGATGGCGTGCGGTCTCGCGAGACTGCTACGTCATTACGTAGCATCAATAGTAAAAAGTCGGTCACACTTGTCAAACACTATGTTTGACAAGTGTGACCAACCTGTCAATCAGTTTTCCAAGCGATGCTACAGATCGCTTGGAAAACGCTAGCATTCTGCAAGCTAATTATGCTTGCAAAACGCTAGTGTTAAGCGGGAAAACACATGCCAATTCCGCATGTGCTTTTCCCGCGGCAGAGAGTTCCGGAATTGCCGCAGAAATTTCCGCTGCAATTACGGACATGTGCACATAGCCTTAGTGTTCGGAGATTTTGTTTTCATCGCCTCAGCAGCATGATTTGCGGCTACTAGACAGCTTGAACACATGTGGGAATTCCCTCACAACCAGGCAACCCCCACATGTACTCAGGCTGGCTAGTAGCTGTAAATTATCCAGCTGCGACGATGAAAACTAAATCTCAGAACACTTAGGCTAGGTTCACATTGCGTTAGTGGGTGATCGCTAACGGACAGCGTTGCACGGCGAAAATGTCGCAATTAACGCCGTGCAACGGGTCCGTTAGCGCACCCATTGACAGCAATGTAAATTTCGCCTGCAGCGCATCACTAGCGCGTGCCTTTTTCGGCATGCGCTAGTGATGTGCCGTTCTTCTGTGACGCGCCTCGGACGCTGCTTGCAGCATCCGCGGCGCGCCCGAGGTCCGTTCCCCGCTCTCGCAGATCGGG